>NC_136508.1:109364891-109684891 GCF_053919585.1 Euprymna scolopes | reverse complement strand
TTCCTTAAACTGCAAGAGGGCTGAAATGTTCAATCTTGGAAAACAAACCTGGTTTTCGTATCTTCGAATTAAAAAAATCTTCATATATATTTTTTTATATTTTTTAATAAATTGTATAATAAAAAATTAGTTTTACAAAATAAATCGAAATAAAACTTAAGTATTGACAAATAAATTGTATTAAAAAAATGAATTTTGCAAAATAAATCTTCAAATTTTTAATTTTTTTAATAAACTGTATTTAAAAAAAAAATTACCAAATGAATTGCAACAACGCTTAAGCATTGACAAAAATAATCTAAACTTAATAGAAAAAACAATTCGGCACACTTAACTAATAAACGGACATTTTTACACGAGGAACGAAATAAGTATTACACCGTATTATGATGACCTAAATACATTGTTCTTTATCCGTTGATTTTCTTTTTAAATAATTTCACGTTTAAATCGTATTTTTCATCTTTTAATTTTGATTCTTTTATATTTTCATATATTTTATTTCTTAATGAATTGGACACACAAAACAAAAGTTGTGTCAATTTACTAAAGAAATCTTAACAAACAAAACAAATTTTCTGTTTTGAACACAAAAGAAAAAAAAAAACGAATTCATCCCAATTTTTTGTATTGATTCCTGGAATGAAAGGTAAGTTTTTTTATTTTACTTTTTAACAATTTAAAAATTCAATAAGTTAAAAATAATTTATCCATAAAAACATATCAAAAAATTACGAAAACTAATCGAATTGAACAACTGTTATTGTACTTTTAGTTAAAAAAAAAAAGAAAAAATCTATCAATATGCCATCTAAGAAAAATGCAATTTTACCCGACTTATCGAAAAAGCTACTTAGTAAAAAAAGAAAAAAACAGTCTATCACTATAGTAAAAAAAAAAAAAGTATATCACTATAGACTACAAATGTTGGTTTAATGTAAACTTTGCGTTCCGAGTGTGTTAAATCTTCATTGTCTACTCTATGACATCTAAGAAAAATGCAATTTTACCTAACTTTTCTAAAAGTTACTTTTACCTATAAATAACTTTCCACTCGGTGAATTTTCGTAATTTTTAAAAATATTACTATTTTCGAAATTTTAATTAAGTACGTAATAATGTTTTTGCTTAAAACGACATAATTAAAAAAAAAAAGGTACTTGTACAGTTTAATCAAAACATCGAAAAAAGGTTATTATTGCACGTATCCGTTATGGAACAAAGTTCCCCGAAAAAAATTTCACCTTATTTCATCAAGTATTTTTTTTTTTATAGGGAAAAAACAATTTGCTATGATACCGAGGAAAAGGTTCGATTTTTGGGAAGAAAAGCTAGAATTAAAAATAATAAAGATGGGGAGTATCGACGCTTTACATGGAGTTATCTCCCCATGGCGTTCAATAAATTCCATAATGGCTGACTTCATCGCGCTCTCATAAGAACATATTTTTCCGCTAAAAAAAAAAATACTCGATCAAATTAAATTATTTTTTTTTCCGGCGATCTTCAGTCCAAAACGGATATGTACAATATAACCTTTTTTAAATATTTCTCTTTTTGAATGTCTTGATTAAACTGTACAAGTACAAAAAAATCGATCTATCGACTAAAAATCTCCTAAAATTATATTATTTAATTTGACATTTAATATGTATCAACATATATATATATATATATATATAATTATTTTTTTAACTATAATAATTAAATACCTACAGTAGCGTTTCATCCTTTCAGGATTCTTCAGTGCAGGGTGTCACGATTAACACCAGCCGAACGATTCGAACCCTGCAACACGAGACATCTCTGGCTCGATTAGCGGAGACCGTAATATATATATACATATATATATATATATATATATATATATATATATATATATATATATATATATATTTCTTGTACAAATTTATATAAAATAAACACATTCATTGGTCATCTCCAACTAGAAAAAACTTAACATAGAATACAATCTAACGCAGGATAGTTTACTCTTTAAAAAATTGATTTATTTTGGCTACTACATTTCAACAGCTTTAAAATATTCGCAAAACGAATACAATAGTAATAAATATTTAAGGTTTTAAGGTGGATAATCACTTTCCTATATGAATTTAACGTAAAATGAGCACCCACTTCATGCCCAGTTAGCAGTCAATAATATCTGTATTTTTTGTTGGAGGATAGTTTACACTTTAAAAAATTGACTTATTTTGGCGACTACATTTCAACAGCTTTAAAATATTCGCAGGTGGGTAATCACTTTCCTATATGAATTTAACGTAAAATGAGCACCCACTTCATGCCCAGTTAGCAGTCAATAATATCTGTATTTTTTGTTGGAGGATAGTTTACTCTTTAAAAAATTGACTTATTTTGGCGACTACATTTCAACAGCTTTAAAATATTCGCAAAACGAATACAATAGTAATAAATATTTAAGGTTTTAAGGTGGGTAATCACTTTCCTATATGAATTTAACGTAAAATGAGCACCCACTTCATGCCCAGTTAGCAGTCAATAATATCTGTATTTTTTGTTGGAGGATAGTTTACTCTTTAAAAAATTGACTTATTTTGGCGACTACATTTCAACAGCTTTAAAATATTCGCAAAACGAATACAATAGTAATAAATATTTAAGGTTTTAAGGTGGGTAATCACTTTCCTATATGAATTTAACGTAAAATGAGCACCCACTTCATGCCCAGTTCGCAGTCAATAATATCTGTATTTTTTGTTGGAGGGGAAGAGATTGGAGCTCATATCAGTTTTTGCTTTCTTAGGTTTTTTTGTTTCTTTTTCGATGGGGATTAAATCCTACTTATTGTTAACTATTCTGTACTTCCACTTAACAATTAAATAAACCAAGATACCATGAAAATTTTCATTGCGATATTTATTTGGTGGTTTCCTACCAGTATTTTGTTTAATTATTGATTTTTAAATAATTATCGGGACTTTCTTGATGGCTGTTTTATATCAGCCAATTTTTCTAATTTTAAGATAAGACTCGGTATGAATTTTTAAAAGTTTATTTAACACTTCAAAATAAGTTAAAGCACAAAGCAAGCTTATCCAAATAGGTAGAAGAGTTACTTATGTTGCCTTTGGTAACAATCATTTGTTATATATTTGATTTTTTTTACACTTTTTTATTGTTGTCTAAAATGCCCATTTAATTTATTAAATTGTTAGGTGAAAGTACAAATTAGTTAACGAGGACCCCCGTTTTCCTTGTTAAGAATAGCTTTCTAAATAATATCATTATTATTAATAAATGGGGGTGTCCTTTAAACAAAATAGAATGCATGAGTAAAAAATGTTCCCTCTCCGGATTTAAAAATTTAAAAAATTTAAATTAAACTTCAGTTTCATAGAATGTAAAAAATAAATAGGATAACACTTTTTTAAATATCAAATATGAATTTGAATTTTAACATTTAAAAAGGCAACAACAATATTTTTACGGTATCTTTTGTTTATTAAATGAGTTATAGTTTAATCGATCGTGGACATTTATGCTGATGACACCCCCATCTATGGTAGCACATCAAAGACCGTGAACGGCCAAATTCTCTCTGATTCTCTCTCCTCTGGTCTAGAGTATATGGTAGAATGGGGAAAGAGGTTGCTGGTTACTTTTCATGCATCTAAAATCAAGCTTCTATACAATGCTCTGATCCCCATCTGGTATCGATTGAAATTAATGGCTCTCGTATTGTGGAGGGCTTAATGTTTTGACAAGCTTCTGGGCTTGACCTTTTCTCCTGATCTGAAGTGGAGCACATACATCGGAGCCGTTGCCAGGGTCACTGGAAAAATGGTGGGATTCTTCTATTGATCCAGTGGAAATCTCACTGCTTGTGCAATTCTCTACCTATATGGGAGCCAGGTATGTCAAGGGATGGAGGACTGTTGCCGCATCTGGGCAGGACCTGATAGAAAGAACATCCTGCCTTGATGGGGTTCAAAGTGGGCTGTGTAGCCTAGTAGAGGATGCGCTTTTGTCTTCTCTGCAGCCTCTTTCTCATGGAAGAGAGAGATGTTGCAAACCTGTCTCTGCTTTGTTATTTTCATGGCAGGTGCTCGTCTGGATTCTGATCTGTGGTTCCCCATCGCCAAACTTTCATGAGAAACACCTAGTGATTTCCCCTACTTTTTGTCTGTGCCGAAACCTAAACGTAGATTCCATGAACAAAGTTTCTTTCTTAGAACTGCATGCTTGTGCTGCTTTCCAGCTGACTAAAATATGGTCGTCTTCAAGTCCAACGTAAACAAGTTCTTGATGAACCATTGCACTTAGTTAACAAATTTACCGAATTTAAACTACTGACGATTACTAGGATATTGTCCCATAGACTACTGTACACTCTTTAAGCCTTATCCTCGAATGACATCTTTGCCTTGGTAACTGGTGACGCCTATGTAAAAAAAGTTCCCAGATAGAATTCGTCACGATTTCCTCCTCCTCACAATTTTCTCTCTCATTCCATGAGCAAAGCTTCTTTCTTAGAACTGCATGCCAATGGAACTCTCTGCCGCTTGCCTGTTTCCCACCTGACCACAACTTGGATGTCTTCAAATCCAACATAAACAAACTCCTGACAAACCGCCCCCTTAAGTAAGATACTCTATCAAAACCCCCAATACTAATGATTCTGCAATACTATCTCATTGATTACTGTACAGTCAATAACCCTTATCCCTGAGTGACCTTCGAGCCTTGATAAGTGGTAACCCCCATGTAAAAAAAAAAATTCTAGCCTGCGTCTGTCCTCTCACTAATAGGCTTTTTATTTAAAGTGTACAGTGGGATCGTGTGCGATTCTATAAGGCTACACCTTATAAAGCCACGGCTTCCATCTTTAATCTCTCTCTCTTTCTCTCTCTCAGATCCCACCTGAAGGTGAGTTTTATAGCCACACAAAGCACACACATATAAGCGCTTGCTTCTTTGACTATTACATTTAACTCAACATCGGTGAATGTTCTTTTTATTTAAAACAGAACAACAACAAAAATGTATGAGTAAAAAGATTTCACCGAATTTTAATTAATAATAATTTAAACTCTTCATTTTTATAGAATGTAAAACAAAAAACAACTTTTTTTGTAAAATATTGAATATGAATTTGAATATTAACATTTAAGAAAGCCAACATCAATATTTTAATGTAAATCTCTTGGGCTTTTGACTAGGAGCATAGTGTAATATCTGTTCTGATAGTACACTTCACCTTTTCTGATTCCATCAGTGGAGGAGATCCTTATAGATTGAGACAGTTTTTATTATTATTTTTGTTTTCATTTAGAATGCTCCTCTTTGGGGAGCTAGATTTCCCACATTCAAAACTAACCTTATGCTTAACTCTGCTCTCGTGAGGAGGCAAGTAAATAAGAACAATATTTTTATGGTATCTTGTTTAATAAATTAGTTGGTGAAAATTGTTGAATAGTTAAAAACACATGGGCTTTTATGCTCCTTAAGAAACGTAAGAAAACCAAAATATATATTAGCCCCCTCCCCTCGCTAATTGCTGCAAAATTAGAAATTACAACCAATTACAGGCCTGGTTGACCGCAAACTGGCCACCAAGTAAGTATTCAGTTTATGTTTAATTTATATAGGAAAGTGATCTCCTCTAAAACCTTAAATATTTATTATTTTTAATTACTTCAGTGCATATATTTTCAGCCTGCTGAAATATAAAAGGCTCCAAAAGGTACAAATTGAAGATTTAGGGGAAAAACTATGCTGGGTTAGATAGAAAAGATTTACAAAAATATTTTTCTTTTTATCTCGATTTTTTGTATAACAGAAATGTATTTTGTGTGCGTGAAGGTGGTGTATTTTAATAGACAATTTTTAATTGATCTATTTTTATGATAGTAATATTTTTAGAGCAATGTACCGACAACTCTTTTTTAATTTCTAAAATTCTAAACTACTTGTACAACAGCACGTATGTAATTAGTTTGGTTGCAATTGTTTGATGACAGAGAATTGCAGCGTCAGTTTAAAAATGTTTCAGCAGTCAATGGTTAATTACAAAATAAGTTTCCTGCATATTAAACATGTACAACTGTCATGCATATTAAACATGTACAACTGTCATGCATATTAAACATGTACAACTGTCATGCATATTAAACATGTACAACTGTCATGCATATTAAACATGTACAACTGTCATGCATATTAAACATGTACAACTGTCATGCATATTAAACATGTACAACTGTCATGCATATTAAACATGTACAACTGTCATGCATATTAAACATGTACAACTGTCATGCATATTAAACATGTACAACTGTCATGCATATTAAACATGTACAACTGTCATGCATATTAAACATGTACAACTGTCATGCATATTAAACATGTACAACTGTCATGCATATTAAACATGTACAACTGTCATGCATATTAAACATGTACAACTGTCATGCATATTAAACATGTACAACTGTCATGCATATTAAACATGTACAACTGTCATGCATATTAAACATGTACAACTGTCTAGACCAACACATTATTGTATGTGATTTCTTTCACTAAAAATTTGAATTTTATTTTAATTGCAAATATATTTATTATTAATTGAAATGTTTTACTTTTTACAAATCCTCCAAAAATATGTTTAACAAATTTCCTCTACATGTTCGAATGCTTTTCTAAATAATAATTTCATTCTTTCACTAAAAGTTACGCAAATCTTTCGAATAGGGTGCTCTTGAATTGACTCCCCTTTAAATCCTCCAAAAATCCCTTCCACATGTTCGAATGCTTTTCTAAATAATAACTTTATTCTTGAGAAATTTATTTTAAATAGAACGATAGGGAGTTGTTAATTATTTTATAAAAATGCTTTCATTTAATGATTTAATGAACATAAATTTTGTCCCAAAATTAGATTAGTTAGCTGTTGTCTTGAACGTAATAAAACATGAATTCTTTTAATTTGCTTACGTTTACAATAAACTAATCAATGATTTTAAAATGCATGTCATTTTCTTCCTAATTAGTTTTAGTTTGAAATTAATTCATCAATGAAGTATGTTTCCCGATGCTGTCTATCATGCATTACATATACCACATATTTCTTTTTTTAGTACAAAGTTTGAATGGAAAGATTTTAGCGATAACTTAATGTAATGGTGAATATTATTTCCACTTGAGAATAACTCAAACAGCACGTGTACTGACTTACTCTGTGTCAAGTTAGAAATATCCGGTCATTTTTGTGATGCGGCTTATGTGAAGCAACATGTGTATCGACTCAAGTTAGAAAATATCCGGTCATTATTTCTTTTTTATAGATTAAATAAATCTAGATGTTGCAGTTCAATGTAATACTGTGTCAAGTTAGAAAATATCCGGTCATTATATGATTTCTTTTTTATAGATTCAATAAATCTAGATGTTGCAGTTCAATGTAATACTGTGTCAAGTTAGAAAATATCCGGTCATTATATGATTTCTTTTTTATAGATTAAATAAATCTAGATGTTGCAGTTCAATGTAATACTGTGTCAAGTTAGAAAATATCCGGTCATTATATGATTTCTTTTTTATAGATTAAATAAATCTAGATGTTGCAGTTCAATGTAATACTGTGTCAAGTTAGAAAATATCAGCTCGTTTTTGTGATGTGTTTTATATGAATTTTTTACAGTAAATAAATATAGATGTGAGTTCAATCTAATAATATTGACAACAATAAACAAATGAAATGCTAATATGTGAATACAAATACTAAAAGTATTGAACTTCATTATTTTTTACAGATGTTCCTGATTGAATCCTATTTCAATTTTAATAGAGGATCATGATCTTTACGCATTGAGCTGTGAACAGTTTACACTTTATTTGGAACAATACAGCGACATCTGTGAGAAAATGTATTATGCTGGACAATACTTTTTAATGAATATTGCTAAACATTGGTGAAAAAAATAACACGACTTCAAGATAATATAAATGTTTGTGAAAATGTGTGTAAAAATGTTCAAATATAAGGCAAGTTTGTCACAAATCCATAGTTCTAAAAATGCCTTTTAGAAAAGTAAGAAGTTCTAAACGCTACCTTCGTTTGAAATATATGGAGTATCAGGTAGATGTTTGTAATCTATATAGTGGCGCATCCTCAGCTTGAACAAATGAATAAGATAATTGAAATAAAAAAGAACATGTGTATGTGGATATAATGTCTATCATTTTCTTCCTAATTAGTTTCAGTTAGAAATTACCTCACCAATGAAGTATGTTTTACGATGTTGTCTATCATGCATTACATATTTCTTTTTTAGTACAAAGTTTAGATGAAAAGATTTTAGCGTTCAACCAGGAAATGCAAATTCTATAAAATTGTGTTCTTTTCTCATCATTTGAATTAATGGGAATTAATTGCCTCAAATATGTTCTGGAAAGTATAAAAAGTCTTTATGCTGTATTTTAAATGTTGAAAACATTTGAAAAACAATTTGGGGTATTTAATTAGAGTAATTTTAAAGATTAGGAAAAACATGTTTGCAAGTTTTAAAAAAGGTTTAAATTAATACATATTTTAATTCATAATTAAACAATCAATTGTAAACATTACAAAAGTAAATAATATAGATTAGAAAAAAACCTATTTGCGAGATAATTTAAAAATAATACACATTTTTAGTTCATATTTAAACGATCACCGGTTATGTAAAATCACAAAAGTAAATAAATTGTAAACAGGAGCAGATATGCAAGAATATATGACAGGAAATAACATCGGTCAAACATTGGTAAAATTCCAAACAGTAAATTAATAATCTCACAGTAATATATTAATTAAAATATAAAACTCTTTATGCAGAATTGAAAAGTAAATAAATTATATTTTAATCATATATGCACATACTGGTTGAGGGGATTCCAGTCTAGCAGACCGAGGGAAAGAACTAATAAAGTAAAAGGTTTTCCGGGATATATATATATATAAATCAACAGGTAAGGGGTGTGATTTTGCTGATAGTTGGGTTAATTCAAAGTATGTACATCGAGGGGGTACAATTACTATATATGAATCACATCACAGATTAAAGATTTTTTTTAACCTTTTGTCTAAAATGATTTATTTGCAGCCGCCTCTATGTTGCAACAATACTCAATGCATATGCAAATATAGACTTCCAGGAAAGTCCCAGTCCAAAGTAATTTTCTAGCCGGGTTGAGAAACCCCACTTTCTTTCAAAAAGTCTTTCTAATGTTCTGAAATTATTTGCTAATGAATTTGAAAATTAGTAAACTAAAAATTTGTTTATACCAATATTTAAAGACAGATGAAACATTAACACACTTTTAAGTTAATATTCAGATGAATTAGAGGTGAGTGGTTATATTCCCTCAAACAAATTTAGATGGAATAATAGGATTGACAAATATAAGAAAAAACGTATGAATGAATAAAAATAGAAATATATTGAATATAACTGTAGCTTTTTCAACCAAATTATTGCTTTTTGGGTACAAACCAACCAAACATTAATAAAATGTTTCAATAATTTTTATAATTTTGCATATTTATATATCAGTTATACATACGTGTTTGAAGAAAGCAAAATACGTGTATGCAATAAATACTTTTTGGATGGGCATATGGTAATTTTCTTTACTTTTTACATTAAGAATATATTGTAGTATTGTATATGAAAATATAAATTTAATCATGAATTTACGTTTTCCGTTCATGATTGTGATATATAACTTTTGTATCCCTCAAAGAAATAAATATATCGTTCATTGTTACATTAAGATACATGTATATATATCTTGTAATATTGTATATATAAATATAAATATATCTCTTCTCACTATGATGAAAAACATAACAAAACACTAAATATTATTTCAACTAGATAATAACTTAAGCAATATTTGTATCAACTTATTCTGTGTCAAGTTAAAAATATCCGGTCATTTTTGTGATGAGACTTATATGATTTTTTTTTAGATTAAATAAATCAAGATGTGGGTTCAATCTAATATTGACAACAATAAACAAACGGAATTACAATTAGTAAATGAAAATTTTGTTCATACTAACATTTAAAGACAGATGAATAATAATATGTGAATGCAAACACTAAAAATATTGAAATTTATTATTTTTTACAGATGTTCCTGATTGAACGCTATACAATTTTAATGGAGGATCATGATCTTTAAATATTAAGCTGTAAACAGTTATTACTTTACTAGGAACACTACTGCAAGATATGTGAGAAAATTTATAATACTGGACATTACTATTTAATGAATTTTGCTAAACATTGGCGAAAACATAACACTACTTGGAGGTAATATAAACGTTTGTAAAAATGTGTGTAATGTTCAAATATAAGGAATCAGAAAAGTATATGACTTTTAAAAAATCCATATTTTCTTTAATATCAGAAACTATAACTCTAAACATATCTTTTAGAAATGTAACATTTTATAAACGATAAATTCTTTGTAATAGCATATTAAAAACATATCTTGGTTAAAATATATCATCATCGGCTGGAACAAATAAATAAGATAACTGAAATAAAAATGAATATAATCGTTTTTGAGTAAAACATAGTGGAACTCACACTGGAGAAAATACATTCTTCTATTGTGGATGGATATTCTTGTTCTAAAAAAACTCACTTAGTGAATCATAAAATAACACACACTGGAGAACTTCGATTGAAGAAAAATAACAAAAAAAGAGAAATGGCACATTCTTGTCAAGTGTGTGGATATTCTTGTTCTGCAAAATCAGGGTTAGTGAAACATATGAGAACTCATACTGGCAAAAAGCCACATACTTGTCCAATGTGTGAATATTCTTGTCCTCGAAAATATACGTTAATGACCCATATGAGAACTCACACTGGGGAAAAGCCACATTCTTGTGAAGTTTGTGGATGTACTTATTCTGAAAAAGCGACGTTAGTGAAACATATGAGAACTCATACTGGGGAAAAGCCATATTCTTGTCAAGTATGTGAATATTCTTGCTCTCAAAAATCGAATTTAGTGAGCCACATGAAAAATCATTCTGGGGAAAAGCCACATTCTTGTAATCTGTGTGGATATTCCTGTTCTGCAAAATCAGCCTTATTAAAACATATGAGAACTCACACTGGGGAAAAGCCACATTCTTGTCAAGTGTGTGGATATTCTTGTTCTGCAAAATCTACGTTAGTGAAACATATTAGAACTCACACAGGAGAAAAGCCACATTTTTGTCAAGTGTGTGGATATTCCTGTTCTGAAAAATCTACGTTAGTGCAACATATGAGAACTCACACTGGAGAAAAGCCACATTCTTGTCAAGTATGTGAATATTCTTGTTCTGCAAGATCAGATTTAGTAAGACATATAAGAACTCATACTGGAGAAAAACCACATTCTTGTCAGGTCTGTGGATATGCTTGTTCTGAAAAATCCACGTTAGTGAGACATATGCGAACTCACACTGGAGAAAAGCCACATTCCTGTCCAATATGTGAATATTCTTCTTCTCGAAAATCAAATGTAGTGAGACATACGAAAACTCATACTAAGGAAAAGTCACATTCATGAAAAGTCTGCGAATATTCTTTTTCTGAAATATCAACGTTAGTCAAACATGTGAGAACTCATACTGGGGAAAACCATATTCTTGTTTAAAGTGTAAATGTTCTTGCTCTCAAAAATCGCATTTGGCGAAATATGAAAACTCACACTTAATATCTGGATGCCAAATCTTATTGGCAGATGCTTTTCCAACTGTATATTTTAACAAAGTATTAAATAGTTCGATTGGAAGATCTGTGGTGAGATGCAACTTGACAGATTGTCAAACATCTGGGAACACTAACACCAACGATAACATCAAACAGAAAATGGTATTAATATGAAAAGTTCAATAATAAGACAGTATTACATAGAACACGCTTGAAATAGAAAGTTATATCTTTACACAATAAAATATCAAGTTTACTAAAACATGAAAAGAAAACATAATTAGTAAATGAAAAGAAAGGAAAGAATATAATATAAGAAAGTATAAAATCATTTGAAACGACAAAGTCTAAAAATATATACCGATTGTTTTTCATAATAGAGAGAAAGTAAAGAATATAATATAAGAAAGTATAAAATCATTTAAAACGACAAAGTCTCTAAAAATACCGATTGTTTGTCATAATAGAAAGAAACAGTGGCGGCTCACGCCTGAGATTAGTGGATGTGCTGCTTCAAAAAGTTTACATATTGTTTTAATATCGTGTAAAAGAAATTCGAATATATAAATAAATATTTAATCAAATAATAAACAAACATTCAAAAAATATTCAAATATATAACAAAGACAATCAATCAGAAATGGATAATATGCAAAAACATTTTTATTAAAATATTTTTTAAATTGTGTACACTTTACAAAATAATAAAAATAATATATACATTTACTCCTTTTAAACTTTTCAGATTAAATAAAAGTTTTCGTTTTTTTGCAAACAAACGGAAAACATTTAAAAAATACATTTTATTTACAATTTTTTAATAACATTTTTTATAAAAACAACAAAAAAAAACTTTGAAATTTACTTGCCTCTCTACGAGGGTTAATTTAAGAGTTTACTATTTGAAAATAGCGTTTTATTTAATAACAGTTTTATTTACAAAATTTATTTTTAAAAATGTATTTATAACAAAACGTAATTGTAAATAAAATACAAAATAAATTTTTTTATATAGTGAGCAAACAAACAAAAATATTTAAAGATACAAAATTTTATTTACAAATCTTTTAACAACTTGCATTTTATATAAAAAAAACCAAAAAACTTGGCTATTTTCTGACCTTCCCATGCCGGTAAAGATCGACATGAAGTGGAGATTTATTATAAGAAAAGAGGGTATAAGCATTATAAAACATCGTATTTTAATATAGCTTTCTCCCTAAAGAAAAAAATTAAAATTGTCTCAGCCCAGAAGGATTTCTAATTACTTTTTTATGCGTATTATGTGCCCCAATCTACTAACAAATTGAATGTAAAGTTTAAAAATGTATAATTATAAAAACTTTTTTTTTTACTTACGAACACATTTTAATTAATAAAAGCTTTGTATAAAAAACCCATTTTTCAAAGTGTAAAACTTCTAACATTGTCCTTGTTGGAGGCAAATAAATGCTAATTTTTTTATATCTAAAACATACAAGTTAAAAAGATTTCTAACTAAAATGTATTTTCAACATAAATGTTTCTTCGCTTGTTTGCTTCTAGGAAAAAATTTAAACAGTTTTTTTTTTATTTTGTAAAGTTTAGTTGTTGCAAAATAAATAACATTTAAAACTACTTAAAACAAACAAAAAGGTAGGTAGATGGAAAAGTAACTTTATTTTTATGGTAAGATTTATTTATTGTATATTTGAATACCTAATAAAAATACTTAGTCGCATGTTAGCTTCACTGCTAAATCCCCAAATACCTTTAATAAAAAAGTTTCTGCATATATATTTCCGTCTGCTACTGAATTAAATCGCAATGCTAAAAGTGTGCGTATTTAAAAAAAGAAAAGGCACAATATTTTATGAACAAGAACACGTTATATGCAGATTTTAATAATAATTTTTTAAAAATTGTAAATAAACCTCCCTTTTGTTTTTCAATTAATGGCGCACACAACGAATTTCACGACGCGGAGCTGCGACAAGCGACAGTTCCTCCAGCGGCTTTCATCGGCTGTCGAAAGCATGCATGCGCACAAGAGAATTTCATTAAGAAAGTGTAACTGTGAATTTCACAGCTCCAAGCAAGATTTATTTTTGTTTTTATATGAATTTGGAGATACCGACATTAAACTTAATGATTTTATAATGTACACATAGAAAAAAAATAATAATAAAAAAACGTATTCTTTTTAATTTTATCATTAATATTATGTAGAAATAAATTGGGGTGCTGCAGTCTCACAGCTCCATGCACGAGCCGCCACTGTTCCAGACTTAGCTGCAACAACTTCTGGATTTTGTTACTGATGCTTTTGTGAATCACGAGTACGAGAGATTTCACCTCCAGACACTAACTAAGGGCCAGTTTAATTTTTATAGCAGGTCTACAGTCGCCAAACGATTCAGAAATACGTTTCTGACTGCCGGTAAAGCTCGAAACAGATAAAAATGTAACCGTCTAGGATCTGACAACTGAGTGTAACAGATTGTTAAACTTAAGAAAGGGCACAATGTTACTCCAGCAACAACCGACACTACCTTCTCAAACGTCACACATAATCTCAAATGATAGACCCAAAATTTTTGTCATTCCCCTAAGGCCAAATCCTCTACTCATCAAAATTACAAAATGAAAAATCACCAGAGGAAATCAACCGCAGTGTTTTCCTCATTTAAGATCGATTACAAATCTCGCAGAAAATACATAAGCGTCAGATTAAATAAGTGTCCAGTTCGTTTCCAATTCGACACAGCATCAGACATTACTCTTATCTCGCGCAACACATGGACAAAAATCGGAAACCGAATCCTATTAAAAGCCAACCATGTTGCCAAGAGTGCATCTGGAAATGATATCCAACTTACTGGGGAACTAAATTTCTCTGTTTCCTTCCAAGACAGAACTTGTTATGTAACAGACACTGATCTAACCCTGATCGGTTTGGACTGGATCGAAGGACTCAATCTCTTCAGGATCCCATTGGAATCTGTCTTCAACACATTTTCTCTTAAGTCAGTTCAGGACACTGAAAAGCATTTTACTCAGACGCTTAAGTTCAGTGATGTTTTTCGAGAGAATTTGGGATGTTGTACAAAAATGAAAGCCACTCTCAAGTTGAAAGCAGCAAATCGATATTTTCAGCCAAACGCCTTATTGTCTCTTATGTAGCTCTCAACATAGTCGAAAAAGATATGAATCGACTCAGAGAACCAACAATCTACTCCAGATGGGCAGCCGTATTGTGGTTTGAAAAGCAAATGGCAAAGTTCGCATCTATGCTGATTATTCCACAGGATTAAATAATGCACTAAATACACATCAATATCCTCTGCTAATACCTGAAGACATTTATGCCAAGTTAAACGGTGGGACCTGTTTTTCAAAAATTGATCTTTCTGATGCATTCCTGCAAATCGAAATTGATAAGGACTCCAAGGATCTCCTTACAATCAACACTCACAAGGGATTATTCCATTACAACCGTCTTCCTTTCTGGGTTGAAAACTGCCCCATCTATATTCCAGAAAAATTTGGATGCGATGCTGACAGGCATAACGGGAACCGCAGCATTTATTGATGACATCATCATCTCTGGCACATCCCAGGATTAACTCCTACAACGTCTGATCGCTGTATTTGATAGGATCTAACAGCATGGTTTCCATGTGCAAGCTGAAAAATGTAAATTCTACCGAACGTCAATAAAATAATAAAATATCTGGGTTTCATTTTTGACAAAACAGGTCGACGACCCGACACAGAACATATTAGCCATCAAAAACATGCCAGCTCCAACAGACTCTACGTTCTTTCCTTGGGTTGCTAAGCCATAACAGCTCATTTTTACCAGACTTACACTGCATCCGAACTCCTCTCAATAACCTCATGAAAAAAGGGATTGCATGAAACTGGTCACTAGAATGCAAAGCTGCTTTTGCCAAAATCAAAGTTTTACTCTCTTCAGATGTTCTCTTGATCAATTTTAATCTATTTTCGGACATTATCTTGGTTTTCGATGCTTTTGACTATGGTGTTGGAGCCGTGATCTCTCACAGTTTTTCTGATAGCAGCCAGAATGCTATCACTCATGCATCTAGGTCATTGAAACCCGAAGAAAGGAATTACAGTCAAATAGAGTAAGAAGCTTTGGCGATAATATTTGCTGTAAAGAAATAAAGTAAATTCAATAAAATAATCTACGGATGTTCCGTTACAGACGATAAACCATTGGTGATCATTTTTGCATCCAAGAAGGGTATCCCAGTGTATACTGCCAATCGACTACAACGATGGGCTACCACATTATTGGACTACAATTTTTCGATAAAGTACCTTTCAACTGATTCGATGGGACATTTTTTTTTTTACAAAGGCATCACCACATTATCAAGGCCCAGAGGCCACTCAAGGATAAGGGTCAAAGAGTGTACAGTAGAAATTGGTCAATATAGTAATCATTAGTAATGAAAATTTGGTAAATTTAATAACTTATATGGAACGGCTCATCAAGAACTTATTTACTTTAGACTTGAACACAACCATATTGTAGTCAGCCGGAAAGCAGGAAAACGGAAGACAATTCCACAGGCGTGCAGTTCTAAGAAAGAAGCTTTGTTCATGGAATCTACGTTTAGGTTTAGGCACAGATAAAGAGTGGGGGAAATTATTGATAGTGTTTACAGCTAGACGAGTGTTTCTTGTGAAAGTTTGGCGAGGGGGGACCATAGATTGAAGCTCAGTTGAACACTTTCCATGAAAATAACGATACATCAGAGACAAACTCGCAACATCTCTTCTGTGAGATAGAGGTTGCAAGGAGGAGAAAAGGACATCTCCTACGAGGCTACGAAGTCTATTTTGAACTCTATCAAGGCAGGACAAGTCCTTTCTAGCAGCTCCTGCCCAGATGTGGCAACAGTATTCCATCCTTGGACGTACCTGGCTCTTATATAGGTAGAGAATAGCATCAGCAGTGAGATATCTACTGGATCGATAGAAAGATCCCACCATTTTTCCAGCGGCCTTGGCAACAGATTTGATATACGTGTTCCATTTAAGATCAGGAGTAATGGTCAAGCCCAGAAGCTTGTCAAAACTTGAGGCCTCCTGAAGACGAGAGCCATTCATTTCAATTGATGACAAATGTGGATTAGAATGTTGATGATGTAAAGAGAGAAGCTTCGTTTTAGATGCATTAAAAGTAACCAGCCACTCCTTTCCCCATTGTACTACGTGCTCAAGATCAGAGGAGAGAGAATTGGAGAGAACTTGGTCGTTTACTGTCTTAGATGTGGTACCATAAATGGTAGTGTCGTCAGCATAAATGTCTACAAATGATGTAAGGATATGATTTGGAAGATCATTAATGTAGATCAGGAAAAGAGTTGGGCCCAGGATGGATCCCTGAGGGACACCGGCATTAATACTGTGAGCTTCTGATTTTTGCCCCTCAACTACTACTCTTATGAACCTATCAGAAAGAAATGATTTAATAACTGAGAAGACATTTCCAGCTATACCATAGCTAGCGATCTTATGAAGTAAACCTTTATGCCATACCCTATCAAAGGCTTTAGATATGTCAAGAGCAATTGCCCTAGAAAGATTGCCACCGTCGAGAGATTTGCTAATCCTATGCGATATAACTGTAAGGACATCTGCTGTAGATCTAGCAGAACGGAAACCATATTGAGTGTCACTAAGAAGGTTATTTTTGTTGAGATGTTTGATTACTTCTGTATTTACCACAGATTCTAGCAACTTACTCATGACGCACAGGAGACTTATTGGCCTGTACTGAGAGGGGGATGAGCGATCACCTGAATTCTTAAATACAGGGCATACTGATGAGATTTTCCAGGGAGATGGGAAACTATTCTCTTTAAGACAACGTTTAAACAGTTTTGTAAGTATGGGCGCTAATTCAGGTTGAAGTTTTTTGAGTACTATAATTGGAATACCATCAGGGCCAGTTGCTTTACTCGAATCAAGGTTTTTGATTAGCTTCGCAACATCATGTACAGATACACGTATATCACATAGCGTGTTTTCTGATACAGGAGGAAATATTGGGGGTTGGCGGTCTTGGTCGCAAAGGGTAGAATTAGCTGCAAAGTTCTTGACAAAGAGTTTGGCTTTGTCTGATGCTGACGAGATTACCTCAGGTCCATTGATAATAGTTGGGATGGAGCACACGCTTCTGTTCAGGATTCTGTTTGCTATTTGCCAAAACTGGTGGGAACCAAGCCGCTGCTCAGTTACTTTGGACTTAACAGATTGAGCATACAACACTCTTGCGTTCCTTATTACTTTCTTACAATGGTTGCTGGCAGTCCTGAAAACGGCTTTAGTTTCCATACATCTATTACGTTTGAAGCAGTGGAAAAAGTGATTTCTGTGCGCAATGGCAGCAGCACATTCTGGAGAGAACCATGGCTGGCTGTTAGGTTTTTTCTGAAACTTTTTAGAAATTACTTATAACGGCACCAACTTACTTTCGGAAGAACCCCCCCCATCAGCCTTTTCTTTTATATCGTAAGCTTCTTAAAACGTTACTAGCTTAAGTTCAGAATAAAATCACGATTTTCTTTTAACGGCTAATTTAAAAAAAAAATGTTTTGAACGCTACTAACTGAATTTCTTTCAACACAGTTTGCAATTTGGAGACGGAATTGTTTTTGTTGAGATAAGTGATTTCAATCATGCTTTTTATTTTAGATTTAAAATATTAACAACTCCATTTTATTTCAGTATTTAATTTGTGTATTTCTGTTTTATTAAATGCTAGCCTTTTTTTTTTTCCTCGTACATATGTTTATTTATCCACCGAGTTGATAGCAAAAATTACGAATTATACTCATTTTTAGTTAGTGTGAGGGGAATCTATCACCATACTTTCCCATAAACACGTCTGTTGGACTTTTATTAAGTACATGCAGATGCCCTGTGAAACCATTAGTACGCACCAGAAGCTACCTGAAGACTGTTGTTACAGCAATATCCCTGGAGCCAGAAATCTCTTCAACGCTCA
This sequence comes from Euprymna scolopes, assembly GCF_053919585.1. Taxonomy (NCBI): domain Eukaryota; kingdom Metazoa; phylum Mollusca; class Cephalopoda; order Sepiida; family Sepiolidae; genus Euprymna; species Euprymna scolopes. The sequence continues at coordinate 109,666,120 of NC_136508.1, read as the reverse complement.
CAGCTATGATAAGGGAACTACCGGTTATTTCTGACATGATTAAAGAAGCCACAGTTTCTGACACTCTACTACAAGAAGCCATCCACTACCAACGTACTAAGTGACCAGGAGTACCCCCAGGTAAATGATATACTTCTCCTTGCCGAACGGGTCATCATTCCCTCATCATTACATTATAACAGTACAATACCATGATAACAGAATTCTAAAACAATTCCGTTTTGGACACCAGCGCATCAGTCACATGAAGGCGTTAGCACGCGGTTACATTTATTGGCTAAAAATGGATAAGCAGCTGGACGCACTTGCACTAAATCTCAGCACTTGTCAGCTAAATTCCCTCGAAAATCTATACTTTCTTCATGGCCTATTTCGGATTCTCTCTGGTCACGCCTCCACATAGATATTGCAGGGTCCACAAATGGGCAATCCTTTCTCGTGTAGATGCCTACAGCAAATGGCCCGAAATATTCCAAATGAACCACTTTATTCCTGAGGAAACAATTTCCAAACTTCAAAAGATGTTCAGCAGATTTGGCATTCCTGAGACTTTGGTCTCTGACAACGGCACTGCTTTAAGCTGTCAAGTCTTCTACTTTCTGCCAACAAAAAGGTATCAACAACATTTGCTAGCATTACAAATTGATTTTTTTTCTTTTTAGATAGGTGTTAATTTTCAAATTGCATGAAAAAGCTTTTATGTAAAAGATGCTTAAAACCGGTTGAATTATGAAAATTCCATCAGGAGTTCAAAAATTAGGAGAATTTTAAGTGCCAAAATTTAGGTTTTCTCCGTGGACATTTTTCTTTTCAAACCGCATTATTATTATTATTATTATTATTATTATTATTATTATTATTATTATTATTTAGATATCCTCGGTTAACAAAAAAACGGGGTTGTCTTACAGATTCGAAAAAATGGTCTTGACAATGAGTTAAAAATAAATTCAAGTTTCACAATATATTTTATTTAATTGTTAGATGAAAGTACAGAATAGTTAACAAAACTCCCCTTCCTTCCCGTTTTAAGAATGGATTTCTAAATAATAACGTTATTATTTCAGCCCTCAACATTTCAAGAAATTCGGTATTTTCGCCACGATTCATATATTTTCCAAGCTGTACTCACGAGACTTGGCACTCTTATGTAAAATTGTGCGCTCTTTCTGATTATACAGTAAAATCTGATGTATCTCTTTACCATAAGCCATGAATTATAAATTTCAACTTTTTAAACTATAAAACAATAAAAATGATGGGAGTTTGAAACATTCGCTGAGCATCATTCAATCCCGGGCAACGTCGGATCTCCTTGCTAGTATGTATGTAATATATATATATATATATATATATATATATATATATATATATATATATATATATATATATATATATATATATGTGTGATTTCCAATCATCTGGCATGGATATATAAATTACATTTAAGCTTGAATATCGACACAAATGTGAATTCTGCATTTGTCAACATTCTCTTTACACCCGACCCCCCCACCTCCCCGGCCATCTAGTGTTTTCTTTTTTTTTTTTTCTTTTTTTTTTTCTTTTTTTATCCGGAAGTTTCTTCATTTTAATTCGAACCACTTTTTTTTTTCCTAATCTTTATCTTCTCCGCCATCTTTGTCTTTTATCCGATTTTTGAATCGCATTTCGTCATTGGAGAAATCTAGGAAAGAAAAATAAACACAAAACACAATTTAATAAAATAAATAAATAATAATAAAAATATCTATTCAACTACGTTTTTTTTTCTCTTCCGGTTTATGTCATAAAAAAATCCAGCCTCTTTAAAACTTTTTCTTTTGTATTTTGTTTTCCATAGTCTTTTTAAACTTAGTATTATACTGGTATTTAAATATAGCTTTATTGAGAGCAGGAATTTTCCTGCCTCCTTACCAAAGCAGAACTTAATCTGGGGTGTAGCCATTGAATGTCTAAAGAGCATTCATGGTCGGTATTTACTACTCCCCTAAAAAAAAAAACAAATTGAATATTTATTACTCCCCTCAAAGAAAAAAATTGAGTAGACATGAATTAATCTCAGAAATAAATCGAAGAAATTTTTTCATATAGATTTTGGATTTCTGTAAAAGATGGAAATTTCCATAGTCGACCAGAACTTTCGTATTTTGGGACCAGTCCAATTTTCAATTTTGTAAATCCTCCCTTTCTGGCCTAAAATATACCCTTATTTTCTGAGATGCAACCATAAATCGTACTCAACATGAACCCGTGATATAGCTTTCACAGTACCAGAATACCAGGAATCCTGATAAGCAACAACTATATATTCACCAGTTAATGGTAATTTTTGTCATTTCTATTCTGTTGTTTTATTGAAAATTCAATTATGTAAAGAAAAAAAATAAAACGGTAATTTTTTACCTTGTTTCCACCTTACCATTTAAAATGATTACTTTTATAGGTTTTAGAGTATGCTGAAAACGAATATCGCATTTAAATTTTCTGCAAATAGTTTTCCGGATATTAAGCAATGTCATTTCTTATGTTATTGCTGGTGGCCATCTTGGTAAGTGCGAATGCACAAACATAACCGAGAAACTATGCACAAGCTCAACCCCGAGAAACTATGCGCAAGTGCATGTACCAAGATGGCCACCAGCAATAACATAAGAAATAATATTGCTTAATATCAGGAACGCTATTTATTTGCGAAAAATTTAAATGCTATATTCGTTTTCAGCATACCCGAAAACCTTCAAAGGTAGTCATTTTAAAGAAAAATGTTAAGGTGGAAACAAGGTTAGGCAAAAATTTACAAAATGCATCACAATGAAATTTTTTATCACACCGCCTAATTATTATTATTATTATTATTATTATTATTATATTTATTATTATTATTATTATTATTATATTTATTATTATTATTATTATAAGTATTACTATTATTATTATCATTATTATAACTATTACTATTATTATTAATACTATTATTATAATTATTATTATAATTATTATCATTATTACTATTATTATTATTACTATTATTAAAATAATAATAATTATTATTATTATTACTATTATTATTACTATTATTAAAATAATTATTATTATGATTATAATTATTATTATTATTATTATTATTATTATTATAATTAATATTATTATAATAATAATAATAATTATTATTATTATTATTATTATTATTATTATTATTATTATAAGTATTACTATTATTATTATCATTATTATAACTATTACTATTATTATTACTACTATTATTATAATTATTATCATTATTACTATTATTATTATTGCTATTATTAAAATAATAATTATTATTATTATAATTATTATTACTATTATTATTACTATTATTAAAATAATTATTATTATGATTATAATTATTATTATTATTATAATTATTATTATTATTATTATTATTATTATTATAATTATTATTATTATAATTAATATTATTATTATTATTATAATTATTATTATTATTATAATTATTATTATTATTACAGGGTGGGCCAAAATAAGGGTCCTATTTTTAAAAATTCATGTAAGTTTTAAGAAGTGTTTTTCGGCCAAAATTTGTTTTGTTTATTTCAAAAAAATCTCGGAAGGGTCAGTCTACACACACATAAAGTTTGGTGAGTTTAACTTTTATTTTGTGGAAGTTATTCAAATTTAAAGATAGGACCCTTATTTTGGCCCACCCTGTATTATTATTATTATTATTATTATTATTATTATTATTATTATTATTATTATTATTTAGATATCCTCAGTTAACAAAAAAAAAAGGGGTTTGTCTTACAGATTCGAAAAAATGGTCTTGACAATGAGTTAAAAATAAATTCAAGTTTCACAATATATTTTATATAATTGTTAGGTGAAAGTACAGAATAGTTAACAGAAAACCCTTCCTTCCTCATGTTAAGAATGGATTTCTAAATAATAACGTTATTTCAGCATGGTAGCTTAAGTGCACACGTACCTTTTACTTGTTATATATTTGTTTTTGTTTTTTTTACCACTAAAAATCACAATTCTACCATAAGTACAATAATAAGGTATACATACCATGATAACACAATCACATGTACTTAGTACATTTTGTTATTTTTAACGCTTTTAGTACATGTGTATTAAACGCGTTAAAAAACAACAAAATAGTATTTTTTGGAACTTAAATTTGAAAAACTTGGAAATATTTTTTTTTTAATTGACAAACTCAGAATAATAAATGAAACTGACAGAGTCGCTCAGTTGAGGGAACTTCTGGGTCGCTGACGTTTTTGATCTTGAACTGCAAGCCTGCCTGGAAGACAGCTTTCACTTCAGCTGATTGTAGCTTGCTAAACTTGTACATTTTACTGGGTTTGGGTTTGAAGTGCAGCCTGCTAAACTTGTACATTTTCCTTGGTTTGGGTTTGAAGTGCAGCCGGATTTTTCAACGCATTAGGCGATGGTCAGTATGATATTCTGCGCTGGACATCATTCAGGTGTGTAAAACATATCTGTGGACTCTTTGACATACTAGAAGGTAATGTATAAGGTGCCAGTATCTGGACCGAGGATGCATCCAGGTAGTCTGTAGTCTGTCTTTTCAGCCCCATGCAAAACTCCAGCAGCAAGCGCCCATTGTTGTTGCAGCTGCCAACGGCATGTCCACCAAGAAGCACTCCTTTCCAACTGCATCCCGGTCCACTCTGGCGTTGAAGTCGCCAAAGATTATCACTAGGGCTATGACAACAGCATATTCTATTCATTGTTTTGACTCTCGAGTATATATCCGACACAGACACAGTTAATCAACCGAGAACCACATCACTATATAAAAGCATCTGATATATCAATGGATACACACTTGAGAATCAAAACAATGAAAAAATATGCTGTTGTCATAGCTCTAGTTACAACCCTATTGATTGCAGGGATGCGCCGTAGCACTGAGTAAAAATATCTTTTTTTGCAGGTTTAACTTGAAGAGTTATGGCATACACACTGAGAAGCGTGGCGTATTCCTTTTTTAGAGGGAGACGCATGGACGTGATGCAGTCAGAATAACCAGTTGGAAAGCTTTCTAGTGTGGAAGCGGTGGGGGTTTTGACTATGAAACGCCTCACCATTGTAGGTTTCCTTGACAAGAAGAGGATTATCCGGCGCCATGTTCCTGAAGGCTGCCATCTTCTGTGAAGCGAACCTCACTAATGGCAGCACTGTCGACATCCAGCCGGGACAGTTCAAGCGCAATCAAAGCAGAGCGACGCTCAGTTCTGTTGCTGTCATCTTTGTCAAGCATTTTTCTGATGTTCCAACATGCCATCTTCAATGCTTTTGCAACCTTACAGGTGCCTATCTTCCTTTCTTTGTCATATTTCGACCCCATTAGGTTTGGTAAGTTGGTTTGGATGTTTTCGTTTTACGGCATTTCAACCCTTTTCAGGTTATTTAATGCCGAATCCAAAGATTTTGAAGAAGTTTTTTTAATAGAATATATTTGTTGTTTTTAAGTCGGTTTCTATTTAACCCATAGTTGCGACTCTTACAGAGTGGACCTGGGAACAATGGCAATTAAAGGGTGGCTCCACACTCTGCATAGCCCGGAAGCTGGGGCTTCGCCACTGGATATAGTTTAAGGTCATATCCAGGACCACCACATTAAGAGATGCCCCTTGACCAGCGCATTAGATGACCGTTGACCCCGGCAAGTAAACTGGGGATGGTGGAAACAAGATTTGGTTAGATCACCTTTTCCAGGCCTCTCTCATCGTGGAGCAAGCAGTGGAGCAGTGCTATTCATAGAAAAGGCTGCTTGATCATTCAGGGTGCTGCCGAGTTATGTTGTCGTCTCCAGGTTCAACATCAGGCGATCAATAGCCTGACCCGCCTTCATGCACGATTTAGAACTTCGGCTTCCAGTGATCATCTTCCTCCTTCCGTTTTTGCCCCTTTCTGATCGCTACAGGACTTGGTAAAATTGGTAGCAAGTGGACGTGTCTTTCAGGCACGTGCAGTGGATTTTTATGCTGAAGTGCAGTTCGCACGGTACTAATCCCACCTGTCATTGTCCAACAAGCTTAGACAGTGAGAGCGACGTCCTCTGGTCGTGGCTTTTACGTCAGACTGTCCTTGTCTGGTTCCAAAACCTTTTCCAAGGGCACAGGGAACATATTGGCCGATGAGCTCGTTATTGAACCCTTTTTCCCTGGCCACTGACGTCAGATGAAGTTTGTACACCCAGTGGTTTAGCCTGCCAGCTGAAGCGGTTTACCAGAACATGACACTTCGAGTCAACATGCGAGAGATTTAGGGAAAAGTGGGGAGCAGTGATTCTCGTCCACTTTACTAGGTAGGGAGCAGCACGACGGACAACAAAGGTACTACCCATCCTCAAAGCTCCTATAGCTTTATGCTTTATATAAACACTTGATAATTTATTTATTAAAGTTAAATGAATGAACAAAAAACTATGGCATTGCTTTATATGAACATTTAATAAACTAACATAAAAATGATTATGTATTAATAACTATCAAATTATGTATATATATATATATATATATATGTATATATATATATATATATATATATATATATATATATATATATATATATATTTACATAAACATAATACATAAACGCTATACAACATATCACATGTATATATATATATATATATATATATATATATGTAATATGTTGCATAGCATCTATGTAACCATGTTCATGTAAATGTGTTTCTTGATGTATGTATGTTTTCTTCTGTTTTCTTAATACACATCGTCAGTTGTTTTCTGTATGCGAGTTTCTCACTCGGTCGGTGCAAGGGATACATCTTCCCCAAAAGAAAAAAAACTATAACGCTAAGTTTCATTTTCATATTCCTTTATTTCATGCGTGTCACTTCTTTCAAAGTTGCACATAATTCTTTTTATACTCTTCATCGTTTCTAGTTGATCTTATTGTTTATATTAAACCGTATTTTATTCCCCAGCTTTAATAAATATTTGTAACAATTTTATGTTGATTAACTTGCATTCACACGTCCTTTGTTTATTTTTTATGAACTAAATTTCAACTGTTATATTTTATTTTGTAACATTCTTCTCCATCGCCGATGACTGGGAGTCACAAAATTAAACAATGTTTGGTAGTGAGACAGTATATTTATTTGCATTGTTACTCGTTTTTTCTATACAGTGATATGAGTTTCTTCAATCAGAAGACTTATAGGTAGTCTATGTCGAAATTTTACGATACTAGAATCGATCCAACTTTTACATTCCGGACGTTATTCTTGGCTCTGGCACTTCACCCTTGTTTTCATAACTTAGACTTATGTCTAAGGTTCACTAATACTCTTGATTATTCTGTTCAGTGTGAATTCTCATTGGTAATCAATCGAAGCCAAGATTAGAATTTTCTGCTGTTTTGTACAACCTTCATTGATGATCTTGTTAATCAACTAGTGGGAAAACACTTCCTCCTTCATCCTGCTTGTTCTTTTTTAAGCTACACTTGAGACAATAATTGTTCATAGATGTTGTATGTAACAAGCTGGAAGTCAATCCAACGTTACAAATCAAAGGATTAGAGAACAACAACAGTAGTTGCTATGGAGTGATGTTAGCTTCTTCAACCAGAAATTTGGTAGATTGTCTATGCATTGATTTTGTTATACTAGAAATCAATCGTTAATATTCCAGGCATTATTATTGACTCTAGCATTTGAAACGTGTTTTCGTTACATGATCCAACTTTTACATTCCGGATGTTATTCTTGTATGTAACCAGCTGGAAGTCAATCCAACGTTAACATTCCAGGCATTATTCCTGGCATTTCAACCTTGTTTTCGTTACATTATGATATATTTAATATCTACTTTATCTCTTGTTTGTTGAATGTTTTTTTCTTGTGTAAATTCTGATTGGTAATCAATCCAAACAAAGATTAGAATTATCTGCCACTTCCTACAACCCTAATTGATTATCACTCACTCTTCTGCGGATGAGTTTGCATCGCCTGTAATAAGTCATGTTCAGGGCCGTGCTTAGTGCCCCCGCAGACCCCGCAACTGCGGGGAGGGGGGCCGCAAGGTCCTTGTGGGCCGCAAGGCTCCTGGATGCTGTAAGGCTCTTTTTAACATCGCAGAAATATTGCAATGAAAAAAAAAGGACTAACTTGAAAATAATTATCATATTTGTACGTTGAAATTTATCAACTCGTCTTTCTCTCGCTATCAAATATTATATATGTATATATATATATATATATATATGTATATATTTATGTGTGTGTGCGTGTGTATATATATATGTATATATTTATGTGTGTGTGTATATATATATATATATGTATATATTTATGTGTGTGTGTATATATATATATATGTATATATTTATGTGTGTGTGTGTATATATATATGTATATATTTGTGTGTGTGTGTGTATATATATATATATATGTATACATTTATGTGTGTGTGTGTATATATATATATATATGTATATATTTATGTGTGTGTGCGTGTGTATATATATATGCATATATTTGTGTGTGTGTATATATATATATATATATGTATATATTTATGTGTGTGTGTGTATATATATATATATATGTATATATTTATGTGTGTGTGTATATATATATATGTATATATTTATGTGTGTGTATATATATATATATGTATATATTTGTGTGTGTATATATATATATATATATATATATATATATACGTATATGTATATTTATTTATATACATATATTTGAAGAGGCCTTTCGAGGCCCCGTCCATTTTTTAGAAATGAATTTCTAAAAGAAATAGATTATATATATCTGTTTCAACATAAAAAGAAATGTAAAAGTTTCAGACTTAGCGGCGCCGTTGTATTAGTTTATGGAATCTTTCAAAGTGAAATGGGTGAAGGGTTGGTTATTTTTTTTTCACTGGAATCATTTTGATGTACTTGCAGAAATCGAATTTTTTGTTAAGTGTTTTTTTTTTAATTTAGATTTTTTTTTATTTCTTAATGCTTATTTCTTTTATGGTTTTAAATATTTTGGCTCATTGGATTCTTCTACGCATGCGTGATTTTATTTACTTTAATTTTTCATTAGCAGTCTTCGTTTTGTCCGTAACCCGTGATCATAATACGCTACTATATTTTACATTTTTCTGATCAAGTTTACTTTTCAAACTAAGAAAGACAAAAACAAAACTGAAAAAGAAATTTTGGCTTTAAAATAACCGTAAATGGATTTCAATTTTCTTTTTTATTTTATTTTAAAGAAATTTAAAATGAAAGACTAAATACTGGCAACAGACGTCCTTTTTGCCAATACGAATATATTTTTTATTGAACTGTTTATTTGAATTTTCAATGAAAATCTTTAGATACATATACATTGCTGTTTGAAACCCTATTTGCAAATTAATGCCAATTCCTACATACAGTTTTTTATACACATTATTACTAATGTTCTTTTTTTACCTCGAGCTTGGATTCAATTCACTTGGCCTGTAACATTAGTGACAGTACACAGACACTTCGTTACCTGTTATATCAGTAACATTTATTTAACAAAACAGCGTTAATCAAAGATCACATACTTGTTTCCATTTCCGGTAGTGGATTATTTGTTTTGCTTGATAGTATTCTAATTATTATTGAATATTGAGTCTAATCTAAAATGAAACGTGCTCACGAATTCAGCGGATCCCAGAAAAGAAAGTTGAAAATACAGAGTTGCAAATGCTATTGAAAAGACTCACAAGATATCTGAATTTTTCTCTTCAAACATCTCGCAGTTACATATACATAAAAACACTGCCGTTGACACACAATCCGTTTTTGATTTTGAGTCTAAAAGTGGAGTGCCAGATGAGCAATGGTCCACCCATTCAACGTTCGAGCATACTGATCCAAGTTATGTGCCTTGTCGTGTCTCTGATGATCCTGCTGATTGGAAAGAATTAAATGAAACACAGCGTATTAATTTGGTTTCGAAGGGTCCCGTCCAGCTGACAGATTATGATTTCCCATTAAACCAGGAAAACCCATCACGGAAGTTTTCTGAAAATAACTATTATTTGACACTAAAAAATAATGAAACTGTTAGACGTTCTTGGCTTGTTTACTCGAAGTCTACAGATCGAGTTTTCTGTTTTGCCTGCCGTTTGTTCAGTAGTGAAAGCAAAAGTCGTGGGGGCCTGTCTTCGGCCCAAGGATTTGGTAACCTGTGGAGCCGTCTGTCAAAAACTCTGAAGACACATGAACAATCAACTCATCATAAGGAATGCATGATGGTGTGGCATGATAAACGGTCAGGCAACTCTATTGACTTACAATCTAGTAAACTGATTCAGGAAGAGCAGACATATTGGAGAGCAGTTTTATTTCGTTTACTCAATATAATTCAATTTTTGGCTGAGAGAAATTTAGCTTTGCGTGGCACAAATGAAAAGTTTGGTGACACCAGAAATGGAAATTTTCTTGGAGAAGTGGAGCTAATAGCAAAATTTGACCCTGTCTTATCTGAACATGTTAGACGCGCTAAGAGTCATGAATTGAGTGATCATTATCTGAGCAACCGCATTCAGAACGAACTTATCGAACTTCTTGCTAAGTCAATACGGGACAAAATCATTTCCAAAGTTCTTGCATCAAAATATTATAGCATAATACTAGATTGTACACCCGATATCAGTCACACAGACCAACTAAGTATTGTTCTTCGGGGAGTTGAATTTAAAGAAGGATTTGGAGCAGAAATTTTTGAACACTTCGTTGAGTTTCTTGATGTGTATGATACAACTGGAAAAGGCCTTTTTGACAGCATTATCAACTTCCTGTCCAAATATGGCGTTGCCATAGAAGACTGCCGTGGCCAGGGTTACGATAGCGGATCTAACATGCGAGGAAAAAACCATGGAGTGCAGGCACGCTTCTTGGAAGTAAATAAAAAAGCTGCATACATGCCAGTCGCCAGTCATTGACTTAATCTAGTAATTGCTGATGCTGCAAGGTCGTCAATTACATCCATTTCTTTCTTTGGCAATCTGCAACGTATCTATAATTTGTTTGCCGTGTCAACGAAGCGATGGATTATTCTGAAGAAACACGTGACCCACTTTACAGTTAAAAGCCTTCCTGACACAAGATGGGAAGCAAAGGTAGAAGCTGTAAAATCATTACGTTTTCAGACAACAGAAATTTTGGAAGCGATTGAAGAGTTAGAAAGAGTGTCTTTAGATAATCGAGATGGATTTATTAGCACGGAATGTCGAGCCTTAGTCATTGAAGTCAGGAGCTGGCGTTTCTTGGTTTGTTTGATTACATGGCATGACTTGCTTTTTCAAATAAACATAATAAGCAAAGCGCTACGGAGTCCTTCAATATGCATCAATGACCAAATTTCTCACATCGAGGCTGGCATGTCATTTGTTTCACAGTACAGACATGGAGGAGTGGCAATAGCTGAAGGGAAAGCAAAAGAATTGAACTTGAAGTAGATCATGCCTATCCGGAACCAAGGAGAAGAAAAAAAAATATGTCTTTTCAGCTACGAATCGTCAGATGAGTCAGATCATCAGACTGGTGAAGAAGTGTTTCGCCGAGAATTTTTCTATCCACTTGTAGATACAATTTCACAAAGTCTCCATGAACGTTTTAAAAATATGAACGATTTCAAAACAAAGTACGGGTTTTTGTGTAGCGCAAGTAACATGAAATCGGCAATAACATCAGACATGTTGCCGTCCAGTTGTGCTGCTTTGGCAAAAGGTATTGGAGAAGGTGATATTGATTGTGAGAAACTTGAGAGAGAAATTATCAATTTCGTCAATCTCATGGACAATAAAAAGTACATTACATTTTCCGCCATTGAATGTATAAATTATATAATGAAACACACACTTGTCGATTTATATCCCAACCTAGCTGTTGCACTCAGAATTGTAACTATATTGCCAGTTACAGTGGCATCCTGTGAACGTAGTTTCTCTAAACTGAAACTAATTAAAAACTTTCTTCGGAACTCAATGTCTCAGGAAAGACTGGCTAGCTTATCTGTTATAAGCATTGAACATGAACTAAGCCGAGAAATTGACACAGAGAATTTAGTACAGCAGTTCGCCACAGTGAAAGCCAGAAAAGTGAAATTTTAAACATAAAGATGGTAGGTAAATAAATTTTCTTCGATTCCATTTTCAATTTTGGTTAAAACAGTTTACTGTTAATTTTTTCGACACTGGCCAAAGTTTTCTTTCGATTTGAATCTGTTGCTTTAGTATGCACAAAAAGAAATGCTCAATGAGAAAATGAAAGAAATTTACTTGAGAAAATGAACCAATGAACATCTTTGGCACATACGTAGCCGGGAGCTCTTGTTCTTTAAAAAAATATGCATGTGTGAGTATGCACATTAGTCCCCCCGGAGAAAGAAAGTAAACATCATGACACCTCATGTTTAACTTTATATTTACTACGTATAATTACGGCTTGGTAAGTAAATAATTACTACAGTCTCTCTTATTAGTGATTGATGTAACTATTTAAAAAAAATAATATCATTTATCGACGGTTATTCAAAATTATTAACTTTTCTCTGCTTGTTTACGAAAAAAAATGCTAAATGGTGACAAATTTGAATTTGTAATATTTACGTTTGTAATTTAAATTTTAAAATACGTAATGGTGATTTGGGGGGGCTTTTCTTTTTTTTAAAGTTTAATCTCTTTTCTTTAAATTGAATTGGTTATAAAGTAGTATTTTTCAATTTTAATATTTTTTTCTAAACGTTTAAACTTGAGGGGGGGGATAAAAATGCTATTTTTTGGACACGCCTAATGCAGCAATAGCGCATTTATTAATTATCTTTTAAGTGAAATACTTTAACCAGATAACACGCTAAAAGTATGAGATAAATTAACAACAAAAAATTAATGCATGTTTTAATAAGTTATTAAGTTTGTATCTATCTGGGGACTGGGGATGTAGAGGCTTTTTAGTGTTTAATGACTTTCTCCTAGATCGAGACATTTCAAAATGACTTGGTTACTTTTAATGTTGTTTTGATTTAATTCGTCCCCCTCCACCATATCAACACTTTTCGAAATAAACTCCTAAACTCTAATTTTGGACAGTATATCTAACTTTCTGTAGCAAAATAGTTTTAAAATTTGGGTTGACATTTTTTGAAAATCCCTTAAAAAAAACTGGTAGGAGATTGAGAGCCCAAACGCCCCTAAATGACTATAAAAATAGCTGCGAACTACTAAAAAGTAACTAATGGTTTTAAAAAGGTTAGCTACAAAACACCAATTCTTCGATTTCTTCGTTTTTTTTCATGATTTCGGAATATCTGCGTTCTTTCAAGAGCATGTTATTCTGTTTAAAGTACCATTAATTGTGGGTTCAGTATGTTGAAGGGGGGGGGGGGCGGTGGCGCAAGATGAATTGTGTCGGTAGGGACGGTAGGGGCCACAGAGCGCATTTTGCGGGGGGGGGCCTCAATGTTCCAAAGCACGGCACTGGTCATGTTTGTGTAACCTACTTATCAATCAGCAAATTGTTGATGTAAACATAATAGTTTCTATAGAATAAGGATGAGCATCTTCAATCAGAAATTTGGTAGGTAATTGTCTATGCAGAGATTCCTGACGCTTGTATTTAGATTTGTTTTTGTTATATTCAATATCTACCTGGTCTTTTGTATATTTTCTGGGGTTTTTCTAATCATTTTCGTCTTGCTGTGATGATGAGGCATTTATGTTTGTTTTTTTTATATCGAGATATATTCAATATCTACTTGGTCTCTTGTTTAATTCTGTTTTCTTTTCTAATGATTTTTATCTAGCGATACTGATGAGGCATTTTAAAGATTCTAACATTTCCTTTAGACACAATTGTTTGAATATATCTGGAAATTGTTCACTTATGAAACACTTATTCCACTAGCATTTCTTCTGACAATGTGTATTTGTCATTTACAATCATTCTAATATTTGCTGTTAACAAAGACATTTTAAAGATTCTAAAATTTCCTGTCATCAGCAAAGTAAACACCACTGAAATTGTAACCATCAACAGCAAATTTGTAAATACAACTGAAATTGTAACAAACAACAAGGAGTTTGATTACCTCCCCTTATAGGTCTGAAAAGGTCATGTGATCACAATCACATGACCAAGGTAAAGCTTTATAACGCTTCTAGGAAACAACAACTCTTTTGGTTAGTAACAAGGTAAGTTCACCTACTCCCCTCTCTCCTGAGCAACCAGTAACTTCTAGTTTTTTCCACATAATCATTTGGACTGAGAAAATCAATAATGCAGTTTTTTAGGCTTGTTCCATATTACACTATCTGGCTTAATGACCTTGTCTATTATGTATCTTCCTGGATATTTGGCCATCTTTCAAGCTGCATCTCTCAACAGATTTTCCAATTAAGGTATTTACATGCTTTGTTGTACAAACAGTGTAAAAACCACCTGCAAATACGACTGGACGGACATTATTGTTGTCGCTTTTATTACTCGCATCTGTTTTTCGCAACAGTTTACTTTTCCAAGAATTGTTTATATTTCTTTAAATTTTTATTAGTCTATTTGTTCATAAAACAATCGGTATATTTTTAGAGACTTTGTCGTTTTAAAATAAGTTTATACTTTCTTATATTGTATTATATTATTCCTTTTCAATCTCTTATGACAATATTAATTAAGAATAGTTTTTAATGATTTTATACTTTTTTATATTGTATTATATTCTTTATTTTCACTCTATTATGACAATATTAATTAAGAATAGTTTTAAATGATTTTATACTTTTTTATATTGTATGATATTCTTTATTTTCACGCTATTATGACAATATTAATTAAGAATAGTTTTTAAATGATTTTATACTTTTTTATATTGTATTATCTTCTTTATTTTCACTCTATTATGACAATATTAATTAAGAATAGTTTTTAAATGATTTTATACTTTTTATTTTGTATGATATTCTTTATTTTCACGCTATTATGACAATATTAATTAAGAATAGTTTTTAATGATTTTATACTTTCTTATATTGTATTATATTCTTCCTTTTCACTCTATCATGACAATATTAATTAAGAATAGTTTTTAAATGATTTTATACTTTTTTATATTGTATGATATTCTTTATTTTCACGCTATTATGACAATATTAATTAAGAATAGTTTTTAAATGATTTTATACTTTTTTATATTGTATGATATTCTTTATTTTCACGCTATTATGACAATATTAATTAATAGTTTTTAAATAGTTTTATACTTTCTTATATTGTATTATATTCTTCCTTTTCACTCTATTATGACAATATTAATTAAAAATAGTTTTTAAATGATTTTATACTTTTTTTATATTGTATGATATTCTTTATTTTCACGCTATCATGACAATATTAATTAAGAATAGTTTTTAAATGATTTTATACTTTTTTATATTGTATGATATTCTTTATTTTCACGCTATTATGACAATATTAATTAAGAATAGTTTTTAAATGATTTTATACTTTTTTATATTGTATGATATTCTTTATTTTCACGCTATCATGACAATATTAATTAAGAATAGTTTTAAATGATTTTATACTTTCTTATATTGTATTATATTCTTCCTTTTCACTCTATTATGACAATATTAATTAAAAATAGTTTTTAATGATTTTATACTTTTTTATATTGTATGATATTCTTTATTTTCACTCTAATGTGACAATATTAATTAATAGTTTTTAAATGATTTTATACTTTTTTATATTGTATTATATTCTTCCTTTTCACCTTATTATGACGATATTTATTAAAAATAGTTTCAACAATCAGGCTGCTATCTGTATTTTGTTACAGTTCAGTCTACCAGTGATTGCTTCTATTTCTGAAGATTCTTTTTTATTTGGCCAGTTTATCCTATTGTTTATTTCTTTAAATGGCCATTTGTCGTTTTAAGTCATTTTTAGATATTTTATGTTTTCCTGTTCAGGGTTCTTCCATATTACAATGTCTGACTTGATGGTCTTTCTTTTATGTATCTGCACAGCTGTATTTCTTTCTCATAGAACACTTTTATCATTTTCTGTTTGATATGGTTCATGTTCACAGATGTTTGCTAATCTGTCAAGTGTAATTTCTCCAAAGACATTGACAAGAATGTGGGATTTTCTTCTCTTTTTTTAAATTTTTCTTATCAGGCTGAGGCATTCTACTAGATAGCAAAGATTCACCCGCTATTTTATACAGAGAAATCGTTTTCATCTTTCTCTTTCGCATTCGTTTTCCTTGGTTTAATGTGCCTTTCCCCCTTTTTTTTCATGTTTCTTCCTTTGAAGATTGTAATGTTGGGTATGGGACAGTCAATCCAGCTGCTAACATTGCCCCGCTTTTTATTGAAACCAACCGAGAGCTCTTCTTAGTATCCTCGCTGTTCCCTTAAGTTCAATTGTCTGGATCTCTTTTGCACTTGGTTCACCAGGAATATTAGTAAGGTAGAACTTCAGGTTCTTCTTCATAAGCCCTGTAGCACCTATGATAACTGGTATGATTGATATCTCCCTATAATACCTGGTTTCCCCTAGTATGAGTTCTCATATGTTTCATTAAATTTGATTTTTGAGAAAATGAATATTCACACACTTGACAAGAATATGGCTTTTCTCCGGTATGAGTTCTCATATGTTTCACTAAATTTGATTTTTGAGAAAAAGAATATCCACACACGTGACAGGAATGTGGCTTTTCCCCAGTGTGAGTTCTCATATGGCTGATTAAATGTGATTTTTGAGAAAAAGAATATCCACACACTTGACAAGAATGTGGCTTCTCCCTAGTGTGAGTTCTCATATGGATCACTAAATCTGATTTTGTAAAGCAAGAATATTCACAGACTTGACACGAATGTGGCTTTTCCTCAGTATGAGTTTTCATATGTTTTACTAAGTCTGACTTCTGAGAACAAGAATATTGACACACATCACAAGTATGTGGCTTTTCCCCAGTGTGAGTTCTGATATGTCTCACTAAATCTGATTTTGAAGTGGAAGAATATTTACAAACTTGACAAGAATGTGGTTTTTCTCCAGTATGTCTTCTCATATGTTCCACTAAGGTTGATTTGTGAGAAAAAGAATATCCACAAACTTCACAAGAATGTGGCTTTTCCCTAGTGTGAGTTCTCATATGTCTAATTAAGTCTGATTTTTGAGAACAAGAATATTTACATATTTCACAAGAATGTGGCTTTTCCCCACTGTGAGTTTTCATATGGCCTACTAAATGTGATTTTTGAGAAAAAGAATATCCACACACTTGACAAAAATGTTGCTTTTCTCCAGTGTGAGTTCTCATATGGCTCACTAACGCTGATTTTGCAGAACAAGAATATCCACACACTTGACAAGAGTGTGGCTTTTCCCCAGTGTGAGTTCTCATATGTTTCACTAATGTTGATTTTGCAGAACAAACATATCCACACACATCACAAGAATGCGGCTTTTCCCCAGAATGAGTTTTCATATGGGTCATTAAATTGGATTTTTGAGAGCAAGAATATTCACAGACTTGACAAGAATATGGTTTTTCCCCAGTATGAGTTCTCATATGTGTCACTAAGCTTGACTTTACAGAACAAGTATATCTACACACTTGACAAAAATATGGCTTTTCTCCAGTGTGAGTTCGCATATGTTTCGCTAAGTCTGAGATGTGAAAACAAGAATATCCACAGACTTCACAAGAATGTGGCTTTTCCCCAGTGTGAGTTTTCATTATGATTACTAAAGTTTATTTATGAAAACAAGAATATCCACACACTTTACAAAAATGTGTCTTTTTTCCAGTGTGAGTTCCTATAAATTTTACTCAATCAATTTTATCCACATGTTTTTTTCAAAGAATTTATAATCTGTTTTTAGAGCTATAGTTTCTGATATTAAAGAAAATATGGATTTGTTAAAAGTTACATACTTTTCTGATTTCTTATATTTGAACATTACACACATTTTCACAAACATTTATATTACCTTCATTTCGTGTTATGTTTTCACCACTGTTTAGCAAAATTCATTAAATAGTATTGTCCAGTATAATATATTTTCCTACAGATGTTGCTGTAGTCAGTTATAACTGCTAACAGTTTAATGTTTAAAGATCAGGATCCTCTATTAAAGTTGAAATAGGGTTCAATCAGGAACATCTGTAAAAAATAATCAATAATTTATTGTTGGGAATATTGAACCCACAACATTTAGATTTATTTCATCTAAAAATGACCAGATATCTTCTAACATGACATAGAGTAAGTCGATACAAGTGTTGCTTAAGTTATTATCTAGTTGAAATAATATTTGTTTTGTTATGATTTTCATCATAGTGAGAAGGGATATATTTATTTCTTTGAGAGGTTCAAAATTTATATATCACAATCCTGAACGGAAAACGTAAATTCATGATTAAATTTATATTTTTATATACAATACTACAATGTATTCATAATGTAAAAAGTAAAGTAAATTACCATATTTATATATACAATACTACAATATATATATATATATCGTAATGTAACAATGAAAGTAAATTTCCATATTTATATATACAATACTACAATATATATATATATATATATATATATATATATATATATATATATCGTAATGTAACAATGAAAGTAAATTACCATATTTATGTATACAATACTACAATATATATATATCGTAATGTAACAATGAAAGTAAATTACCATATTTATGTATACAATACTACAATATATATATATATCGTAATGTAACAATGAAAGTAAATTACCATATTTATATATACAATACTACAATATATATATATATATACATCGTAATGTAACAATGAAAGTAAATTACCATATTTATATATACAATACTACAATATATATATATCGTAATGTAACAATGAAAGTAAATTTCCATATTTATATATACAATACTACAATATATATATACATCGTAATGTTACAATGAAAGTAAATTTCCATATTTATATATACAATACTACAATATATATATATATATATACATCGTAATGTAACAATGAAAGTAAATTACCATATTTATATATACAATACTACAATATATATATATATCGTAATGTAACAATGAAAGTAAATTCCCATATTTATATATACAATACTACAATATATATATATATATATATATATATCGTAATGTAACAATGAAAGTAAATTACCATATTTATATATACAATACTACAATATATATATATATACATCGTAATGTAACAATGAAAGTAAATTTCCATATTTATATATACAATACTACAATATATATATATATATATATATATATATATATATATATATCGTAATGTAACAATGAAAGTAAATTACCATATTTATATATACAATACTACAATATATATATACATCGTAATGTAACAATGAAAGTAAATTTCCATATGTCCATCGAAAAAGTATTTATTGCATACCTGTTTTTTTGCTTTCTTCAAGCATGTACGTATAACTGATAAATAAATATGCAAAATTATTGAAAAATATTGAAACATTTTCTTAATGTTTTGTTGTTTTGTACCCAAAAGACAATAATTTGGATGAAAAAGCTACGGCGATATTCTATATATTTCTATTTTTATTCTTTCATATGTTTTTTCTTATATTTGTCAATCCTATTATCCCATCTACATTTGTTTGAGGGAATATATCCACTCACCTCTAATTCATCTGAATATAAAAATTATTTGTAACTACAATCGTTTAACTTATAGGTGTGTTAATGTTTCATCTGTCTTTAAATATTGGCATGAACAAATTTTTAGTTTAATAAATTCGAAATACATTAGCAAATAATTGCAGAACATTACCAATTCTTGAAAGCAGGTTTTTCAACCTTGCAAGAAAATTACTTTGGGCTAAGTATTGTTGCAACATATTACATTGATTAATTAAATCGTCAATTCTTTATATAAAAATCAGTATAGATTATGTACAAACCTACTTGATATAAGAATTATTAACAAGAACTAAATATGAGAGAATACACAGGCAGCATATACCTTGGAAAAGACCAAAATTATAATAAAAACATTAATGTCTATTGTTTCGAGAAACAAATTGCTGAACGATGATGATGCATTATAACGAGATAACTGAACAGTGAATTGAGGAATAGTTTTGAGAAAACGTTTTTTTGTGTCCCATCATTTGTTTAGGCGTTTTAATTTATCAAGACTATTGTATGAAAACTATTGTATGAAGACTATCGTTTAACTTATAATGTTTCATCTGTTTTTTTAAATATTGCTTTGAACAACTGTTTAGTTTATTAATTGACAAACACATTAGCTAATAATTTCAGAACATTAGAAAAACTTCTTGAACAAATGTGGGTTTTCATTTAGACAATCACGGATGAACTCAAATAGCTCACAAAGATAACTTGGCTTCAGATAGTGAAGAACCCACTATAGACATTAGTAACATGATATGTACACATGCCCAAACTCTACTACACAACATAAGATCTCGCTCTTCATCATTTCATTCAGCCACACAGAGGAGGTTCAAGATCAAGAGTTTGAAGAAAGTGTCTATCGGCTCATCTTCCAATGGTGGACTGTCGCTGGTTTCAATTGATCGACATCTTCTTAGTTGGTTCGGGTGACCTTTGTGGGTATATATTAGTCCTTGGATGATATATACCATGTCACCGACTCTCTTATTAATTGTACCAACCTTCCAGAATGATGTGTTGTTTTTATAACTTTTGAAAATCATTCTTTCACCTGGTATGAAACGCTTACTGGGTACATAAGCGGTCACTAGTGGCCTTGACTGTTTGTGTAAGAGCTTGTCAAAAACTGATCTCACTTTCCGCGCAAAAACCGTTTCTACAAGTGAGACTGCTGTTGGTGTGTTCGGGTTGAGTGTCATCCTATACACGTGTAAAAATTGTTGAAGTGCTTCATCTGTTAGGGTGCCTTGAGTCTTCTTAAGTGCTCTTTTAAGAGTGTCCACAAAGCATTCTGCTTGCCCATTCGACTGGGGATGGTATTGGGGAGTTGTGATATGATTACATTGGAACGTATCACAAAAACTTTATAACTCAGCAGATGTAAACTGGGTTCCATTATCATTTACGATGCAATCGACTACACCGAAACGTGCAAACAGTTCATGTAAGAAATTTATAGTTGTTCCAGTTGTCGATTTTCTGCACCTTAATACCTCAGGCCACTTGGCGAAACTATCCACTACGACTAAGTAAATATTGTCCTCGAGCATACCCGCAAAATTGATGTATACCCTAGACCATGGCTGGTAAGTCTTCGGTGAAGGTTTAAACATAGTAGGTAGTGATTTAGCCACAAAGGCACAGCCTGTGCACGAGTCTATCCTCTCATTGATGTCCTTGTCCATTTTAGGCGAGTAGGCATAGCTCCTCATCAAACTCCTCATACGATCTTTTCCAGAATGCCCTGTGTGAAAATCCCATAGAATTCGTTTTTGGAGACATTTGGGAATCACCACTCTTTTGCAATATAGGAAAACCTCATCGCAAAGCGAAAATACTTCTGGAACATCACCCTTTGTGGCGATCTTATTTTTATGTCACAGATGAAGTCATTTTTGTCTGCTTCCCTTTTAATCTCCGGTAGAGACACTGGGAGTTCTCTGATTGTGTTGCTCATCATTGTTTTTATTTCTCCATCCGTCCAAAGAATGGTAATGATGGAATCTTCAAACAGATCCCTTTTCAATGGCATCAGCCTAGATAGGCTATCCACATGGCAAATGTGTTTCGAAGACAAGCACTCCAGGGTGAAATCATAATTCAGTAATAATGTACCCCATCTCAACAATCTATTAGCCGTATATGTCGGTAAGCCTTTATTGGAACCAAAAATAATGAGTAACGGCTTATGATCCGTCTGCAATGTAAATTTTCTGGTAGAAATTAGGCAGGCCCAGAAAGCTTTGTAGTGCTTGCATGTTATTGGGAGTGGGCATGTTCTTTATGGCTTCCGCCATCACAGGATCAAGGTGTCTACCATTTTCATCCATAATGTGACCTAATCCAACGTATTTTTTACCTCATCAGGAAGTCACATTTTTGCTTATTTTACTTTCAAACCGAAATTTGAATTCCTTCAAAAACTTCATGTATGTGTTTTCGGTGCTCTTCTGTGGATTTACTGGCTATGACAATATCAACCAAGTAGGCGTAGGCGAAATCGAGGCCACCCAGCATGGTATCCATGACCTGCTGGAAAATTGCAGGTGCCACCTTGATTCCAGAAGCTAACCTTCCCAACTTGTAGAGCCCCCTGTGTATTTATACAGAAGTGTTTTGAACATTCTGCCTCAATAGAATCTGCAAATATGCGTCACTCAAATCTACCTTGGAAAATAATTTACTACCGTTAAATTTGTTGAATATCTCCTCTGGTGTGGGGAGTGGATAGTGGTAATCTTTGAGGGCTGTGTTCAGGCCCGTGGAGAAATTCGCACATACACGAATCTGGTTGGTTTTCTTGGTCACATATACGATAGGGCTGGGCAATCACTGCTGCTTACTTTCGATTAAACTGATCTAATTCTCTGCGAATCGGACGTTTCGTTTCTTCTACAAAATGAGCAGAGTATTTGCTTATAGTTCGAATCTAGTTATAGCCTTTGTACATTTTCCTAGTCTTGGTGAGAATACTTCTGGAAATTCCTCTTTTCACTCGTCCTTCAGTTGTTGCTCCTCCATAGACCAGTCTTCTACCCTATGACAGAATTTATTCATAGGTTGGCCCCACAATTCGAATCACACCATCCAATCAATACCAAACAGGTTTTTGGATGTCCTATGTAAATACGCTTTCACTTTTTTAGTAACACCGTTTAAGATCACTCGGAGTGTGAGCTCTCCCTCAAATTCCACTTCATCGCCTGTCACAGCTCGAGCTGATTTGTTTGCTTTCTGCATGGTTGGTTTCTTTAGCCTTTTCCACGTCCTAAGGTTAATGATGGGCAGGTATGATCCCAAATCTAATTGTAGATGCAGTTTTATTTGCGATGTTTACTCTGACATTATTTGCGCTGGTTGTTATCTGAATCCAAGTCGGATCTAGTCTGTTGGACGCTGTTCTTGACCTTGAACTTCCTTCACGGAGTCGCTTTGTGTCCCTTCTTGCCACATTCATTGCAGTACTTATATTTTTAGAATCATTGACTTGATCAATGTTTCCCGCCACACCAATAGCATGAGCTCGTAGGGGATCCGGGTTTTGTGACTGAGTGGTACTTATTAGATGTAACCTGAGTTTTCTTACTTCCAGCTTTGCTTTTTTGACGTGAGTATTTTTCTTGTCAGAAGGTCATCATTCTAATGAATGTTGTGCCTAACTCCTTAACGTGTCTCGAGTTGTTTCTTATGCAGACTACCCATTGATAATCCTTGGCCAACTTTTGGAGGGTGAGGCCCTGTTTGCTCTCAAGTCTAGAGAGAACATGTCTAATCTCAGCGTTTTTTATGAGACTAAAGCCTGCGCAATAATTAAACACTTGAAATTGTCTGCCGATAAGTCAGATAGACAGAAATCATCGTAGTGTTTATTTACCACGGAAACGGTTAGGTAATCGTCGTTGTCGCTTTTTTACAGATTCAAGCACTTCCATCTTCTATGAAAGAGCATAGAATTTGAGCTGAACAGTCCAGATAAAAGTTTGATCGCTTCAGAAAATTCTAATTCACCGTCTTCCTGGGGAGAATATAATCCACAAACTTGCTATGTTCTGTGGTCCTTAATTTCCTCAAAAGTAGGCGAACTTTCTTAGCGTAGCTCCATTCTTGACAATCCACAGTGAATACGTCCTCATATCTCCAACAAAAAGCATTAAACGTCCCATCAACCTCCGGTTGGTAGTTGAACGTTTCTATAGTATTCCATATTGTACTTTGGGAAAAAGCAAAACTGTCGTCCCTGTGTTCCACTCTATCGAATATTTTTGACAATAACATCTTCTTGTCTCTTTTGTTGAAGTAGCATTCTCTCCTCCAAGGCTTGTTGCCTCTCTTGAAATTGTAACTGGAGCTGTTAATCACATTCTTTTACATTTTCCTCAGCCTTCTGCTGCTTGTCCATCTGAGCTTTGATTAGCTGTATTAATACTGTTTTAACGTTCTCGATTTTGTAATTTTACAAACGCACAAAAAAATCCATTTTTGACTGGAGAAGAGAGATGAAATAATAAAAAACATAAATTGCCCTTTCCTTGAGTGCGTGCGTATAAGGAGGGAGCAATGTATCCCTTGCTTCTTGGTAAAAATTGGTGGACAATTTCTTTTTACTTGCGAAACAAAAACAAAAAAAACATATACACTGTGATACAATACAGTTGCAAAAGAATAAAAAATAATTGTGGAATTGTCTGGCAATTAATCAAAATGGCTGTTTTCTTCGTTTTTTGTTTCTTTCATATGTGTGTGTGGGGGAATTATCCCCCCGTGGCAGAAAAAAAATTTCACTTTAGGACCGACAGTTAAAAATAGAATATTTCATAAAATTCCACTCAATGAAAAAGTATTTCATTTAGTCCAAGTAAAACCAAAAAAGAAATATTTCTCTCATGTTGAAATCTTGCATGAAGTTAGCGGCAAAAACTTTTCACTTCATTTGAAATTTGCATGAGAATAAACTGTAGACAGTTACAATAGAGTTGTTCTTGCGATGAAGTTCTTGCGATGAATTGGGTCAACAGTTTTCTTTTTTTTTCTTCTCTTCTCTCCAAAAGTAACCAAATTAGTTTTTAAGCATTACGAAAATGCGTTTCGTACAGTTTTTTTCAAGTTAAATATAGAGACGAAAAAGATTAACTTACAATTTAGTCAGTAACTTTGCCATATGTTCGTTTTATTTTTATTTTTTTGTGTTGTTAGGATTTCATTTTTAGAACGTAATTGCCAGCCGAATTCTTAGTTTGTAAACCCGAAGTTCTTTTGAAGTCAAATTCATTCATTCTTTCCCTTTTTCACGTGGAGTTAACCCATGTGATAATCGAATCCGACGTTGCCAGTTGTTATGGGGTTAAATGGTAATAAACGAAAGAAACACAGGATTTTTAGGAACGAGATATGACCTGCTTGGCCGTATGCTGGGCACTGGTACTTGATACCGGAAGTGACGTCACAAGAGAAAGTGACGTCATGATAACCCTAACCCTTTTTTTTTTAAACAATATTGCTGTCCCTTGATCTCTACTATTCGGAATGGCCACAAAGATGTCAACATGTACTTGCAAATAGGATTGACGTAGATTCAACACTACAACGTTTGGCCCTTATGTCACCATTCCTTCCAAACATCTGCATTGGTCATATGCACATGCACATACTCGTTTAGTTCCCGATAATCCATAACGGGCCGCATCTTCTGTTTGTTCTCCACAACAGTCATGAAGGAGAATATTCTTTTGGAGGGCAGAATATAGCAGGAGCAAACCATTATCGACCCACACCTGCAGTTCGCGATCATATTCCTCACAAATTGGTGTTGGGGTTGGATACTTTGCATATCTATTTCTCAACATAAGTGGAGATTGGTCGCCTATTTCCACAATGTGGTCCACTTCCGACTGTTCTGCTTGTACTTGGTGGAGAAGTAAAGCTCAGTAATTGTTGAAATGTGGAAAAATAACTTCACCTTCAGATGCAGCTATTCCTCTCAGTCACTTGATTGCGTTTTTAGCCAAAGCAATAAATCAAATCCCAATAAATATCCACCCACATCTAAGACTTCTGTGCATTGCACCAAGGTTCACTTGCACAATTCCTATTCCACAGCAACTAAGTGTGCTTCCATCTGCTGAGAGCACTGAGGTCACATTTCTCATCCATTCCTTGCAACAGGACCTGCGGACCAGTGACTGTGTGCATCCAGTATCCACTAGTGAAATTCACACTAGTTCTGGAGATGTGATTGGCACTGAATTCTCGCCCCCTTTCCCAGAGAAAATTGAGCAATGTGACCTCATCGTTGACATTGGTAACACATGATAGGTTTTCAGGCCTTGCCACCAACATCTCTTGCTCTGGAACTCCCGTGCAGTTCTTTAAAATTGCACTAGTGCTCGCTAGCACATGTGATAGATATAGGTTATCCGTCTAGGAGGATTACATAACAATCCAGCAATAAATGCACATGTCAAGCATTGATCTGATACACACGAATCAGAACCGCAAGCCTACATAGTTCAGCCAAAAATACATCGACTGTTTCACCTGGTTGGAGTTGGTGTGCTGCAAACTGCTTCCATACAGTGAAAGAATCCAAAGCAAACACTGTGTACAGTGTTTTCTTTCTACAACCAAAATTGGATCAATGCATTTCACCCCACTCAGCTGACATATTAGTTCAGTTTTCTCCAACCACTCCACTATTGACTGTCTGGATTCGCTTCCATCAAATATGATCTTTGGATTGAAGACCATGATAGCCGAAATAGCTTGACATATCAAGAGAGCACCCCTCAAAAAATGTATTTATATCACAAGTAACAGCATGGTCCTGAACAAATCTGTCCATCTGATTCCGAACAATACCGCCAAATGAACAGACCACGCCACTGAACACTATCGTTGAATCGACACACATGTTCCTGAACAACACCATCTACCAACACGACATGCCATGAACAATATCGCTGAATCAACATGCAAACATTATCGTTTAGTGCCTTGGCATGTCAATTCGGTGATATTGTGTTGGCGCTCTCTTTTCCCTCATAAAGCGATATTTAATAGATTTGCTCAGGATAAATTCAAGTTTCACAATATTTTTATTTATCAAATTGTTAGGTGGAAGCACAAAATAGTTACAAAAAACCTCTTCATGTTAAAAATGGCTTTCAGAATAATAACGTTATTATTTCAGCACGGTAACAAAAATGCATAAGTACAATTGACTTTTATCTAATACAGAAACAAACAAATAAACATAATTAGAAATGATATTGTTTTCAAATACATAATAATATATGAACAACATTTTACGTCATGTAATTTTTGCATCATTAATACATGATATTGTTTTTGAATACATAATAATATATGTACATTTTACGTCATGTAATTTTTGCATCATTAATACATGATATTGTTTTTGAATACATAATAATATATGAACAACATTTTACGTCATGTAATTCTTGCATCATTAATACATGATATTGTTTTAGAATACATACTAATATATGAACATTTTACGTCATGTAATTCTTGCATCATTAATACATGATCAGCAGTTTTGATTTTTGTTTATTAATGATTTGATGCAGTCTTACTGAAATTGTTTTACTGAAATACATAAACTTTTATTATATTTTTTATAATAATAATTACATATTTAATAATTAAACAATAATTCTATACTTTAATTATATTTTTATAATTAGAATTACGTAATTAATAATTAAACAATAATTATGTTTTAAAGATAATTTAATTTGTAAAAATTCTTTAACAATAATTATATGTTTTAACGATAATTTAATTTTTAAAACATCTTTTACAATAATTATATTTTTACAATATTAATTACGTAATTAATAATGGAACAATAATTATATGTTTTAAAGATAATTTAATTTTTTTAAGATGTTTACAATAATTATATTTTTACAATAATAATTACGTAAAATGTTAAATATTAGATTAAAAAAATCAAAAATCGAACGGAATTTTCTGGCAACAGAATAGGTAGAGGAAATTAAAAAAAAAAAAAAATGTTAAAACAATTAAATATAAAAAAGCAGGGTTTTTTTTTTTGTTTTGTTTCACAATTCGACCAACTTCGAATTAAAATATTGTGTTTATGGTAAATATTATTATTTTTCAGAAATCACATGCGTTTTACGTAAATAAACACATTTTTCACAAAAAATTTAATGTCAAATTGAAAAAGTAATTTTAAGAGATTTTTTTTAATCGAAGATTCAAACTTTTTTAATCCCGTATTAATTAGCGGAATCAATATTTCTTATTGGATTGCAATAAAAAGAAATTTATTTTCATGTTTAAGATTATTTTAAAAGCTATGCAAATAATATAAACAGTTATTGAATGGATTTTTTAAAGTTTAAAAGAAAGAAAAGAAAAACTTACCCTTCATTCCAGGGAGTCAATACGAAAAAAAATAAATAAAAATAAAACTCTGGATGAATTCGTTTTTTCTTTTGTGTAGTAGAAAATTTGTTTTGTTTGTTAGGATTTCTTTAGTAAATTGATACAACTTTTGTTTTGTGTGTCCAATTCATTAAGAAATAAAATATATGAAAATATAAAAGAATCAAAATTAAAAGATGAAAAACACGATTTTAACGAGAAATTATTTAAAAAGAAAATCAACTGCTAAGGAACAATGAATTTATTCGTAAGACGGTGTAATCATTATTTTGTTCCTTGTGTAAAAAAACGTCCTTTGATAAGGTCAGTGTGTCGAATTGTTTTTCTATCAAGTTTTAATATTTGTCAATGCTTATGCCTCGTTGTGATTTTTTTTTTTTTTTTTTGTAATTTTATCTTTTGTGAATTCAATTCCGTAAAAAATAAAATATTTGAAAAGATTAAAAAAATCATATTTTCTTTTTAAACTGAACATTTCATAATTCTGTCCTCGATCTCAAAATCAACAGAATAGATCATTCCTGTAATGATTTGGTCCATGTTGATTGCGGTGTCATGTTAGTTCTGTGCAGTTCTAGGAGGTCCGTCCTCCCAGGTTTTGTTTTCTCTCTTTGAGAGGTACTAGTTTATTCCTAACTGCCTGATGCGCTCTTATCGAGGAACATCGACGGGGCTACACAGAGTGCCTCTCCTCGGGGTGCAGACACTACATTAAATTCTATTAGTCATTATTGTATGTAACTTTCGAACACTAATTTAGACACATCCAATCATTATAATAAAATACTACATTAAATCCTAGGAGCAACAACATCACAATCGTAACATTTTTAGAGGAAAAAGTACCTATTTTCTCTCTAAATATGCAATCCTACTACCATCACCATTAAACATCAGAAGGAAATCTCAACATTCCACAGGTTCTACTCTACTCCTACACCGTCCATAACTGGTTAATAGATACGCAGATACATCATGAATTTTCCCACAGTATTCTCTTATTCTGGAATTAAATCATTTAGACGAACACTACAGAACATTACAATATTGTGTCGCTAGGACATACATTCTTTTACACGACACTAATATCAGTTATTAGACACTTAATTTTAAACATATGACAACAGTTTATGAATCTTCTCCCTCGTTTATATGAGTGTTTATCTTGTCTACTAAGACTAAACCATATACAAACACAAGTATAGTATTTCTTTCTTTAGTTGTTGACCCTTAATCAGGGTTTAATGATTAATATTTGCTTTTTTTTCTATTTATACATCTAATTATACACATTGACGGGTACTTCTGCAGTTTAAAGCCTGT
Source organism: Euprymna scolopes (assembly GCF_053919585.1). Lineage (NCBI taxonomy): Eukaryota > Metazoa > Mollusca > Cephalopoda > Sepiida > Sepiolidae > Euprymna > Euprymna scolopes. The sequence continues at coordinate 109,636,579 of NC_136508.1, read as the reverse complement.
TTTTACACGCGTCCCGCTTGGCGACGCGCAGCGAACAATGAAAGTTACTTACGCCTGAAAGTATCCTGTAAGGCCACTATTCGCCCATGTATGGAGTATTGTTGTCACATTTGAGTTGATGCATCTGCTACTAGTCTCTCACTCTTGGACAAGGTTCAAAAAGGAGTCAGCAACTTCAACCTCTGTCCCATGTTGCATCCCTCTACCTGTTTTACAAGTATTTTAATGGTGGATGATCCAACGAAGTACAAGCCTTTGTAGATCCTCGACGTGGATGATCCCGACAAACCCGACAAGCAGCAAAGTCTCACCCCATACATAGTAGAAATCCTTAGATGTAAGAAAGCTTTCTATTCTAATAGTTTCTTCTCCATAACTGCTAGAATTTGGAATTCCCTTCTGGGATGCTGCTTCCCCAACCACATTGAAATGCAAAAGTTCAAATGTAATGTGAACAAACATCTTGCTCCTTACATAGTATCCCTTCAACTTGTGTCCCTGATTGTAGCCCCCTACATCAAAGTTGCACTGTCTTGTTTGGGTTGAAAATATTATAAAAAATCTCCCTAATTTTATTTAAAATGATGACTTTTCTATGTTTTCGACTATGCTGACAATGAAAATCCCAATTAAGTTTTACAAAAGACAAGTAAGTGTCGGGATATAAAGACCTGTATTATGCACTGTAATTCACTGGCGTCCATGTTTGTATGTGCACACAATAAACAAATCTACTTTCCTGCAACCAACACTGCCACCTAGCATAAACAAATCCACTTTTTTTTACACAACCGAGAAATTAGTACTGTGTATGCATGTAAAACAAAACAATTACGACTTTTCACTTCCATGAGTAATTTCATGTTAAGAACGGCTTTCGGAATAAACACCTCAAACCTCCCCATATTAAGAACGGCTTTCAGACAAAAAACATCCCCAACTTCTCTATGTTAATAAAACTTTTGGAATAGAAAACTCTAACCTCCCCATGTAAAGCACGGCTTTTAAAATAGACGTGTCCAACTCCCCCATGTTATAAATGGTTTTCGGAATAAACAACCCCAACCTCCGCATGTTAAAAATGGCTTCCGGAATAAACATCCTATTTTGCCCCCAAATTTAACTGCTTTTTTTTGTCGGCAACCCACCCGCAAATACAATTTTTAAAAATCGGGGTGGGGGCTGTGTCACTTTCTTTTTTTTTACATGGAGTTCACCACTTATCAAGGCCCAATGGCCACTCAGGGATAAAGGTTATTGTGTGTACAGTAATCAAAGGGATAGTGTAGCAATAGTATAGGAGAAATTGTGAGGTGTCATTACTTAGGGGGGCGGTTCATCAGGAATTTGTTTGTGTTGGACTTGAAGATATCCAGGTTGAAGTCAGGAGAGAAACAGGCAAGCGGAACAGAGTTCCATAGGCGTGCAGTTTTAAGAAAGAAGCTTTGTTCATGGTATCTACGTTTTCATTTAGGCACAGATAGGGAGTGGGGAAAATTTTTGACGGTGGTTTCAGCTAGTCGGGTGTTTTTTGAAAAAGATTGGCGAGGGGGGACCAGAGAATGGAGCTCAGATGAGCACCTGCCATGGAAATAACGATAGAACAATGACAGGCTCGCTACGTCTCTTCTGTGAGAAAGAGGTTGCAGGGGAGAGAAAAGGGCATCCCCCACCAAGCCACGGAGTCTATTTTGTACTCTGTCAAGGCAAGATAGGCTGTTTTTAGCAGCCCCCGCCCAGATGTGGCAGCAGTACTCCATCTTTGGACGTACTTGGCTCTTATATAGATAGAGAATTGCATCATTAGTGAGATATCTTCTGGAGCGGTAGAAGGATCCCACCATTTTTCCAGCAACTTTGGCCACAGACTTGATGTATGTGTTCCATTTAAGATCAGGTGTAAAGGTCAAACCCAGGAGCTTATCAAAGCCTGGGGCCTCCCTTAGACTAGAGCCATCCGTTTCAATTGATGCCAGATGGGGATCAGAGCGTTTATGATGTAGAGATAGGAGCTTGGTCTTAGATGCATTAAAGGTAACCAGCCACCTCTTTCCCCACTGTACCACGCGCTCAAGATCAGAGGAGAGTGAATCAGAGAGAACATTTACAGCCTTTGATGTGTTGCCATAGATGGTCGTGTCATCAGCATAGATGTCAACGAAAGATTTTAGTATGTGTTTTGGGAGATCATTGATGTAGATCAGGAAGAGAGTTGGGCCCAGTATGGACCCCTGAGGGACTCCAGCATTAATACTGTGCGCCTCTGATTTCTGCCCATCAACCACTACTCTTATGAGCCTATCTGAGAAAAATGACTTAATGATAGAGAAAACATTTCCAGTTATACCATAGCTGGAAATCTTGTGTAGTAGGCCTTTATGCCAAACCTTATTGAAGGCCTTTGACATGTCGAGAGCAATTGCCCTAGAAATGAAGCCTTTGTCGAGAGATTCACTAATCCTATGAGATATAACCGTTAGCACATCTGCTGTAGATCTAGCAGAGCGGAAACCATTTTGCGTGTCACTAAGAAGGTTATTTCTGCTGAGGTGGTTGACTACTTCTCTATTTATTGTGGATTCCAGCAAGTTACTCATGACACATAGGAGACTTATTGGTCTGTACTGAGAGGGGGATGACTTATCACCTGAATTCTTAAATACAGGGCATACTGATGAGGTTTTCCAGGGTGTTGGGAAGCACTTTTCAATAAGGCAATGCTTAAACAATTTGGAAAGTATGGGTGCAAGTTCTGGTTGTAATTTTTTTAACACTATAATTGGAATACCGTCGGGACCAGTTGCTTTACTGGAATCAAGGTTCTTGATTAGCTTGGCGACCTCACGCACAGATATTTGTATGTTGCATAGCGTGTTGTCTGTTATAGGAGGGAATATGGGGAGTTGATGGCCTTCGTCACACAGGATAGAATTTGCCGCAAAGTTTTTGGCAAATAGTTTGGCCTTGTCGGATGCTGTCGAAATGACGTCTGGTCCATTGATAATGGTTGGGATAGAACGCACGTTTCTGTTCAGGATCCTATTTGCTCTTTGCCAGAACTGGTTGGAACCAAGCCGCTGCTCAGCTACTTTGGACTTAACGGATTTCGCATATAGTTCTCTTGCATTTTTTATTACTCTTTTACAGTGGTTGCTGGCGGTTCTGAAAGCAGCTTTAGTTTCAGTACATCTTTTACATTGGTAGCTATGGAAAAAGTGATTTCTGTGTGCGATGGCAGCAGCACATTCTGGGGAGAACCATGGCTGGCTGTTAGGTTTTTGTTGGAATTTTTTGGATGGTATGAATTGGTCTATGCCTACAAGTAACCATTCAGTCAGGTCTGATACTATAGAGGACACATCCTTTTTAAACATGGAATGGAGAGGGAGATCAGATATGAATGTACAGAAGCTATCCCAGTCTGCCATAGAGTATCGGTATACAGTACGGTGGAGAGGTACGTCTGTAGATTTATTATATTTCATTTTTATCTTAACTGATACGACGCAGTGGTCGGAGGATCACAGAGGAGATAGAACGGAACACGAGCATAGCTCAGGAGATGTGGATAGAAAAAGGTCTAAAAGACTTGCGAACTGACCGGTACTATCGGGCACATGGGTGGGCTGGCGGACAATCTGGGTGAGGTCATAGGCAATGGCAAAATCATGACAGAACCTTCCCTCATCATCAATCTTATTTGAGTGGGTCAGCCATTCCACATTATGGACATTGAAGTCACCGCAAATGTGAATGTTAGCTGAGGGATGAGCAGACAGGATGTGGTCAATTTTTTCTGATATACTCTTAAAGACAGTAACTCCGCTGTTGTGGGGGCAATAGAGGGCAAATATAAATGCGGTGGTGTAAGCAAGTGCAACCCGGAAGCACATATAAGGTAGATTAGGGTCTTCTCTGGAGATATCCCTGTCACATGGGAAGCCATCTTTAATGTAGGCAAGGCACATATTCCATGCCCGTGGCGATCTTGGGGGTCAGATTTAGATGTTAGGTTAGAGTATCCTTTAATTATGAACTCATCTAGGGAGGTGATCGGCCCTATTCCAGTTTCGCTTAGGAAGAATATGTCAGGTTTCTTCTCCTGTAATTGGGTTTCAACCTCTGGAAGGTTAGAACGTAGATCCCTGATGTTGGAGAAGAAGACGTGGTAGTAGGGGTCTACGTAGGAGGATGGGGTTCTAGGTCACTTGCAGAAAAGTGGATTTGTTTATCACGCATGCGTACAAACATGACGATTAGTGAATTACAGCGCATAATATATTTATATATCGAAAAAGTCTTGTCTCTGCAAAATTTAAATGTGATTTACTTATTCAACATAGTCAAAAATTTCTAAAAGCCGTCATTTTAAATAATTGTGGAAGTGGACGCCTAATGTAAAAATTTAACTTTTACTTTTTTTTCTTTCATTAATTTATCAAATATATCTTTCGTTTTTATTGTGTATGGAAATTATGTTTTTATTTTGGTATTTTTGTATGTTGTAATCAGCATCGTTTAACACCTAACAAGTAAAGGTAATCTTCTTTTTTGGTCTTTTACGTTTCTGACGTATGTTCTAACGACTAAACCTAGTTTAGTATAAACATCCCGACTTCCCCGTGAAAAGTACGGCTTTCGGAATAAACATCCTGAACGCCCACGTCTTAACGACGGCTTCAGAGATTGTAGGTGTTTATTCCAGAAGGCGTTCTTAACATGGAAGGTTAGCTGTGTTTATACTACGCTGAGTTAGATCGTAAAAATACCCTCTTCACTTCTTTAAATTTAATTACTGGTAATTATTAAATTGTCCAAATACATAATATAACTTTAAATTTCAAATGTTAAAAAAGTGCAACTGATTTGGAACACAATCTAACATGCCACCATACATGCAGCTGCAGCAGTAAAAAATAATGATGAAAATTTTGCTAACAAATATATACAACCTCTTTGAAGTCTTCAGAATTGCTAAATATTATTAAAATAAAATACTGTACCCTTACAATTTTATGAACGAAAGGTTTGAAAATTATTGGCATTCAAACATGCATTGCTAAATCTAGGCACCGCCAAAACTGGGGGGGGGGGGTAAGTACTTTTTGATGGACCGTCTTTTTAAAAATCTACTAAAATCAGATAATTATCGGATCAATACGAAATTTTCAGCGATTATTAAGAGAAGAATGAACTTTATAACAGTGTACTTATTTTTCATAAACGATATATATATATATATATATATATATATATATATATATATATATATATATATATATATATTTGCTTACAACCCCCCCTTGTTTTGAGGGGGTACAAATATGCTTAAAATAATCATCTGAAACTGAACACAACATATTGTGTTGTTGTAAGGGACAGAATTATAGATTAAAAAAAAATTGTTTGCATACCTTATTTTGACGTCTGAATATCAGAACGTCGATTGTGTTTAATTATCCGCTTTTGAGTTTTGAAGTGTGAAATTCGGTGAATATGTTAAGTAAAATAATTAATTTAAGTTAAGTAAAACAAAAAAATTTTTTTTAATATTTATACGGAAAAGGCCATTTTAAAATCTTTGATAAATAAATTAACAATTTTTTTTAGCGAGTCACATAATGTATGACCATTATTAAACAGGGCATGCTTTGAAGAATCGATACCAAAAAAAATTCGATAAATATTGTGCCCTTTGTGTTAAAAATAGCATCATTTTTTCGATCCCGTTTGAAAACGTTTGCCGCCTTTCGACTACGGTGGACCAAACGCGCTGAAATATTTTTTTTTATTCTGCTTTAAATTGCCCCCCCCCCATTTTGGGGAGCCTGACCCCCACACACATACACATTAAAAACCAAACTCATACAAATGGTCACCCATCTGGTACTGGGCAGCCTCAGCGTTAATAATACATTGAAATTTTCGTCACTGAAAAATAAGTTTTATTTTTGGCCTGTTTGGTCTTCCATAGTTTGCTTTTTATCGAAAAGAAACGTAAACAGTGTCGATCTAGACTCTAGATCGACGCGAAGTAACTGGTTGCCTATATGAATAAGTGGAATTATTTGAAATCCAGGTACTTATATTATAATAGTTTTGCATATTCTCATAGAAAATCATCCTAAATCTTAGTTAGACAACAAATAAATTAATTGTTTCAAAAACCTTTCTTTTTTTTTTAAATATTTATGTACGTTATTTGTGTAGGACAAAACATGTCAATTGTTAACTTTTGGGGGAAATTTAACATTTAAAATTTAATTAAAAATAGTAGAAAAAGTTTGACATTATTCTGTTTTCTATATGATAAAATTCAAGGTTTTATCTTTTTGGAAAAAAAAATTACTCAGAAATAATGGATTTTAATAAATGTAATTTCGTTTTAAAAAACAACTTGATTTTGCGGCCATTTTTGGCGGTGCCTAGCTAAATCCTTCATTGCGTACATGGAACTAACATAAAATGTAATCAGACACATATCGCTCTTTCCTTGCTCAGACGGAACACTCTGAAAATGTAAATAAAACATTAGTTTTGGAATGCAAATATGCAAAAATAGGGACAAGACTCTACGCTCCACCCAATAACGACCCTAAATTTTTTTTTATGTGTACCAATGTTTAATTTTTGATTTGGGACGATTATTAAAACTACAATTATCCTATATTTGGGGGTGTTTTTTTTTGTATTTTTTAAAATTCCGGTTGATAATTAAAGTTATTTTTATATTCTTGACCGATTGTCTAGGCATCATAGCTGTGACTTATTATGTCGACACTATATTTTTAGAACTGATTTTTTAATGGATCATTTTATTATTTAGATGTGCTAGAGCTACTTTGATAAACGATATGCGTTCACGCTACCGAGGAGAAAAACAATAGCCAATTTGAAATATACTTTCATCGGTAGAAGGCAGTTATGTACCTCTGTTTTCACTCAATTTAAAGAGTTATTAAATCTATTCTATACCATCAGCGAGTACCTGCAGGTTATCGCCCCAAACCAAAACTAGTCGCCAGTAACCAACAGTGCAGATAATCGAAAACAGTGGCTTCCAATACCTGCCACTTGGAAACAGTGTCCAACGGTGAATGCCAGATTATTTAATTAGAGCCACGGCCCTAGTGGCCACTATTTTCCCGGGATGGCAGTGGTCACAACTACAACAACAACCCTAGTTTAATTTGTTTCCGAGGGCAGTCCTTTAACAATTCTGTCCTGCTTCCACTGGGCAACGCCGTGTTTTTATGTTTCATTATATATGTATGTATGTGGATGACTATATATATATATATATATATATATATATATATATATATATATATGTTTCATTATATACATGTACGTATATGTGTGCATGATTATATATATGTATAATAATCTTCATAATACACACGTTCATTCGCATAACATGCAGTCTTACAACTCTCCGGTCGTTCCTTTTATATCTTCTTGTATTCATCTTGAATAAACTAATTTTTATAGAATTCACGTTACTCCCACGCGATTGTCAAATTCAAAACCGACATCGCAATTTTAGCTTTTCTTCTTGCTTTTTTTCCTTAAGCTAATAGACACGACACCCACTCTAATCAGGTAAACTATGATTTTTCCTGCACTTAAATTACGGCCAACATAAACATAAAAGAAACAAGTTGTGCACCAAAAGCCCATGGGAATATTCTAATACGACTAAAGGGGAAATTCTTGCAATTCAAACAAATAGCCCCAAACAAATAGCCCCAAACAAATAACCCCAAACAAATAACCCCAAACAAATAGTTCACAAAATATTCGTTACAAAGGCATACCATAATGGTAACATATTAAACAAACGGGCCAACATTGAACAGGTGAAATCAATTATGAAAAAATATCCCAAAATCAACAACAACAAAAAATCTTAAGCAACACCTCCTTCACTAGAAGGATTAAAAATTCAACATTAGACAAGAACGTTACACCGGTAGTAAAACCACCAAGACGGACACCATTTCCTATCCAACAAGCATTAGTAGCATTGCCAAAGCTCAACAGAGAAATTAGAATATGTGCCGACCTATACTTAGCAAAGACCCCAGATATGGGGTTGCAAACATTGAAAGAAAACAACCTTACAATCGCCCAGCACAAGAGCATATTTGTGGCACTATATCTGAGTGCCACGGTTGTTAACACACTCTTCAGCATGGCTCGGTGGTGATTTGGTCATAAACGCAGAGATACACAGAAATTCCCTTTCTTCTAGCGACCTCTTTTCGTCAGGACAGCATGGGATTAGTATGCATATTTCTGTCAAAAACGCAAAAACAAAAAAATGCCCTCAGAAAATTCAGAACCTGAAAAAAATTGTTTTGTACCTACGAAAAAACAAAAAGATCGATATAGAAAAAAGTGTACCCTTCCTACATCCACACAAACCTACACGAAACTTAATCACATGAAAAACAATGCATTGAAAAAAAATAACCCTTCGATTAAAAAAAAAAGTTAGAATGTGTCCCTCTACACGAAAAAAGAGAAAAAACAGATGAAAAGTCTCACACACTCTCTCTCCCCATATATATGCGTGTATATATGTGTCTATGCATAATTTTATTACATGAAAGAAAAAGAAAAAACGCTTCAAAAACGAAACTCGAAAAATATATTTAAAAGAGAAAAAAAGATCCTTCAAACACGATGCTCGAAAAATAAATTTAAAATAAAAGAAACAGAATGCCTAGATTTTGTATCTGATTTTTATTTCAGGTGTGATAGGACTTTTGTGAATTGTTTTTGACTTTGCAAATGTTAGAATGTTGTGGAATATTACTGACTCTTTCAGTTAAGATTTGAAAAAAAAAGAACTGTTTCAACACTTTATTTCATGAACAGTTGATTCTAGCTTGATATTGATGTCCTTTTCCTGGTTAACAATTAACGCTGACACATAAGAGGACCTTTTGATTTGATAGTTTTCTTTTCAGTATCAACAGGTGTTTTTATTTTTTGACAGTTTAACAAAATAAAGAAAAAAATGTTATCGGTAAAAATTTGGATTAAATAATATGAAACATAAATGCTTTTTTTAGATTTTGTGGTTGAAATGTTTTAATACGCATTTAGCTGTCAATCATTTAAAAAAAACAACGACGCACATGAGAAAAATGAATTGGGTCTCGCCATTGTGTGATGTAATAAGTGAGGTGGGGTGTGTGATGCTACCGCTCTGCCCTTCAATCTCTCTCTGTCTCTCTCCCATTCCTTTACGATTTTAAAGTTTTGAGGAGAGAGAGAGAGAGAGTGACTCTTAAAATTGTCGAAAATTTTTTTCTTAGGGACTTCTGAAATTTATGAATACTCATAAATTTCAAATTGCACTGAAAGAAAACAACCTTACAATCGCACAGCACAAGAGCATATTTGTGGTACTATATCTCAGTGCCATGGTTGTTAACACACTTTTCAGCATGCCCGGGGGGTGATTTGGCTATAAGCGCAGAGATAGATAGTAATGCAACCCCAGAATTCCCTTTCCTTGATCTAGCTCTTTTTTGTCCAGACGGCATGGGGTAAGCACACACATTTCTGTCTCTCCGTAAACAAAAGCGATCCCCTCCTCTCATCATTAATTAGGTTATTTAGTTTAATTTTGAAGATTATTAAGTGTAAATTGTCTTTGTGTATATATTGTATGCATTTTTGTAGAATAAATGGTTAATTGTATTTCTCAAATATCATGATTGTGTCGTGTTGTGTGTTTTCTTGTGTCTGTCATAAATGTCCCCATTAAACAAGGAATTGGTCCAGAGGATGAAGAAAGAAGATTCCAACCAGAATTCCCCCAGTGTGAAGAGGTCATCTGAAGAGAATGGGGAAGCCACACACCCACATCCAACATCTCAGGTATGATTTTCTTATCGATACACACACCCTAATGACTGACCCATCTTCACATCTTCATGGAACCATTTCTAAGATATTTAATGTAACACCTGAGGCTGGTTGCACGCCAGTGACCAGGTGATAGTGTTATAATTGTTGCCTTCAGACGAAAATTGACTCTTAAAAATAATCCACGGCATAATCAAATATAATAGCCTCCGACATCTGACCGGCTGATAGTGTTATAATTGTTGCCTTTAGATGAAAGATTGACTCTTAACAATAGTCCACGGCATAACCAAATATAATAGCCTCCAACATCTCGACCCGTTTTTGTTGATGTTTCAATATGCTTATCTGTGAATATCGTTTATTCCGCCGGGAGCTGGTTGCGTTCTCAGAACGTTTCTCAACCAAGTAAATCTCCCCCAGGGAAGCGATAGTGCCATATTGGTGCAGTGAATTCAGGATTGTTCTTCGCATTTGTAAAAGTTTTATCACAAATGTTTGGCCAGTTTGGTGATGAACGTACTTCTACTGTTTTTGCCTCTTAGTTTTCATACACCACCTCAAGCTCATAAGATATTATCCTGTGACAACAATTCGGTACTGGTAGTCAAACTCTGTGAGACACATACCGTCTTCTGTATGGATACCGCCTCGATAGACACTGGTTTCTGTAGATTACTCTGTGAGTTCCAATATAAGTCAGCAATTTTCTTGTTTTAGTGGCCAATCAACAATGTCAAAGCTTATGTTACTAATGGCATGACAACCTGTTTAATGGCAATTGCCTTGTTTTTATTTGTAATACACTATTTTGCAAATATTCCATACATGGCGTACATATTCTCTGCCTATTTTCTTTCTCGTTTTGCAAATATGTTGGATTCAGTCATTTTCTTTTATGCTAATGTATTTGTACTGTTCCTGTTTTTCCAGTCGTCTCGTTTGGAAATTTTCCCCAGCTCTTATGTAGCACTTGTCACATTTTTCCTAAAAAAAAAATTATCTTCATAAAATGTATGTACGATCTGTATGTACATGCAGCTTGGGTTCATTCACAAAAAAACATGGCGTTGATTTTTTGTGTGGGTCTTGTTGGCGGCTCTGGCTTAGATTTCAGGAACTTTTATGAAGTAGTTTAATTAGCAGACATTTTGCCAAGCATAAAACAAAGGATAAAAACTATCACCTTGAAAATTCTCTACGGTTTTCAGATTAGCGATTATTATTCTTCCATTACTATGGCATAATGTCAAGGTCGTTTGCTACATCTTTTTATGTCCAGTTATGGTTTTCTTTTATTATGGGATGTATTTTATATAGATCAACACATCGTAGTATCCACGTGTCGGCCATACTATTATGAATTTTGATAATCAATCCAAGACATGCTTAATTTTTTGTTAGTTCCTACAGTCTTTGTGGATGGTCTATTTAATCAACAACTGCTTCTTTCTGCCTAAGCACACCCTCTTAAATTCTTCTTATTCTTTTTCTAAGTCTAGCATAGAAGAGACGTGTCCATAGATGTTATCTGCAACTAGGCCAGTAAATAGAATGCAGGTCGTAGCAGAAAATTATTCTACATTTATTAGGATGCTGTCTCTTTCAATTGAAATATGGGAATGCTATCACCTTTTAATTGGCTCCCATGTGTCTCCTCCACCCCTCAACAGTCTGGTGAAGTAGCTAACATATGAGCCAAACATTGAATAAGTTTTATATCTTCGTCTTTTTCTTATTCTGGAATCGATCCAACTTTCATTTAATCATCCTGTTGACGACATTTCTCTACTGCCCCACTGTGGCGTGGCAGCCTCAGAGAGTGATACAGTAAGGTCGGGTAATTATGCTACCATTGTCTATTAAGCATTATTGGGTTCCCAGGCAGCGTCGGGTAATCTAACTGAAAGGATGAATTTATTGTTTTCCAACCCATACATAATTTTATTGTTTAAGAAATATGACCAGATTTGGAAAGCTAGAACGAAATAAAGTTTTTTTTTGTGTAAGGTCAGGGTGGTAAACGGCCAACCCCTGGGATCGTGGGAATGAGATTGAGCTGTAATTCCAGGTTTTCAGACCGTGCAAGGAATCCAGACTTCCCCAGAATAATGTGTTGATCGATGATTGGTTTCCCCAACCAACTCTTTTCTTCAATATACAAGCAAATGCCCGGGCCAGAAAGATAGCAGCTTGGAGCCGAATCGAACAGAACAATTGTACATATGTAAACACCTACGTTTTTTTTTTGCCTGCATGCTAATTAATTTGACGGGGTCAGGAGTTACATTTGGTGAGCTGCAACCGGGGGATTTTTACACACAGAGTAAAGGCTACAAAGCATTGTTTGATCTGAGACAGCTCCTTTCCATACAGGTTCAATTGCTTTTGAAGTTTCTGGTTCAATGTTATTGTAAAGTTTTTTGCTCTAAACACACATTAACTTTGAATTTGAAGGAGTGTTCTTCGGACAATGTAGAATCATGCAGCATGGTTTAGCTTCGGGAGAGATATGTTTCAAATAAACAAGTCTCGTAAAGACGATATGGTGTTCACATCATTGCCTTTATAGCTTTTGAGGTTTTAATTTTTGACAGTTGAGGTATTTTCTCCATCTTCATCAACTCTACTTACTCAATGGTGCAGCAAAGTTCTTCCTCGAGGGCCAAATTTTCATAATCTGCTCCTGCACTTCTGGAGATAATGTCAGTTGTTCAATTATTGATACTAGTGTGGAAGAACTAACGTTTATTGTTGGACTATTCACTGTTTTTGAATAGAGTTGATTGTGGTGGGAGGCCTTACACGACGTTTTTGACAGATACCCTCATAGTGAAGTCGTTTGGGTGAGTTCTTATAAGTTTAACTAAATTTGATTTTGAGAACATGACTATCCACATATTTCCCTACTGTGTACCTGCAGGGGTTTCGTGAACAAGATTATCACTAAAGTTGATCATGGAACAATTTTTATTTAATGATTTAATTAAAGGAACTTAATTTTGTAACACATATTTCTAAGTTTTCTATTGTTTAAAAGCTTTTATGCAATTCATGATTCTATGTCTTTATTTATTTGAACATTAATCATATATTTCACAATATAAATATTATTCCCGAGATGTCTGAATTTCTCCACTATTTCAGATAATTGTCTCAATAGTAGAAATATTCCGAGAAATCCATTATCGCAAAAATTTCACTGTTGTCTTCCATATATTGTTTGACACGTTTAGATTTTCGCTAAAATGTAGCACCCTTAATGACAGCTATTATTAAAACTGTTTAGAGTTTTGCGAACAAGAATATCTGCACTTCACAGGAATGTGACGTGTCCCCAGTCTGAGTTCTCATATGTGCCACTAACACTGATTTTTGAGAACAAGAATATCCACACACTTAAAAAGAATGTGGCTTTTCCCTTTTTTGTTTTATTTTACTTCAGTCGAAGTTCTCAGAAATCAAGTGGCTCACAACCTGGAGGTTACACTTGAACTCTATATGAGATACATAGATATTCGAATGTTCCATTTAAGTTCTTTATCTTTCAAACATTGAGTTCGTAAAGAAATTGAGAACATAATTTCTCTCCCCCCCCCAATTAACCATTTTCATATATTGTAGTATATCTTTAATTTTGGTCTCTTGGTTTACTGGATTTCAGGGCAAGAATTTATCTAGTCTAGTGGAGTATCCAGCTTCGTACTATTACTTGAGGTAACATCACTTAGAGAAGGTTCACCATTCCTCGTATAAGCTAATGTGGGTAAGCCATAGTGAGGAAATATTATTTGGGCAGCGAATACTATGTGATTTTGAATATTTGTTCAGGATTTACTTCTATGGAAGAAGTATCCTCATGCTAGGTGGTTCTGAGAAACCCGTATAGTAGAGACCTTAAACACTCGAGGATAGTGTTTAGTAGGCAGAGTGAGTTTTCATATGTGTCACTAACATTGCTTTTCGAGAAGAAGCATATTCACACATTTCACAAGAATATGGCTTTTCCCCAGTGTGAGTTCTCATATGTCTCACTAAATTTGATTTTTGACAAAAAGCATATCCACACACTTCACAAGAATGTGGCTTTTCCCCAGTGTGAGTTCTCATATGAATTTTTAAGTTTGATTTTTGAGAACATGAATATCCACACACTTCACAAGAATATGGCTTTTCCCCAGTGTGAGTTCTCATATGTGTCATTAACTTTGATTTTTGAGAGTACGAATATCCACACACTTCACAAGAATGTGGCTTTTCCCCAGTGTGAGTACTCATATGTGTCACTAACTTAGATTTTTGAGAGTACGAATATCCACACTCTTCACAAGAATGTGGCTTTTCCCCAGTGTGAGTTCTCATATGTGTAACTAACGTTGGTTTCTGAGAACAAGAATATCCGCACACTTCACAAGAATGTGGCTTTTTCCCAGTGTGAGTTCTCATATGAATTTTTAAGATTGATTTTCGGGAGAATGAATATCCACACACTTCACAAGAATGTGGCTTTTCACCAGTGTGAATTCTCATATGATTTTTTAACTGTGGTTTCTGAGAGCAGGAATATCCACATACTTCACAAGAATGTGGCTTTTCCCCAGTGTGAGTTCTCATGTGAATTTGTAAGTTTGATTTTTGATAGCAAGAATATCCACACACATCACACGAATAAGGCTTTTCCTCAGTGTGAGTTCTCATATGTCTCACTAAATGTGATTTTTGGGAAGAAGCATATCCACAAACTTCACAAGAATGTGGCTTTTCCCCAGTGTTAGTACTCATATTAATTTGTAAGTTTTATTTTGATAGCACGAATATCCACACACTTCAAAAGCATGTGGCTTTCCCTAGTGTGAGTTCTCATGTGTCACTAACTTTGATTTTTGAGAAAAAGAATATCCGCACACTTCACAAGAATGTGGCCTTCTCCCAGTGTGAGTTCTCATATGTGTAACTAACGTTGGTTCATGAGCACAAGAATATCCGCACACATCACAAGAATGTGGCTTTATCCCCAGTGTGTGTACTTATATGAATTTGTAAGTTTGAATTTGCGAGAAGAGGACTATCCACACACTTCACAAGAATGTGGCTTTTCCCTGGTGTGAGTTCTCATATGTCTAACTAACTTGGATTTTTGAGCAGAAGCATGACCACACACTTAAAGTCTATATCAGATACATAGATATTCGAATGTTCCATTAAAGTTCTTTATCTCTCAAGCACATAATTTTCCTCAAACCATAAGATATCTTTGCAAATTGCTACTTCAAAGGATTTAGCATTTACGTTTCTACGAATTTTTTAAAAAGTAACTTTACTGCAATTTTAACATTAAGCACTATATTACCTTTAAGATGTGTTACGATTTCACGTGTTTCACAAAATTTGTTCAATAATATTTGTCAATAGTATAAATCTTCCTACAGGTGTCGCTGTATTTTTCCAAAAATATATTACCTTTTCTATTGTTTTAACTCGTGTTTAACAAAAATCCATCAATATAATAAATCCTTTAACAAATGTCATTTTACTCTCCCAAATAAAGTATTATAGGATAATGTTTAAAGAAAATGATACTCCATTAAAATTGGCTTCAATCAGGAACATCTGTAAAAAATAATAAAATTCAATATTTTTATTTTTGCATTCACATATTCTGTTTATTGTTACCAATATTATTAAATTAAACTCACAATCTCGACATTAATTTATTATAAAAGTCATAGAAGACACGTTTAAAAATAAGCAAATTGAGTAAAGAAATCAAGTAGAAAAAGAATCCCTAGAAGTTAAAAAATCCTGAGACGTGAAAAATGACACATTTATCCATACAATACATACAATACTACAAAATACTACAAAATATAATGAATGTTAATGTAATTTATGCATCCAGTAAAAACATATATTCATGTAACAATGAAAGTGGATTCCAAGAAATACATAATAAATCCATCGTTTATACTTATACATACAATACTACAAAATATAATGAATTTTAATGTAATTTATGCATCCAGTAAAAACATATATTCATGTAACAATACATTGTTTTTATCTTAATGAAAGTAAATTACAAGAAATACATACTACAATGAATGACAATTATGTAATAATTTTTGTTTATAATTCAAAAAAGAAGCCCCTTACATGCGAATAGAATTGTGATTTATTTTGTAAAAAGAACTTATAAAATATCCGTTCACCATTACTTCATCTGGACGTAAACATTATTTGCATCAAAGGCGTTTAACTTATTAGGATTTAATGTTTTATCTTTAAATATTAATAGCAGACAATATTTAAATTTCTATAAACAAATAAACCTTTAACCTAACCGTATCATTTAGGTTTTAGCCAACAATTTTATGACAATACAACTAAGATTGGCATTTTCTTTGCTTTTGACAAATACACTTTTCTATTTCTTATACATTTCTCAATTTATCAATCCTATTATTCTTTTTTTTTACATAGAGTTCACCACATATCAAGGTCGAAGGGCCACTCGGGGATAAGGGTTATTCTGTGTACAGTAATCAATGGGATAGTGTAGTAATAGTATTAGAGAATTGATAAAGTGTCATTACTTAAGTGGGCGGTTCATCAGGAATTTGTTTGTGTTGGACTTAAAGACATCCAGGTTGAAGTCAAGAGGGGAACAGGCAAGCAGAACAGAACGTATTATTTAGGTTTTAGCCAACAATTTTATGACAATACAACTAAGATTGGCATTTTCTTTGCTTTTGACAAATACATTTTTCTATTTCTTATACATTTCTCAATTTATCAATCCTATTATTCCAAACACATTTCCAGTAGATATATCGATCTACCCCAATTTTAATGATTTCGTTTCTATTATTTAAACAATTGAATTTTTTCATGTATTTATATATGTTTATATGAACGTAAACATTTTTATTCTCAGGTTTTTAACTTATTGTCTTGAATGTTTGATCTTTAACTTTGTCATTTCTATGATTTCAAACTAAGTTTATTAGTAGACATATCGATTTACCCCAATTAAGCTTAACGTTAAATTATTTGTAAGTCCAAACATTTACATTATTAGAGTTCTAATGTTTTATCTTTAATGATTTAGTTTCTATTATATAATACTAGTTTCCATATATTTCTAAGTGAATTGTAACAAGGTATTCCCTTTTATTAAGAGATCTTTGTGTTTTAGAATTCACGTCAATCGAATGAATTCATTTCAAAATAAATTTGTTTATGTGGAAGTTACTACAATGTATGAAGTCACTTGATATAATACGTATTCAATTAAATAAAGACGATCAACACAACGGCAGTCGATACCTATTTAACTTAGTAAGGTAATAGTTAAGAAAACAATTGCAATAGTTTCAAAATAATACAGTCTGGGAAAAATAAGGTTCAACATTATAGTATTATAACATTATAGCATATATAATAAGGTAGCTGAACAGCGAAATGCTGAAAAAGAGTAGATGAACAAGAAGTCTACTCATAATTAACAGCTGAAAGTGATTTCAATAAGATTATAAAAATAAATAGTTAACAGCTGAACAATATGTAATTTCAAAAAGAATGTAAAAATAAATAGTTAACAGCTGAACAATATGTGATTTCAAAAAGATTATAAAAATAAATAGTTAACAGCTGAACAATATGTAATTTCAAAAAGAATGTAAAAATAAATAGTTACCAGCTGAACAATATGTGATTTCAAAAAGATTATAAACATAAATAATTAACAGCTAAACAATATGTGATTTCCAAAAGATTATTAAAAAAATAGTTAACAGCTGAACATTATGTGATTTCAAAAAGATTATAAAAATAAATAGTTAACAGCTGAACAATATGTAATTTCAAAAAGAATGTAAAAATAAATAGTTACTAGCTGAACAATATGTGATTTCAAAAAGATTATAAAAATAAATAGTTAACAGCTGAACAATATGTAATTTCAAAAAGAATGTAAAAATAAATAGTTACCAGCTGAACAATATGTGATTTCAAAAAGATTATAAACATAAATAATTAACAGCTAAACAATATGTGATTTCCAAACGATTATTAAAAAAATAGTTAACAGCTGAACATTATGTGATTTCAAAAAGATTATAAAAATAAATAGTTAACAGCTGAACAATATGTAATTTCAAAAAGAATGTAAAAATAAATAGTTACTAGCTGAACAATATGTGATTTCAAAAAGATTATAAAAATATATAATTAACAGCTGAACAATATGTGATTTCAAAAAGATTATTAAAAAAAATAATTAACAGCTGAACACGGTGTGATTTCAAAAAGATTATAAAAATAAATAGTTAACAGCTGAACATTATGTGATTTCAAAAAGATTATTAAAAAAATAGTTAACAGCTGAACATTATGTGATTTCAAAAAGATTATTAAAATAAATAGTTAACAGCTGAACAATATGTGATTTCAAAAAGATAATAACCCATATTTGGCACTTGGGAGTGCTTGAGTACCACGCATGCTTGTGCAATTAGATTGGGGTGATCTTCTTCTGATGGGCTGAGGGTACCGGATTGACAGTTCCTGGTTGCTGTTTCCGACTGGTAGTACAGGAGCCCTAACTCTTTAGTAGCGCTTGGAGCGGCTGCTCCAGCAACAGTTGTATAATATCGGATTGTTTGTAGTGCCATGTCACGCATGGAAAGGGACCCTGCACTCATCCTCGATGGGCTTTCCCGAGGCCACAGTCCTAGTTGAAGAAAGGTCAGCCAATTGGTCTACTTGTGTTGCATGTCTGATATCCTGCATAACCTCTTGTTCAGCTCCCCCTCACCTAACTGAAACTCTTTAAAACATGATGACACTAAAATCTAAAAATAAGCTTAAACCAGGCCTAGGAACAAACAAATTCAACTTGCCTCCTCCCTTGAGGCTTGCATTCATTAACATCCATGGGCTTAGAACTAATTTAGCTGATGTTGAAGCATTTCTCCTAACAAATACCCCGGATATCTTAGCACTAAGCGAGACTAACCTACACTCGTCCATCCCCTCTAACTACTTTAACATGCCTGGCTATCTCCCACTCTGCCGTAAGGACTCTGACAGACATATACACGGACTTGGAGTCTACATTCGTAATACCCTCCCCCTGACAAGAGAAACAAACCTAGAAACGGACGATCAAGCCTGTATGTGCTTTAGACTAAACATACAACGCAACATTAGCTACTTTTATTTTCTCTACCGCTCTCCCTCGACCCAGGACTGCACCATAATAAACAAAGTCTCCGACAGTATAGACACAGCACTCTCCCTTGACACTAGCGCCCAAGTCCATGTATTTGGCGAATTTAATATTCACCACAAAAACTGGCTTGGATTCTCTACTCACACAGATGCAGCGGGCAGCACAACACATAGTTTTGCTATATCTCACTCCCTATCACAAATGGTTACGTTTCCAACCCGTTTCCCTGACCAGCAAGAACAACAAGCATCACTTCTAGATCTGTTTCTGACTACAGTTCCCGAGGATTGTACAACAAATGCTAACAGCCCACTCGGGAACGCTGACCATGCAGTGATAATGGTAGAAATCGCCCTAAATTCTAGACCCAAAACTGAAGAGCCAGTGCTCAAAACAACGAGATATTTCAAAAAGGCTGACTGGGAAGCCATCAGAGATCTTATCAGAGATGCCCCATGGGGAAATATTTTTTCTCTTCCTGCCGAACAGTGCGCAAATGAGACCACTGAATGGTTCAAAACAGCAATGGAAGCACATGCTCCCGTGCGGAAATTTTATAGCAAGCCCCACTCTCTCCAATGGTTTACTTCGACTTGCACAACTGCCATTGCTCAAAGGCAGCATGCATACCGCAGATTTAACCGACATAAGTCCAGTTCAAACAAACAGAAGTACATAGAAGCGAGAAATAACGTTAAGAAAGAAATAGCGACAGCCAAGAGAGAATTTACTGAAACCACTAAAAAACGCATCGAAGCACAAAAATTAGGAAATCGTGACTTCTGGAAAATCTACAACAGTGTAGTAAACAATGGGCAATCAACAATTCTCCCACTAACCAATAATCACGAGGTTGTTTGCTCAGCAACCGACAAAGCTAATATGCTTGCCAGCCGGTTTGCCCCGAACTCCACACTGGACCCTACCAACCACCCCCTGCCTGACTTTCCTTTGCGGACAGACGCCACGCTAGACGACCTAAAAATCACCCCTGCTCAGGTACATGCTATCATAATAAATCTTGACACTTCTAAAGCATGTGGACCTGATCTCATCCCAGCTGTGCTATTAAAAAAGTGCTCAGCCAAAGTAGCTCCAGTTCTCTCCAAACTCTTCAACAAATGCCTTAGTGAATCTTGCTTTCCGGGCTGTTGGAAAACCGCTTCTGTGGCACCAATATTCAAGAATTCTGGCGAAAGAACTGACCCATCAAATTATCGCCCCATTAGCCTCCTCCCACTTTTCGCCAAAATATTTGAGACCATAATTAACCATGCTCTAGTCCGGCACCTTACAGATGCTAAACTCCTGACTGACAAACAATATGGATTTAGACAAGCCCGTTCCACAGCTGACATTCTCACTGTAATCTCTGAACGTATATACCATTCACTGGACAAAGCAGGGTAGGACAGAGTCGTAGCTCTAGATATATCTAAGGCTTTTGACAGGGTATGGCACAAGGGTCTCCTCAGGAAAATTAAATCATACGGTATCACTGGTAGAATACTTAACATAATTGAATCCTTCTTAGACAAGAGAAAAATCCAGGTTGTCCTCGACGGTCGAACATCTAAACAGTGTGATATAAATGTGGGAGTGCCTCAGGGGTCTATTCTTGAACCTTTATTGTTCCTGATATTTATTAATGACCTCCCCGACAAAACTGCCTCTGAGATGGGTATAGATGCTGATAACACTACACTCTATAAAAGGCATGACAGGGAAACAAATGAACCCATATATAAAGAAATGGCAAAAACACTAGAGGATGACCTCCAATCTGTAGTGGAATGGGGACATAAATGGATGGTCACATTCAATGCTGCCAAAAACAAACTGGTTTCCTTCAATAACTACAAGAAACCTTCTCTGCCACCAATAGCAATAGCCAGTGACTCCCTGTCTGAAAGTACATTGGTCGAACTGCTTGGCCTAACGTTCACATGAAACATGAGCTGGAACAATTATATTGAAAACATTGCCAGGGCCGCTGCAAAAAAGGTAGGCGCTCTCTACTGTGCTAGAAAACTACTGACACCTGAAAGTATCCTGTATCTCTATAAGGCCACCATTCGCCCATATATGGAGTATTGTTGTCACATCTGGGCATGTGCGTCTACTACTAGTCTCTCGCTCCTAGACAAGGTTAAAAAAAGAGTCGCCAATCTGATAGGCCCTGAACTGGCATCTAAGCTTCAGCCTCTGTCCCATCGACGAAACGTTGCCTCCCTCTGCTTGTTCTACAAGTATTTTAATGGTGAATGCTCTGACGAACTGCAGACACTTGTGCCCCCACAACGCAGACACCCTCGACAAACCCGACAGGCAGCTAAATCCCATCCCCACACAGTAGAGATCCCTAAATGAAATGAAAAAGATCTTTCTACTCCAGTAGTTTCTTCCCCAGGACCGATAGACTCTGGAATTCCATTCCAGGATCATGCTTCCCTAACTGTACTAGCATGCAGAAGTTCAAGTGCAACATGAACCGACATATTGCAGCCAAATCCCTACATAGTGCCTCCGTGGTTGCTGACCCTGATAGTAGACCCCTACACCGGAGTGGCAATGTGCCTTGTTTGGGGTGAAAATGTAATAATAAAAAAATAAAAAATAAAATAAAAATAAATAGTTAACAGCTGAACAAAATGTGATTTCAAAAAGATTATAAAAATAAATAGTTAACAGCTGAACATGATGTGATTTCAAAAAGATTATAAAAATAAATAGTAAACAGCTGAACAATATGTGAGTTCAAAATTATTATAAAAATAAATAGTTAACAGCTGAACATGATGTGATTTCAAAAAGATTATAAAAATAAATAGTTAACAGCTGAACAATATGTGATTTCAAAAAGATTATAAAAATAAACAGTTAACAGCTGAACAATATGTGATTTCAAAAAGATTATAAAAATAAATAGTAACCAGCTGAACAATATTTGATTTCAAAAAGATTATAAAAATAAATAGTTAACAGCTGAACATGATGTGATTTCAAAAAGATTAAAAAAATAAACAGTAAACAGTTGAACAATATATGATTTCAAAAAGATTATAAAAATAAATAGTTCACATCTGAACAATATGTGATTTCAAAAAGATTATAAAAATAAATAATTAACAGCTGAACAATATGTGATTTCAAAAAGATTATAAAAATAAATAGTTAACAGATGAATAATATGTGATTTCAAAAAGATTATAAATATAAATAGTTAACAGCTGAACAATATGTAATTTCAAAAAGATTATAAAAATAAATAGTTAACAGCTGGACAATATGTGATTTCAAAAAGATTATAAAAATAAATAGTTAACAGCTGAACAATATGTGATTTCAAAAAGATTATAAAAATAAATAGTTAACAGGTGAACTATAGGTGATTTCAAAAAGATTATAAAAATAAATAGTTAACAGCTGAACAATATGTGATTTCAAAAAGATTATAAAAATAAATAGTTAACAGCTGAACAATATGTGATTTCAAAAAGATTATAAAAATAAATAGTTAACAGCTGAACATGATGTGATTTCAAAAAGATTATAAAAATAAATAATTAACAGCTGAACAATATGTGATTTATAAAAGATTTTAAAAATAAACAGTTAACAGCTGAACAATATGTGATATCAAAAAGATTATAAAAATAAATAGTAACCAGCTGAACAATATGTGATTTCAAAAAGATTATAAAAATAAATAGTTAACAGCTGAACATGATGTGATTTCAAAAAGATTATAAAAATAAATAATTAAGAGCTGAACAATATGTGATTTCAAAAAGATTATAAAAATAAATAATTAAGAGCTGAACAAGATATAATTTCAAAAAGATTATAAAAATAAATAGTTCACATCTGAACAATATATGATTTAAAAAGATAATATAAATAAATAGTTAACAGCTGAACATGATGTGATTTCAAAAAGATTATAAAAATAAATAGTTCACATCTTAACAATATGTGATTTCAAAAAGATTATAAAAAAAAATAGTTAACAGCTGAACATGATGTGATTTCAAAAAGATTATAAAAATAAACAGTAAACAGCTGAACAATATATGATTTCAAAAAGATTATAAAAATAAATAGTTCACATCTGAACAATATGTGATTTCAAAAAGATTATAAAAATAAAAATTAACAGCTGAACAATATGTGATTTCAAAAAGATTATAAAAATAAATAGTTAACAGCTGAATAATATGTGATTTCAAAAAGATTATAAAAATAAATAGTAAACAGCTGAACAATATGTAATTTCAAAAAGATTATAAAAATAAATAGTTAACAGCTGGACAATATGTGATTTCAAAAAGATTATAAAAATAAATAGTTAACAGCTGAACAATATGTGATTTCAAAAAGATTATAAAAATAAATAGTAAACAGCTGAACTATAGGTGATTTCAAAAAGATTATAAAAATAAATAGTTAACAGCTGAACAATATGTGATTTCAAAAAGATTATAAAAATAAATAGTTAACAGCTGAACAATATGTGATTTCAAAAAGATTATAAAAATAAATAGTTAACAGCTGAACATGATGTGATTTCAAAAAGATTATAAAAATAAATAGTTAACAGCTGAACAATATGTGATTTATAAAAGATTTTAAAAATAAACAGTTAACAGCTGAACAATATGTGATTTCAAAAAGATTATAAAAATAAATAGTAAACAGCTGAACAATATGTGATTTCAAAAAGATTATAAAAATAAATAGTTAACAGCTGAACATGATGTGATTTCAAAAAGATTATAAGCATAAACAGTAAACAGCTGAACAATATATGATTTCAAAAAGATTATAAAAATAAATAGTTAACAGCTGAACATGATGTGATTTCAAAAAGATTATAAAAAAAATAATTAACAGCTGAACAATATGTGATTTCAAAAAGATAATAAAAATAAATAATTAACAGCTGAACATGATGTGATTTCAAAAAGATAATAAAAATAAATAGTTAACAGCTGAACAATATGTGATTTCTAAAAGATTATAAAAATAAATAGTTCACATCTGAACAATATGTGATTTCAAAAAGATTATAAAAATAAATAATTAACAGCTGAACAATATGTGATTTCAAAAAGATAAACCAAATAATTAACAGCTGAACATGATGTGATTTCAAAAAGATAATAAAAATAAATAGTTAACATCTGAACAATATGTGATTTCAAAAAGATTATAAAAATAAATAATTAACAGCTGAACATGATGTGATTTCAAAAAGATTATAAAAATAAATAGTTCACATCTGAACAATATGTGATTTCAAAAAGATTATAAAAATAAATAATTAACAGCTGAACATGATGTGATTTCAAAAAGATAATAAAAATAAATAGTTAACAGCTGAACAATATTAGATTTCAAAAAGATTATAAAAATAAATAGTTAACAGCTGAACAATATGTGATTTCAAAAAGATTATAAAAATAAATAGTTAACAGCTGAACAATATGTGATTTCAAAAAGATTATAAAAATAAATAATTAACAGCTGAATAATATGTGATTTCAAAAAGATAATAAAAATAAATAGTAAACAGCTGAACAATATTTGATTTCAAAAAGATAATAAAAATGAATAGTTAACAGCTGAACAATATGTGATTTCAAAAAGATTATAAAAATAAATAGTTTACAGCTGAACAATATGTGATTTCAAAAAGATTATAAAAATAAATAGTTAACAGCTGAACATTATGTGATTTCAAAAAGATTATAAAAATAAATAGTTCACATCTGTACAATATGTGATTTCAAAAAGATAATAAAAATAAATAATTAACAGCTGAACAATATGTGATTTCAAAAAGATAATACAAATAAACAGTTAACAGCTGAACAATATGTGATTTAAAAAAGATTATAAAAATAAATAGTTAACAGTTGAACAATATGTGATTTCAAAAAGATGATAGAAATAAATAGTTAACAGCTGAACAATATGTGATTTCAAAAAGATAATAAAAATAAATAGTTAACAGCTGAACAATATGTGATTTCAAAAAGATTATAAAAATAAATAGTTAACAGCTGAACAATATGTGATTTCAAAAAGATTATAAAAATAAATAGTTAACAGCTGAACAATATGTGATTTATAAAAGATTTTAAAAATAAACAGTTAACAGCTGAACAATATGTGATTTCAAAAAGATTATAAAAATAAATAGTTAACATCTGAACAATATGTGATTTCAAAAAGATTATAAAAATAAATAGTTAACAGCTGAACATGATGTGATTTCAAAAAGATTATAAAAATAAACAGTAAACAGCTGAACAATATATGATTTCAAAAAGATTATAAAAATAAATAGTTCACATCTGAACAATATGTGATTTCAAAAAGATTATAAAAATAAATAGTTAACAGCTGAACAATATGTGATTTCTAAATAATAATAAAAATAAATAGTTAACAGCTGAACAATATGTGATTTCAAAAAGATTATAAAAATAAATAGTTAACAGCTGAACATGATGTGATTTCAAAAAGATTATAAAAATAAACAGTAAACAGCTGAACAATATATGATTTCCAAAAGATTATAAAAATCAATAGTTAACAGCTGAACATGACGTGATTTCAAAAAGATAATAAAAATAAATAGTTAACAGCTGAACATGATGTGATTTCAAAAAGATTATAAAAATAAATAGTTAACAGCTGAACAAGATGTGATTTCAAAAAGATTATAAAAATAAATAGTTAACAGCTGAATAATATGTGATTTCAAAAAGATTATAAAAATAAATAGTTAACAGCTGAACAATATTTGATTTCAAAAAGATAATAAAAATAAATAGTTAACAGCTGAATAATATGTGATTTCAAAATGATTATAAAAATAAATAGTTAACAGCTGAACAATATGTGATTTCAAACAGATTATAAAAATAAATAGTTAACAGCTGAACAATATGTGATTTCAAAAAGATTATAAAAATAAATAGTTAACATCTGAACAATATGTGATTTCAAAAAGATTATAAAAATAAATAGTTAACAGCTGAACATGATGTGATTTCAAAAAGATTATAAAAATGAACAGTAAACAGCTGAACAATATATGATTTCAAAAAGATTATAAAAATAAATAGTTCACATCTGTACAATATGTGATTTCAAAAAGATAATAAAAATAAATAATTAACAGCTGAACAATATGTGATTTCAAAAAGATAATACAAATAAACAGTTAACAGCTGAACAATATGTGATTTCAAAAAGATTATAAAAATAAATAGTTAACAGCTGAACAATATGTGATTTCAAAAAGATTATAAAAATAAATAGTTAACAGCTGAACAATATGTGATTTCAAAAAGATTATAAAAATAAATAATTAACAGCTGAACAATATGTGATTTTAAAAAGATAATAAAAATAAATAGTTAACAGCTGAACAATATGTGATTCCAAAAAGATTATAAAAATAAATAGTTAACAGCTGAACAATATGTGATTTCAAAAGGATTATAAAAATAAATAGTTAACAGCTGAACAATATGTGATTTCAAAAAGATTATAAAATAAATAGTTAATAGCTGAACAATATGTGATTTCAAAAAGATTAAAAAATTAAATAGTTAACATCTGAACAATATGTGATTTCAAAAAGATTATAAAAATAAATAGTTAACAGCTGAACATGATGTGATTAAAAAAGGTTATAAAAATAAATAGTTAACAGCTGAACAATATGTGATTTCAAAAAGATTATAAAAATAAATAGTTAACAGCTGAACAATATGTGATTTCAAATAGATTATAAAAATAAATAGTTAACAGCTGAACAATATATGATTTCAAAAAGATTGTAAAAATAAATAGTTCACATCTGAACAATATGTGATTTCAAAAAGATTATAAAAATGAATAGTTAACAGCTGAACAATATGTGATTTCAAAAAGATTATAAAAATAAGTAGTTATTAGCTGAACAATATGTAATTTCAAAAAGATTATAAAAATAAATAGTTTACAGCTGAACAATATGTGATTTCAAAAAGATTATAAAAACAAATAGTTAACAACTGAACATTATATGATTTCAAAAAGATTATAACAATAGTTCACATCTGAACAATATGTAATTTCAAAAAGATTATAAAAATAAATAGTTAACAGCTGAACAATATGTGATTTCAAAAAGATTATAAAAATAAATAATTAAGAGCTGAACAATATGTGATTTCAAAAAGATTATAAAAATAAATAATTAAGAGCTGAACAAGATATAATTTCAAAAAGATTATAAAAATAAATAGTTCACATCTGAACAATATATGATTTAAAAAGATTATATAAATAAATAGTTAACAGCTGAACATGATGTGATTAAAAAAGATTATAAAAATAAATAGTTAACAGCTGAACAATATATGATTTCAAAAAGATTATAAAAAAAAATAGTTCACATCTGAACAATATGTGATTTCAAAAAGATTATAAAAATAAATATTTAACAGCTGAATAATATGTGATTTCAAAAAGATTATAAAAATAAATAGTTAACAGCTGAACATGATGTGATTAAAAAAGGTTATAAAAATAAATAGTTAACAGCTGAACAATATGTAATTTAAAAAAGATTATAAAAATAAATAGTTAACAGCTGAACAATATGTAATTTCAAAAAGATTATAAAAATAAATAGTTAACAGCTGAACATGATGTGATTTCAAAAAGATTATAAAAATAAATAGTAAACAGCTGAATAATATGTGATTTCAAAAAGATTGTAAAAATAAATAGTTAACAGCTGAACAATATGTAATTTCAAAAAGATTTTAAAAATAAATAATTAACAACTGAATAATATGTGATTTACAAAAGAATTTTAAAAATAAATAGTTAACAGCTGAACAATATATGATTTCAAAAAGATTATAAAAAAAAATAGTTCACATCTGAACAATATGTGATTTCAAAAAGATTATAAAAATAAATATTTAACAGCTGAATAATATGTGATTTCAAAAAGATTATAAAAATAAATAGTTTACAGCTGAACATGATGTGATTAAAAAAGGTTATAAAAATAAATAGTTAACAGCTGAACAATATGTGATTTCAAAAAGATTATAAAAATAAATAGTTAACAGCTGAACAATATGTAATTTGAAAAAGATTATAAAAATAAATAGTTAACAGCTGAATAATATGTGATTTCAAAAAGATTATAAAAATAAATAGTTAACAGCTGAACAATATGTGATTTCAAAACGATTATAAAAATAAATAATTCAGAGCTGAACAATATGTGATTTCAAAAAGATTATAAAAATAAATAGTTAACAGCTGAACAATATGTGATTTCAAAAAGATTATAAAAATAAATAGTTAACAGCTGAACATGATGTGATTTCAAAAAGATTATAAAAATAAATAGTTAACAGCTTAACAATATGTGATTTCAAAACGATTATAAAAATAAATAGTTAACAGCTGAACAATATGTGATTTCAAAAAGATTATAAAAATAAATAGTTAACAGCTGAACATTATGTGATTTCAAAAAGATTATAAAAATAAATAGTTAACAGCTGAACAATATGTGATTTCAAAATGATTATAAAAATAAATAGTTAACAGCTGAACAATATGTAATTTCAAAAAGATTATAAAAATAAATAGTTAACAGCTGAACAATATGTGATTGCAAAAAGATTATAAAAATAAATAGTTAACAGCTGAACAATATGTGATTTCAAAAAGATTATAAAAATAAATAGTTAACAGCTGAACAATATGTGATTTCAAAAAGATTGTAAAAATAAATAGTTAACAGCTGAACAATATTTGATTTCAAAAAGATTATAAAAATAAATAGTTAACAGCTGAACAATATGTGATTGCAAAAAGATTATAAAAATGAATAGTTAACAGCTGAACAATATGTGATTTCAAAAAGATTATAAAAATAAATAGTTAACAGCTGAACATTATGTGATATCAAAAAGATAATAAAAATAAATAGTTAACAGCTTAACAATATGTGATTTCAAAAACATTATAAAAATAGTTAACAGCTGAACAATATGTAATTTGAAAAAGATTATAAAAATAAATAGTTAACAGCTGAATAATATGTGATTTCAAAAAGATTATAAAAATAAATAGTTAACAGCTGAACAATATGTAATTTCAAAAAGATTTTAAAAATAAATAATTAACAGCTGAATAATATGTGATTTCAAAAAGATTATAAAAATAAATAGTTAACAGCTGAACAATATGTGATTTCAAAAAGATTATAAAAATAAATAATTAACAGCTGAACAATATGTGATTTCAAAACGATTATAAAAATAAATAATTCAGAGCTGAACAATATGTGATTTCAAAAAGATTATAAAAATAAATAGTTAACAGCTGAACAATATGTGATTTCAAAAAGATTATAAAAATAAATAGTTAACAGCTGAACATGATGTGATTTCAAAAAGATTATAAAAATAAATAGTTAACAGCTTAACAATATGTGATTTCAAAACGATTATAAAAATAAATAGTTAACAGCTGAACAATATGTGATTTCAAAAAGATTATAAAAATAAATAGTTAACAGCTGAACATTATGTGATTTCAAAAAGATTATAAAAATAAATAGTTAACAGCTGAACAATATGTGATTTCAAAATGATTATAAAAATAAATAGTTAACAGCTGAACAATATGTAATTTCAAAAAGATTATAAAAATAAATAGTTAACAGCTGAACAATATGTGATTGCAAAAAGATTATAAAAATAAATAGTTAACAGCTGAACAATATGTGATTTCAAAAAGATTATAAAAATAAATAGTTAACAGCTGAACAATATGTGATTTCAAAAAGATTGTAAAAATAAATAGTTAACAGCTGAACAATATTTGATTTCAAAAAGATTATAAAAATAAATAGTTAACAGCTGAACAATATGTGATTGCAAAAAGATTATAAAAATGAATAGTTAACAGCTGAACAATATGTGATTTCAAAAAGATTATAAAAATAAATAGTTAACAGCTGAACATTATGTGATATCAAAAAGATAATAAAAATAAATAGTTAACAGCTTAACAATATGTGATTTCAAAAACATTATAAAAATAGTTAACAGCTGAACAATATGTGAGTTCAAAAAGAATATAAAAATAAATAGTTAACAACTGAACAATATGTGATTTCAAAAAGAATATATAAATAAATAATTAAGAATTAATTAATTAATTTTATAGATGTTTTATTTAATTCTGGCTTTGGTTCAATATTTCTATATATTTTTGCTGGTGATACGTTTACTTCAGCACCTGTATCGATTTTGAAGTTGATGAGTGTTTCGTTGCCTCGAATTTTTACTTTCCATTTGTCAGTTTGTAGTGCGTCTACTTTTTTTTTCAATATGGCATCCATGTTGAACTGATTTTGCTCCACGTGGTCTGAATTGTGTCCGACATTATATAGTTTCTTCTTTTTCGTTCGACACACTCGAGCGAATTGTCCTTTTTTGCCGCAATTTGTGCAATTTTTATTATATGCTGGACAGTTTCCTTTTTGATGTGACCCAGCGCAGTATGTGCATGTCTTAATCCATTGTTGTGTTTTCGCGGGCTTTCTGTCTTCTTGTTTGAGCATGACTTTGGACGACATCTTGTTTTTCTTTGGGTTTCGGATTGTTGAGATACTTTCTGTCTCACATGCAGCCATTATCTTAGAGTGTCTCTTCGTTTCTTCAGCACTCAGGCCTGCTTGTATTGCCTTTTGTAGATCCAGTGAAGGTTCTCTAAGCATTCTTTCTCTTAACATGCTGTCATGGACGCCACAAATTAGAACGTCTTTTATTAGTCTTTCAGTGAGGTTCACATTTGTTCGCCTTTTGCTGTAATTCTGTGATGTACTCATCAAATCTCTGTGTTTCTTTCTGTTTGCACGTGAGAAATTGATATGTGAGAAACGTCAGGTTTTTTCTTGGTTGGCAGTGCGCGTCAAATTTTTCTATAACTTTTTTTAAGTTTAGCTTCTCTTTGTCATTTTCAAAGTTAAATGTATAATATATTTTCCTTCCCTCGTTTCCTATACAGGTCAGCAATATTGAAGTTTTCACCTTCTCCGGTTTCTTGTCCGACTCTGTAGCTTGCAGGAACAATTGAAATTGTTTTTTCCACGTTTCCCATTCCTGTCCGAGATTATCCGAAGAGAAATTCAATTCTTTTGGATGTGGTAAAAATTCCATTTTTTTTTTTTTGTGAAAATATTAATATACGGCTGTGAATGTTGACGGTTCGATGTTTTATTCTGACACCATTTTATATTACGTGTTGATACAGGTGAGTATTAAATAAAACCATGTTAGTAACTTGTTAGTGAAGCATTCATGAACAGAGGAGAGACGCACATGGTAACGTAACAAAGAATTTATTAACACTGAATAGATAGCAGTTTACCACTAATACAAGTAGTGGGAGGTTGCAGTCAAGAGTGACGGTGGCAGTCACTAAGTCAAAGGGAGATAACTCGTGCTTATGTAACAGGTATCATAACAAATTGTGTTTTTGCTGTAAAATAAAAACTACTTGATCGAATTTAAACTTTTTTCAATATTTTCATTTTTTTAATGTGATTAAACTGTACAAGTACCAAAATAAAAGGTTATAGATTAGATTTGTAAGAAAAAAAATGGAAAACAAAGAAACTTACCTTTCTCTACAGGAGTTACATACGAAGAAAAAATCGGGATGAATTCGTATCTTTTTTTTTTTTTTTTTTTTTTTTTTTTTTTTTTTTTTTTTTTTTCAAAACAAAAAATGTGTTTTGTTTGTTAGGATTCTTTTAGTAAATTGATACAACTTTTGTTTTGTGTGTTCAATTCATTAAGAAATAAAATATATGAAAATAGAAAAAAAAATCAAATTAAAAGATGAAAAACACGATTGAAACGTGAAATTACTTAAAAAGAAAATCAACTGATAAAGAACAATGGATTTAAGTTATTTACGATGACGGTGTAATCATTATTTTGTTCCTTGTCTAAAAATGTCCGTCCGTTAGTTAAGTGTGACGAATTGTTTTCCTATCAAGAATAGATTACTTTTGTCAATGTTTCACTGCTTTAGGCATATTTGTATTTCTTTATTGAATTTCTCTTATTTTTTGAATGTCTAATGTATTAAAATGAAAAAGATACAGGAACATATAAACATTAGATTTATTTTTAAAACTAAACATTTCATTATTTGGATCAGTAAAGTTACTGTTAATATCCAAGATGAGAACATTAGCCGGAATAATAAAAAAAAAATCCTGAATATTTCACATAAATAATTCAAATAAAAGGAAGGTGTACCGTACCGAGCATGCACGAAAGCGCACAAGCGTATAAGTCGGACCTACCTGCGGTGAAAAGCGAAGTCAGCAACTTTCGATTACAAATCAAGTCCACTTCACTACTACACCCATCTTACCCCAAAGTGATGATTTAGTTTCGCCCAACGGCTATGAAAAGAACAAGTCGATAATTGATTTGCGGGTTTTGAAATACACTTCTTTGATAATGTATCTGGCGTTATTGCATTTTTGTAATGTGGTGTGTCGATTCAGCAAGATGGTTCGATCCTGCTTGGGAACGTGTGTGTCGATTCAAGGTTTTTGTTCGTTGTGTGGCGTGTCGATTCGGCTCCTCGGCGGTAGTGTTCGAAATTGCGTGGACGAATTTGTTAAGGACCGTGCCGTCACTTGTGAAAGCAAACAAACACACACAAACAAACACACACACACACACACACACACACACACACGCACACATATTGGCGCTCTCTCTCCTTAGTATAGCAACAGAAGGAATTAGACAAACAGTCAAATGCCGAAAATAGATTTGGACCAAAAAATAGAAAAATTAAAAAATAAATAAAAAATAAAATAACCAAATAAACCACATTATGAAACTTGAAACTTAGTGTTATCAAAAACGATTCTGTGATAATATTATTTCAAACGTAATATTCTTGTGTAAAAAACAGTTATAATGTTTTAATTGTTTTCAAATTAGTTTATTTTAAAATCGAGGTCTGCACACGTTTTCATGAAATGTTTATGAATCCGGAGACAATACTATAAAATGAAACTGTAGTATCTGTTTCTGGTTTATGTACTCATAGTATAGGACTCCAAGCGGACTCATCAAATATAATGGTTTGCAAGTCGGTGTTCCCCAATTCACAGTTGGAATTAACCGATATTAGAGATCGTGGTTGCAGATGCAGGGGCGAATAATGCATAGTTTATCGGCGTGAATTACTTGACAAAGAATTAGAAAAACTAGGTATTTTTATATGAAACAGTTTATTAGTCCCTAAGGCGGAAATAAAACCCGAAAAAGAGTTAATTTTTATTATTTTTTAGACATTTTTATTAGACTAAATTTACGACAATCGATGCCGCCATATTGTTTGTAAAATTTGGCTATTCTGAGGTTAGACAGATTGGCCTTTTTTAAGGCCAAATTAGGCCTTTTAAACGCTGTTTCATGAACTTTGTTTTTGGCGGTCATATTTTTTTGTAATGAAAGCGCGTAAAAAAGGTCAAAGTTGTCAAACCTTAGAAAAGACAAATTTTAAAAGCAATACAGCAGCTTTGAATGTTGTACATTTAATCTAATAAAAAATGAATAAAACATAATTAAAAACATTTAATCTAAAAAAAAAATTATGAAAAAATAATTAAAAACATTTACTGTAATAAAAAATGATGAACAAATAATTAAAAACATGTAATCTAATAAAATTGATGAAAAAAATAATAAGAAGCATTTAATCTAATAAAAAATGATGAATAAATAATTAACAACATTTAATCTAATAAAAAATAATGAAAAAATAATTAAAAACATTTAATCTAATAAACAATAATGAAAAAATAATTTAAAAAAATTTAATCTAATAAAAAATGATAAAAAAATAATTAAAAACATTTAATCTAATAAAAAATGATGAAAAAATAATTAAAAACATTTAATCTAATAAAAATGAGGAAAAAATAATTAAAAACATTTAATCTAATAAAAAATGAATAAAAAACAATTAAAAACATTTAATCTAATAAAAAATGATGAAAAAATAATTAACAAAATTTAATCTAATAAAAAATGATGAAAAAATAATTGAAAACATTAAACCTAATAAAAAATGAATAAAAAATAATAAAAAACATTTAATCTAATAAAAAATGATAAAAAAAATTTAAAACATTTAATCTAATTAAAAAATGATGAAAAAATAATAAACAATATTTAATCTAAGAAAAATCATGAAAAACTATTAAAAACATTTAATCTAATAAAAAAGGATGAAAAAAAAATTAAAAAAAAATTTAATCTAATAAAAAATGATGAAAAATAATTAAAAACATTTAATGTAATAAAAAATGATGAAAAAATAATTAAAAACATTTAATCTAATAAAAAATGATGAAGAAATAATAAGAAACATTTAATCTAATAAAAAATGATGGAAAAATAAGTAAAAACACTTAATCTAATAAAAAATGATGAAAAAATAATTAAAAATATTTAATCTAATAAAACATTGTGAAAAATAATTAAAAACATTTAATCTAATAAAAAATGGTAACAACATAATTAAAAAACATTTAATCTAATGAAAAATGATGAAAAAATAATTAAAAACATTTAATCTAATAAAAAATGATGAAAAAATAATTAAAAACACAGTATCAAATAGAAAATAATGAAAAAATAATTAAAAACATTTAATCTAATAAAAAATGATAAAAAAATAATTAAAAACTTTTAATCTAATGAAAAATGATGAACAAATAATTAAAAAAATTTAATCTAATAAAAAATGATGAACAAATAATAAAAAACATTTAATCTAATAAATAATGATTAAAAAATAATTAAAAACATTTAATCTAATAATAAATGATGGCAAAACAATAAAAAATATTTAATCTAATAAAAAATGATGAAAAAATAATTAAAAACATTTAATCTAATAAAAATTGATGAAAAAATAATTAAAAACATTTAATCTACAAAAATGATGAACTAATAATTAAAAACATTTAATCTAATGAAAAATGATGAACAAATAATTAAAAACATTTAATCTAATAAAAAATGATAAACAAATAATTAAAAACATTTAATCTAACAAAACATGATGAAAAAATAATTAAAAATATTTAATCTAATAAAAAATTATGAAAAAACAATAAAAGAAAATTTAATCTAACAAAAAAATGATGATACAATAATTAAAAACATTTAATCTAATAAAAAATGATGAGAAAATAATTAAAAACATTTAATCTAATAAAACATGATGAAAAAATAATAAAAAATATTTATCCTAATAAAAAATGATGAAAAAATAATTATAGACATTTAATCTAATAAATAATGGTGAAAAAATAATTAAAAACATTTCATCTATTAACAAATGATGAAAAAATAATTAAAAACATTTAATCTAATAAAACATCGTAAAAAATAATTAAAAACATTAAATCTAATAAAAAATGATGAAAAAATAATTAAAAAATTTAATCTAATAAAAAATGATAAAAAATAATTAAAGACATTTAATCTAAAAAAAAATGGTTAAAAATAATTAAAAACATATAATCTAATAAAAATGATGAACAAATAACTAAAAACATTTAATCTAATAAAAAATGATGAAAAAAAAGTAAAAATATTTAATGTAATAAAAAATGATGAAAAAATAATTAAAAACATTTAATCTAATAAAACATGATAAAAAAATAATTAACAACATTTAATCTAATAAAAAATGATGTAAAAATAATAAACAATATTTAATCTAATATAAAATGATGAAAAACCAATAAAAATATTCAATCTAATAAAAAATGATGAACAAATAATTAAAAACATTTAATCAATTAGAAAATGATGAACAAATAATTAAAAAAATTGAATCTAATAAAAAAAATGAAAAAATAATTAAAAACATTTAATCTAATAAAAAATGATGACAAATTAATTTAAACCATTTAATCTAATGAACAAAATGGAAAAATAATTAAAAACATTTAATCTAATAAAAAATGATGAAAAATTTATTAAAAACATTTAATCTTATTAAAAATGATGAAACCATAATAAACAATATTTAATCTAATAAAAAATGATGAAGAAATAATAAGAAGCATTTAATCTAATAAAAATGATGAAAAAATAATTAAAAACATTTAATCTAATAAAAAATGATGAAACAACAATAAAAAATATTAAATCTAATTAAAAATGATGAACAAATAATTAAAAACATTTCATCTAATAAAAAATGATGAAAAAATAATCAAAAATATTTAATCTAATAAAAAATGATGAAAAATTTATTAAAAATATTTAATCTAATAAAAAATGGTGAAAAAATAATAAAAAATATTTAATCTAATAAAAAATGATGAAGAAATAAGTAAAAACATTTAATCTAATAAAAATTGATGAAACAAAATAAAAAAATATTTAATCTAATAAAAAATGATGAAAAAACAATAAAAAATATTAAATCTAATAAAAAATGATAAAAAAAATAAAAAAATATTTAATCTAATAAAAAATGATGAAAAAATAATAAAAAACATTTAATCTAATACAAAATCATGAAAAACAATAAAAAAAATTTAATCTAATAAAAAATGATGAAAAAACAATAAAGAATATTTAATCTAATAAAAAATGATGTAAAAACAATAAAGAATATTTAATCTAATAAAAAATGATGTAAAAACAATAAAGAATATTTAATCTAATAAACAATGATGAAAAAATAATAAAAAACATTTAATCTAATAAAAAATGATGAAGAAATAATAAGAAGCATTTAATCTAATAAAAAATCATGAAAAAATAATTGAAAACATTTTATCTAATAAAAAAGGATGAAAAAACAATAAAAAATATTTTATCTAATAAAAAATGATGAAAAAACAATAAAAAATATTAAATCTAATAAAAAATGATGAAAAACAATAAAAAATATTTAATCTAATAAAAAATGATGAAAAAATAATAAAAAACATTTAATCTAATAAAAGATGATGAACAAATAATTAAAAACATTTAATCTAATAAAAATAATGAAACAAATAATTAAAAACATTTAATCTAATAAAAAATGATAAAAAATTAATTAAAACCATTTAATCTAATAAAAATAATGAAAAAATAATTAAAAACATTTAATCTCATACAAAAAGGATGAAAAAATAATAAAAAACATTTAATCTAATAAAAAAATTATGAAAAACAATATAAAATATTTAATCTAATTAAAAATGATGAACTAATAATAAAAAACATTTAATCTAATCAAAAATGATGAAAAAACAATAAAAAATATTTCATCTAATAAAAAAATGATGTAAAAGCAATAAAGAATATTTAATCTAATAAAAAATGATGAAAACATAAGAAAAAACATTTAATCTAATAAAAAATGATGTAAAAGCAATAAAGAATATTTACTCTAATAAAAAATGATGAAAAAATAAGAAAAAACATTTAATCTAATAAAAAATGATGAAAAAACAATAAAAAATATTTAATCTAATAAAAAAAATGATGTAAAAGCAATAAAGAATATTTACTCTAATAAAAAATGATGAAAAAATAAGAAAAAACATTTAATCTAATAAAAAATGATGAAAAAACAATAAAAAACATTTAATCTAATAAAAAATGATGTAAAAGCAATAAAGAATATTTACTCTAATAAAAAATGATGAAAAAATAAGAAAAAACATTTAATCTAATAAAAAATGATGAAAAAACAATAAAAAATATTTAATATAATAAAAAATCATGAAAAAATAATTAAAAACATAGAATCAAATAAAAAATGATGAAAAAAATAATTAAAAACATTTAATCTAATAAAAAATGATTAAAAACTAAGTAAAAACATTTAATCTAATAAAAAATGATTGACAAATAATTACAAACATTTAATCTTATTAAAAATGATGAAAAAATAATTAAAAACATTTAATCTAATAAAAAATGATTAAAAACTAATTAAAAACATTTAATCTAATAAAAAATGATTGAAAAATAATTACAAACATTTAATCTTATTAAAATGATGAAAAAATAATTAAAAATATTTAATCTAATAAAAAATGATGAACAAATAATAAAAAAACATTTAATCTAATAAATAATGATTAAAAAATAATTAAAAACATTTAATCTAATAATAAATGATGACAGAACAATAAA
The DNA here is from genome assembly GCF_053919585.1 of Euprymna scolopes. Taxonomy (NCBI): domain Eukaryota; kingdom Metazoa; phylum Mollusca; class Cephalopoda; order Sepiida; family Sepiolidae; genus Euprymna; species Euprymna scolopes. The sequence goes on along the minus strand of NC_136508.1, from coordinate 109,598,173 downwards.
AAATATTTAATCTAATAAAAAATGATGAAAAAATAATTAAAAAATTTAATCTAATAAAAAATGATAAAAAATAATTAAAGACATTTAATCTTAAAAAAATAATTAAAAATAATTAAAAACATATAATCTAATAAAAATGATGAACAAATAACTAAAAACATTTAATCTAATAAAAAATGATGAAAAAAAAGTAAAAATATTTAATGTAATAAAAAATGATGAAAAAATAATTAAAAACATTTAATCTAATAAAACATGATAAAAAAATAATTAACAACATTTAATCTAATAAAAAATGATGTAAAAATAATAAACAATATTTAATCTAATATAAAATGATGAAAAACCAATAAAAAATATTCAATCTAATAAAAAATGATGAACAAATAATTAAAAACATTTAATCAATTAGAAAATGATGAACAAATAATTAAAAAAATTGAATCTAATAAAAAAAATGAAAAAATAATTAAAAACATTTAATCTAATAAAAAATGATGACAAATTAATTTAAACCATTTAATCTAATGAACAAAATGGAAAAATAATTAAAAACATTTAATCTAATAAAAAATGATGAAAAATTTATTAAAAACATTTAATCTTATTAAAAATGATGAAACCATAATAAACAATATTTAATCTAATAAAAAATGATGAAGAAATAATAAGAAGCATTTAATCTAATAAAAATGATGAAAAAATAATTAAAAACATTTAATCTAATAAAAAATGATGAAACAACAATAAAAAATATTAAATCTAATTAAAAATGATGAACAAATAATTAAAAACATTTCATCTAATAAAAAATGATGAAAAAATAATCAAAAATATTTAATCTAATAAAAAATGATGAAAAATTTATTAAAAACATTTAATCTTATTAAAAATGATGAAAAAATAATAAAAAATATTTAATCTAATTAAAAATGATGAAGAAATAAGTAAAAACATTTAATCTAATAAAAATTGATGAAACAAAATAAAAAAATATTTAATCTAATAAAAAATGATGAAAAAACAATAAAAAATATTAAATCTAATAAAAAATGATGAAAAAATAATAAAAAACATTTAATCTAATACAAAATCATGAAAAACAATAAAAAAAATTTAATCTAATAAAAAATGATGAAAAAACAATAAAGAATATTTAATCTAATAAAAAATGATGTAAAAACAATAAAGAATATTTAATCTAATAAAAAATGATGTAAAAACAATAAAGAATATTTAATCTAATAAACAATGATGAAAAAATAATAAAAAACATTTAATCTAATAAAAAATGATGAAGAAATAATAAGAAGCATTTAATCTAATAAAAAATCATGAAAAAATAATTGAAAACATTTTATCTAATAAAAAATGATGAAAAAACAATAAAAAATATTTTATCTAATAAAAAATGATGAAAAAACAATAAAAAATATTAAATCTAATAAAAAATGATGAAAAACAATAAAAAATATTTAATCTAATAAAAAATGATGAAAAAATAATAAAAAACATTTAATCTAATAAAAGATGATGAACAAATAATTAAAAACATTTAATCTAATAAAAATAATGAAACAAATAATTAAAAACATTTAATCTAATAAAAAATGATAAAAAATTAATTAAAACCATTTAATCTAATAAAAATAATGAAAAAATAATTAAAAACATTTAATCTCATACAAAAAGGATGAAAAAATAATAAAAAACATTTAATCTAATAAAAAAATTATGAAAAACAATATATAATATTTAATCTAATTAAAAATGATGAACTAATAATAAAAAACATTTAATCTAATCAAAAATGATGAAAAAACAATAAAAAATATTTAATCTAATAAAAAAATGATGTAAAAGCAATAAATAATATTTACTCTAATAAAAAATGATGAAAAAATAAGAAAAAACATTTAATCTAATAAAAAATGATGAAAAAACAATAAAAAATATTTAATATAATAAAAAATCATGAAAAAATAATTAAAAACATAGAATCAAATAAAAAATGATGAAAAAAATAATTAAAAACATTTAATCTAATAAAAAATGATTAAAAACTAAGTAAAAACATTTAATCTAATAAAAAATGATTGACAAATAATTACAAACATTTAATCTTATTAAAAATGATGAAAAAATAATTAAAAACATTTAATCTAATAAAAAATGATTAAAAACTAATTAAAAACATTTAATCTAATAAAAAATGATTGAAAAATAATTACAAACATTTAATCTTATTAAAATGATGAAAAAATAATTAAAAATATTTAATCTAATAAAAAATGATGAACAAATAATAAAAAAACATTTAATCTAATAAATAATGATTAAAAAATAATTAAAAACATTTAATCTAATAATAAATGATGACAGAACAATAAAAAATATTTAATCTAATAAAAAATGATGAAAAAATAATTAAAAACATTTAATCTAATAAAAAATAATGAAAAAATAAGTAAAAACATTTAATCTAATAAAAAATGATGAAAAAATAAGTAAAAACATTTAATGTAATAAAAAATCATGAAAAAATAACTAAAAACATTTAATCTAATAAAAAATGATGGAAAAATAATTAAAAACATTTAATCTAATAAAAAATGATGAAAAAATAACTAAAAACATTTAATCTAATAAAAAATGATGAAAAAATAATTAAAAACATTTAATCTAATAAAAAATGATGAAAAAATAAGTAAAAACATTTAATCTAATAAAAAATGATGGAAAAATAATTAAAACATTTAATCTAATAACAAATGATGGAAAAATAAGTAAAAACATTTAATGTAATAAAAAATGATGGAAAAACAATAAAAAACATTTAATCTATTAAAAATAATGAAAAATAAGTAAAAACATTTTATCTAATAAAAAATGATGGAAAAATAATTAAAAACATTTACTCTAATATAAAATGAAGAAAAAATAAGTAAAAACATTTAATCTAATAAAAAATGATGAAAAAATAATTAACAAAATTTAATCAAATAAAAAATGATGAAAAAATAATAAAAAACATGTAATCTAATAAAAAATGATGAAAAATAAGTAAAGACATAGAATCAAATAAAAAATGATGAAAAAATAATTAAAAACATTTACTCTAATAAAAAATGATGAAAAAATAATTAAAAACATAGATTAAAATAAAAAATGATAAAAAAATAATCAAAGACATTTAATCTAATAAAAAATGATGAAAAAATAATTAAAAATATTTAATCTAATAAAAAATGATTAAAAAATAACTAAAAACATTTAATCTAATAAAAATGATGAAAAAATAAGTAAAAACATTTAATCTAATAAAAAATGATGGAAAAATAAAAAAACACTTACTCTAATAAAAAATGATGAAAAAATAAGTAAAAACATTTAATCTAATAAAAAATGATGAAAAAATAATTAAAAACATTTAATCTAATAAAATAGATGAAAAAATAATTAAAAACATTTAATCTAATAAAAAATGATGAAAAAATAATTAAAAACATAGAATCAAATAAAAAATGATGAAAAAATAATTAAAAACATTTAATCTAATAAAATAGATGAAAAAATAACTAAAAACATTTAATCTAATAAAAAATGATGAAAAAATAATTAAAAACATAGAATCAAATAAAAAATGATGAAAAAATAATTAAAAACATTTAATCTAGTAAAATAGATGAAAAAATAATTAAAAACATTTAATCTAATAAAAAATGATGAAAAAAAAAGTAAAAACATTTAATGTAATAAAAAATGGTGAAAAATAATTAAAAACATTTAATCTAATAAAAAATTATGAAAAAATAATAAAAAACATTTAATCTAATTAAAATGAGGAAAAAATAATTAAAAACATTAAATCTAATAAAAAATTATGAAAAACTAATTACAAACATTTACTCTTATAAAAAATGATGAAAAATAATAAGAAGCATTTAATCTAATAAAAATTGATGAAAAAATAATAAAACAAATTTACTCTAATAAAAAATGATGAAAAAATAATTAAAAACATTTTATCTAATAAAAACAACGAACAGGTCACTTACAATTAATTTTTCAAAAACATTAATAAGAAAACAAATATTTAGAAAAATAAGTAAAAACAAATAATCAGACTTAGCTTGTTATAAGATGTGTGAATTTATTTGCCCTGGTGTATCACACTCATGTTTATTTTGAGTCCGAACAAAAGGATGAAGAAATCCTTCCCGACTGGTCAAATGTTTTTGGCGTTAAGTTGGAAAGAAACGATAAGTTAATTTTCTTTAAAAAATTCGTTCGGGTAAGGAGCGGAGTGATTAGATAAGAAGAATGTTTTTCCTTTTTTTGTGTGGTTTCACCATTGGAAACGGCACAGGGTGTGTCGCGCACGAGCGACAGAGCGTGGCAGTAACGTGTCTTACTCCTTTGGTGTCGCGAGCAAAAAGAGGGCGAGAGACTCCTCGAATTTAGCGCCACGGCTTTTTTGTCTTTTTTTGGAGCTCTCCGGAAACGGTGAATGTTCAATGTCACTGTCAAAATTAGTTCCGGGGTAGACGCTACAACATTCTTAATGATGCAACCCTCGTCCTATCGAAAATACAGCAGCTGTAGTAATTAACAGAAAACAACAAAAACAATCAATTATGTAAAATACTTAATTCTGATTGGTTAAAAGCTCAAAGTTTGATTGGTTACTGTAATCCAACTTCAACCAATCAAAAAACAGTCGTCCTTGGAGCCAGCTGATCAATATTTAAGGGAAGACCAAACTTCTCCAGCAGCTTACCAAAGAGAAGAGAAGACCGGAGACAGCGTTTTGACATCACCAATTGGCAGACGACAAATCTGTACCTAAGGTTTAGGATCAACAAAGCCGTGAAACGCATCTGAACAACTGCCTCATCAAACATGAGTTGAATAATATTTCCACGTCAAATAGATGACAAGGCTGTTAAATTGTCTTCCTTGAATATTTTCATTGAAAACCAAACTCCAAGCTCTTATTTTTCGACATTGTTAACACCTTCACCATAAAAGAATAAAACATATTGACATATTTTATCGACAAAAAATTGTTTATACTAAGTTGTTTCCCCTGAATAATTTTCATTGAAAACGAGCTCTTATTCTCCGATGTTATTATCAAACCACCCAGCACAAGGATAACACCTATTGATATATTGTATCAACAAAATATTCATTACGTTACGTGGTCTTCCTTGAACATTTTTCATTGAAAAGTAAGCACCTATTCTTCAATATTATTAACAAAACAATACCACAAAAGAATAGCACATATTGATATATTTTATCAACCAAACATGTTGTTAAGTTGCTTCCCTTGTCAAAACCACCCAGCAAAAACAATAACGTATATTGACATATTTTATTAAAAATGTATTATTTATGCTACCTGGTTGGTATTATTTTACTTTAAGGCCCATCTCACGTTCGTATAGAAGAAAATGCTTTTTTGTAGATTCCAGTGTGCTGAAAAAGAATATGAAAACCGTTTCCGTCGGAAATTTACCGTTTGCATGGTATGAACACTGGAATGTTGGAAGTATGCGCGAGCGCGCAGAAACTTAAGCGAGTTTTTTCAATGCCGGAATCGCGCGCGCACTCGCGTACCTGACGGCCTTTTCACAGAGCAATAGTAATGTTTGGCGGAAAATTTCAAAGTAGATGAAAAACAAGAAAATAAAACAACTTTGCGGGGGAGGGGGATGTCGGAAAGACCCTTTTTTGTGGCGGACAAATCAGTTTTTTTTGGAGGGGGGGTTAGGTTGGAATAGCATTAATAATCTCGGAAAGACATTTTTTTTTTTTTTTTTTTTTCAAAACAATTCTTGGTAAATATCCAGATACGCTACTACAGAACACCGACCACTCTAATTTGTTTTTTCTTTTTTTTTATAGGTAATTGAGGTCGCTGACAACGAATCTGATAGTCAAACTTGGGGCAAATTTACCGTTTGCATGGTATTTACCCCTGAACCAACGAACTACTTTTCACCATTTTGCAGCTTCCGTTTATGCTACGCGCATGCACGCTGTAGCATAAACGACGGCTTCACCAAGCAAACTACGTGGGGGGGGGGGGGAGTTCCAGGACATAGAATTTTCTCATTTTCAAAAATATATTATAGCACTTTTTGGGTGGAAAATTTAAAATTAGCTGAAAAAGAAATAAAACAAGGAAAGGAAAGCACTCCAAGTCTCGCGCCCCCAATGTACACAGTAAAATCTTCGGAAAATGTTAAATGGTGTTCTAATTGGTAAATGTCGGTGCGTTACTTTTTGAAAATTTGAAAATTCTATGTTCCAGGTAAAAAAAAAAAAAGAAGATAAATTACCCCCCCCCTTACTCCAACTTGGAGTGCTTTCCTTTTCTTGTTTTATTTCTTTTTCAGCTAATTTTAAATTTTCCACCCAAAAAGTGCTATAATATATTTTTGAAAATGAGAAAATTCTATGTCCTGGAACCCCCCCCCCCATGTAGTTTGCTTGGTGAAGCCGTCGTTTATGCTACAGCCTGCATGCGCGTAGCATAAACAGAAGCTGCAAAATGGTGAAAAGTAGTTCGTTGGTTCAGGGGTAAATACCATGCAAACGGTAAATTTGCCCCAAGTTTGACTATCAGATTCGTTGTCAGCGACCTCAATTACCTATTAAAAAAACAAATTAGAGTGGTCGGTGTTCTGTAGTAGCGTATCTGGATATTTACCATTATTTGTAGAAAGAATCAATAATTTCGAAAAATTCGAAAATTCTTTAATTGATATTCTTCCGCGTATATATTGGGGTGTGGGGTTTAAATTGCGCCGGAACTTATATTTGTTTATAGCACCCACCCAGCCACCGGTTACACGCGCCAAGGAACATTTGCCAACAACGGAGATAATGAAAGTGTATCATTTTGACATTTTTTATCATTCTGTCTTTTGATTTATGGTTAGGTGTCGACTCCTTGCATGTTAATTATTGATTACGACATAATGTTAAACTATTCCGACTTATCCCCCCCCAAAAAAATATTAATTTGTCCGCCACTCCGCCACTGAAGAAAAAGAATTGTTTTGAAAAAAAAAAAAAAAAAAATGTCTTTCCGAGATTATTAATGCTATTCCAACTTAACCCCCCCTCCAAAGAAAAATCTAATTTGTCCGCCACAAAAAAGGGTCTTTCCGACATCCCCCTCCCTCGCAAAGTTGTTTTATTTTTCTTGTTTTTCATCTACTTTGAAATTTTCCGCCAAACATTACTATTGCTCTGTGAAAAAGCCGTCAGGTACGCGAGTGCGCGCGCGATTCCGGCATTGAAAAAGCTCGCTTATGTTTCCGCGCGCTCGCGCGTACTTCCAACATTCCGGGGTTCATACCATGCAAACGGTAAATTTCCGACGGAAACGGTTTTCATATTCTTTTTCAGCACACTGAAATCTACAAAAAAATTTTTTTTTTCTTTAAGAACGTGAGATGGGCCTTAAAGTAAACTTTTACCACGTGGTTTTCCTTGAACATTTTTATTTTTAAAAAATCAAGCTCTCATTCTTCGATATGTTATCAACAGCACCCAGCACAATGAATAACGCATAGTGCAAATTATATCAACAAAAAATTGTTTATGTTAAGTTGTCTCCCTTGAATATTTTTCATCGAAACCCAAACTCTTATTCTCCGATATTATTATGAAAACCACCCAGCAGAAGAATAATATATATTGACGTATTTTATCAACAAGGAAGAACGTGAACAAAAATGGACTTTCTTTTATCGCCGATAAGGACTATGCTGAATGAATAATATTAACAGCAGGGACAAACTCTTGTTGAACTGAAAAACATTTTTTTTTTAGTTTCTTAAGTTTATTTAAAAATAAACGATTGAGCAATCAATCGCTTAAAATTAAACTTATATTGTTTGTCTGGTTCTTTCCTGTCACCATACGCTTATTTTTAATATAACACAGCTACTACACTTTAATCGTTTAGTTTATTTCTTGGTTCAAATTTAATTTTGTAATTTAACTGACTTTTTTTGTGCAATTCTTTCCTCTTATTTGAGTTGTTTTTATGTGAAATATTCAGTTTTTTATGTGACGATTATTTTGATTATTCGGACTTGGATGTTAACATTAGTTCGACTAATTCAAACAATAATGAAATGTTTTGTCTCAAAAATAAATCTAATTTTGGTATTTAAAAATAAACGATTGAGCAATCAATCACTTAAAATTAAACTGATATTGTTTGTCTGGTTCTTTCCTGCCACCATACGCTTATTTATAATATAACAATCTTACAAAACAAACCTGGTTTTTATATCTTCATATTTTTATTTCTTAATAAATTGTATATAAAAATGAATTTTACAAAATAAATATCTTCATATATTTTTTTAATGAATTGTATAATAAACAAAACGTAATTTTACAAAATAAATCAAAATAAACCTTAAGCATTGACAAATAAATTATATTTTAAAATGAATTTTAAAAAAGAAATTTTCATATTTTTTATTTTTTATAAATTTTACAAAATGAATTGCAACAAACCTTAAGTATTGACAAAAAAATCTCAACTTGATAGAAAAACTTAACTAATAAATGGGCATTTTTACACGAGGAACGAAATAATGATTACACCGTTTTATGATGACGTAAATCCATTGTTCTTTAGCAGTAGATTTTCTTTTTAAATAATTTCACGTTTAAATCGTGTTTTTCATCTTTTAATTTTGATTCTTCTATATTTTAATATATTTTATTTCTTAATGAATTGAACACACAAAACAAAAGTTGTATCAATTTACTAAAGAAATCATAACAAACAAAACAAATTTTCTGTTTTTAACACAAAAAAAAAACTCCGAATTCATCCCGATTTTTTTTTGTATTGAATTCCTAAAATGAAAGGTAAGTTTTTTTTCTTTTCCTTTTTAACAATTTGAAAAGTCAATAACTTTAAAAATAATTTTAAACATTAAAAACATTTATTTTTACTGCAATCAAATAAAAAATATTAATTCTGCAATAACAGACGTAAATAAAAAAAAAATATGAATCTCCGATTAGAAAAAAAAAATCAGTGCTTCTTGTTAAGACAAATCGATTTTTTAAAAATATCTCGTTATAAGCATGTCGAAAATATTAACATGTTCACAAATTACGAAAACTCATCAAGTTGAACAACTGTTATTGTATTTTTAGTAAAAAAAAAAGGTCTATCACTCAGAGCACTCACTATAGACTACAAATGTTGGTTTAATCTAAACTCCACGTTCACACTGTGTTAACACTTCATAGTCTGATATCTATCTATCTATCTATCTATCTATCTATCTATCTATCTATCTATATATATATATATATATATATATATATATATATATATATATATATATATATATAATGAAATTTTACCTAATTTTCCCAAAAAGTTACTTTTACGTATAATTAACTTACTATTTGATGAATTTTCGTAATTTTTGAAAATATAACTATTTTCGGTGCTAATGCAGGTAGGTCAGCGCTATTTTTTAAATCGTATTTCCACGTTTAATTAAAGTTTTATGATATGTTTTTTTTTTATTATTCAATTGTCAGGTTAAAGTACAGAATAGGTACAAAACACCCTTCCCTCTCCATGTTAAGAATGGCTTTTTAAATAATAATGTTATTATTTCAGCACGGATCACTCTCTGCATGAACACCAAATAGTTATATACAGTTAAATACATGGTAATGTTTTTGCTTAAACTACATATCTTTAAAAATCGATCTATTAACTCTATCTTGAACAAGCACCAAAAATCTCCTAAAATTATATTATGTAGTCTGACATTTAGATTTTTTAAAAAAATCTTTTCTTTTTTATTCTGTCTACATTAGCTATTATGTCGCTGTAATAATAATAATAATAATAATAATAATAATAATAATAATAATAATATTAATAATAATAATATTAATAATAATAATAATAATAATAATAATAGTAATAATAATAATATTAATAATAATAATAGTAATAATAATAATATTAATAATAATATTAATATTAATAATAATAATATTAATAATGATAATAATATTAATAATAATAATATTAATAATAATATAATAATAATAATAACAACAATAATAATAATATTAATAATATTAATATTAATAATGATAATAACAACAATAATAATAATATTAATAATAATAACAACAATAATAATAATAATATTAATAATAATAATATTAATAATAATATTAATAATAATAATAATAACAACAATAATAATATTAATAATAATATTAATAATAATAATAATAACAATAATAATAATATTAATAATAATATTAATAATAATAATAACAATAATAATAATATTAATAATAATATTAATAATAATAATAATATTAATAATAATAATATTAATAATATTAATATTAATAATGATAATAACAACAATAATAATAATAATAATAATAATAATAACAACAATAATAATAATGATAATAATAATATTAATAATAATAACAATGATAATAATAATAAAAATAATAACAATGATAATAACAATAATAACAATAATAATAATAATAATAATATTAATAATAATAATATTAATAATAATATTAACAATAATATTAATAATAATAATAATAATAACCAACTAGCAGAAACATATATAGAAAAAATATTTTAAAACTTTACAATCTAACCAAACGTAGTTTATTCCTTTAAAAAAAAGTTGACTTTAATTTGCCAACTACGTTTTAAGAGCTTTAAAATATCCGCAAAAAGAATAAAATAATAAATATTTAAGCTTTTAAGGTGGGTTATAACTTTCGTACATAAGTTTAACGTAGAATGAATATAAAAGGTTTTGCTTTTTTATGTTTCTTTTTCGATGGGGATTAGATCATATGTGTTGTTAACTATTCTGTACTTATTCTGTTTTTATTACATTTTCACCCCAAACAAAGAACATTTCACTTTGATGTAGGGGGCTACTATTAGGGACATTAGATACAGGGGTACTATGTGGGAAGTTGGGCAGCAAGATGTGGTTCACATTACACTTGAACTTCTGCATGTCAGTACAGTTGGGGAAGCAGGAACCAGGAAGGGAATTCCAAAGTCTAGCGGTTCTGAGGAAGAAACTACTGGAGTAGAAGGCTCTCTTACATCTAGGGATCTCTACTCTGAAGGGGTGGGATTTTGCTGCTTGTCGGGTTTGTTGGGGGTATTTACGTAGAGGGGGTGCAAGTGCTTGCAGTTCGTCAGAGCATTCACTGTTAAAGTACTTGTAGAATAGGCAGAGGGATGCTACATTTCATTAATGTAAAAGAGGCTGAAGCTTAGATGACCTATCAGGTTGGTGACTCGCTTTTGAACTTTGTCTAGGAGTTAGAGACTAGTAGCAGATGCACCAGCCCAAATATGACAACAATACTCCATACATTAGACACCGCCAAAACTGGGGGGGGGGCAGGTCAGTACTTTTTGACGGACCGTCTTTTTAAAAATCTACCAAAAATCAGGTAATTATCCGATCAATACGAAATTTTCAGCGATTATTAGGAGAAGAATGAACTTTATAACGGTGTACTTATTTTTCATAAACGATATTTATATATATATATATATATTTGCTTACAAACCCCCCCTTGTTTTGAAGTGGGAACAAATATGCTTAAAATAATCATCTGAAACTGAACAAAACATATTGTGTTGTTGTAAGGGACAGAATTATAGATTAAAAAAAAAAAATTGTTTGCATACCTTATTTTGACGTCTGAATATCAGAACTTCGATTGTGTTTAATTATCCCACTTTTGAGTTTTGAAGTGTGAAATTCGGTGAATATGTTAAGTAAAATAATTAATTTAAGTTAAGCAAAACAAAAACAAATTTTTTTTAATATTTATACGAAAAAAGCCATTTTAAAATTTTTGATAAATAAATTAACAATTTTTTTTTAGCGAGCCGAATAATGCATGACCATTATTAAACAGGGCATGCTTTGAATAATCGATACAAAAAAAAAATTCGATAAATATTGTGCCCTTTGTGTTAAAAATAGCATCATTTTTTTCGATCCCGTTTGAAAACGTTTGCCGCCTTTCGACTACGGTGGACCAAACGCGCTGAAATAATTTTTTTTTTATTCTGCTTTAAATTGCCCCCCCCCATTTTGGGGAGCCTGGCCCCCACACACATACACATTAAAAACCAAACTCATACAAATGGTCACCCATCTGGTACCGGCCAGCCCCAGCTTAATAATACATTGAAATTTTCGTCACTGAAAAATAAGTTTTTTTGGCCTGTTTGGTCTTCCATAGTTTTCTTATCATCAAACGAAAACGTAACCAGAGTCGATCTGAACTCTACGTCGACGCGAAATATCTGGTTACCTATATGAATAAGTGGAATTATTTGAAATTCAGGTACTTATATTATAATATTTTTGCATATTCTCATAGAAAATCATCCTAAATCTTAGTTAGACAATAAATAAATAAATTAATTATTTCAAAAACCCTTTTTTTAATATTTAAGTACGTTTTTTGTGCAAGACAAAAAATGTCAATTGTTAACTTTTTGGGAAAATTTAACATTTAAAATTGAATTAAAAATAGTAGAAAAAGTTTTACATTATTCTGTTTTCTATATGATAAAATTCAGGGTTTTATCTTTCTGGAAAAAAAAAGTTACTCAGAAATAATGGATTTTAATAAATGTAATTTAGTTTTAAAAAACAACAACAACTAGATTTTGCGGCCATTTTTGGCGGTGCCTACCATACATGGGCGAATAGTGGCCTTATAGAGGTACAGGACACTTTCGGGCGTTAGTAGATTTCTAGAACGGTAGAGACAACCTACCTTTGTTGCAGCGGTCCTGGCAATACTCTCAATGTAATTGTTCTAACTCATGTTTCCTGTGAACGTTAGGGAGAGGAGTTTAAAACACGCTCTTAATAATTTAATAAACAAAAAATTCCATGAAAAATATCGTTAAAATTTATTTTTTTGCAATCCAATAAAAAACATGAAAAAATTACGAAAACTCATCGAATTGAACAACTGTTATTGTATTTTTAGTAAAAAAAAAGTCTATCATTATAGACTACAACTGTTGATTTAATCTAAACTTTCCGTTTCGAGTTTGTATTGTCTACTCTATGACATCTAAGAAAAATGCAATTTTACCTAATTTTTCGAAAAAGTTACTTTTACCTATAAATAACTTTACACTTTGTGAATTTTCGTAATTAAAAAAAAAAATTACTATTTTCAAAATTACAGTTAAGTACGTAATAATGTTTTTGCTTAAAAAAATATTACTATTTTCGAAATTACAGTTAAGTACGTAATAATGTTTTTGCTTAAAAAATATTACTATTTTCAAAATTACAGTTAAGTACGTAATAATGTTTTTGCTTAAAAAATATTACTATTTTCAAAATTACAGTTAAGTACGTAATAATGTTTTTGATTAAAAAAATATTACTATTTTCGAAATTACAGTTAAGTACGTAATAATGTTTTTGCTTAAAAAATATTACTATTTTCAAAATTACAGTTAAGTACGTAATAATGTTTTTGCTTAAAAAATATTACTATTGTCAAAATTACAGTTAAGTACGTAATAATGTTTTTGCTTAAAAAATATTACTATTTTCAAAATTACAGTTAAGTACGTAATAATGTTTTTGCTTAAAAAATATTACTATTTTCAAAATTACAGTTAAGTACGTAATAATGTTTTTGCTTAAAAAAATATTACTATTTTCAAAATTACAGTTAAGTACGTAATAATGTTTTTGATTAAAAAAATATTACTATTTTCAAAATTATAGTTAAGTACGTAATAATGTTTTTGCTTAAAAAAATATTACTATTTTCAAAATTATAGTTAAGTACGTAATAATGTTTTTGCTTAAAAAAATATTACTATTTTCGAAATTACAGTTAAGTGCGTATTAATGTTTTTGCTTAAAAAAATATTACTATTTTCAAAATTACAGTTAAGTACGTAATAATGTTTTTGCTTAAAAAAATATTACTATTTTCGAAATTACAGTTAAGTACGTAATAATGTTTTTGCTTAAAAAAAATATTACTATTTTCAAAATTACAGTAAAGTACGTATTAATGTTTTTGCTTAAAAAAATATTACTATTTTCAAAATTATAGTTAAGTACGTAATAATGTTTTTGATTAAAACGACGTATTTTTAAAAATCGATCTATCAACTCTATCTTAAAGAAGCATAAAAAATCTCATAAAAATTATATTATTTTACCTGACATTTAGATTTTTGTCATACGAGGACCATGCAATATGTAATGCCCCTGACCCACTTCCCATAGCAGTAGAACAACGAAACTTGGCACAGGTATTAATCTTTATCTACATAGGAACCACCCAGAGTCATGCATTTCTCCCATCGTGTGATGCAGCTCTAGAAACCGTTTTTGTAGAACACCCCAGGTTGGTCCGCCAACCATGACGTGGCTTCAGAAATCAATGCTGCATCATCTGGGAAACTCTTTCCTTTCAAAAACAACTTTATGTCTGGGAAGAGGTAAAAGTCAGACGGTGCAAGGTCAGGAGACTAGGGAGGATAGGGGAGGATTTCATAACCACACGCCCATGCTTCTGATCTGGTGACATGCAGGAGGAGGGTACCTTTGCTGATCTTGCCCCGCCTCTTGATTTTGATAGTTTCCCTTAATTTCCTCAAAAGTGAAGCATAATAGGTTACTGTAATTGTGGTACCCTTTGCCAGGAAATCTGTCATCACTACTCCGTCCTGGTCCCAGAAGACTGTGAGCATGACCTTGCCAGTGGAGGGCTGCACTCTTGCCTTCTTTGGAGGTAGTGAGTCCAACTGCTTCCACTGCAATGACTGGCTTTGGTCTCTGGATCATAGTGATGGACCCAGATTTCATCCTGTGTAATCAGTCTTTTGAAAAATTTTGACTCATCTTCTTGGCACATCTCCAAATTCATCCTCAAGCACTTGATGTATTCTCGCTTCTGGAATGGTGTGAGCAGACTGGGAATCCATCTGGCAGACATCTTATGCATAGGCAAATGGTCATGAATGATAGTTTCCATAGATCTTGTACCAATCTTGGCATCTTGGGCTATTTGGTGAATAATAATGCGCCGACTTCCAAAATGGCAGCCTCAACTTGATGGACAGATGCCTCATCAATGGCAAGTTGGGGGCTACCAGATATGGGAGCTGTTTCCACAGACTTCCAGATTTGTTTGAATGCATGATGCTAGCGTTTTACAAGGTCATATGATGGGGCATTATCACCATAAGTTTCTTTCATTTTATCAAAAGTCTCCTGTGGTGTGCGTCCTTTGAAATACAAAAGCGGATCACTGCTCGACATTCAACAGGCTCCATTTCACACCTGATTCTGTTCAAACAACTGTAAAACAGAAACCACAGTTAGTTCAGAGCTGTAATTTGCCACATAACCCGTAGAGATATAAATCATTGCACATGCAAAATTTCAGCTAGATCAGACAACTGGAAGTTGGGCAGGGGCATTACTTATTGCACGCACCTCGTGTACTTAATTTACTATATATATATATATATATATATATATATATATATACTTAATTTATTCACATAAAATTAATATATGAAAGTATAAATTTATGCGTAAGCTTGAAGTATTTACTTCAAAAGTGCTCAATACGTAGGTAGAGCTAGTTAGTAAGTTATAAAAAATATATGGCGATTAAGCTACACTGAATATTACGCGTTTCATCCACTCTAGGATTCTTCAGGCTTATGCGCGAATTCTGTGCTTGTTTGTCGTTTTTATATGTGCATCTTCTATTGAAATTTTAGTTAGCCAATCAGCTTTCTAGTATCCACCGCACCCTTCCTATCAGCCAATGAGAATGCATTTATCCGACAAAGGCGTATTTGACCTCTGGTTGACCTGTTCCTTTGTGTGTGCTCTATTTAACCTGGATATTTAGCTATATATATATATATATATATATATATATATATATTATTGAAGGGGAAGAGAGTAGAGCTCATATGAGTTTTTGCTTTATTACGTTTTTTTTTCGGTAGGTATTATGTCCTATAAGTTTTTAATTACAACAAAGATACCATAGAAATGTCATTGTGACATTTATTTGGTTGTTTCTACCAGTATTTTTTTTTTAATTATTGATTTTTAAATGGTTATCAGGACTTCCATTATAGCTGTATTATGAGCCAATTTTTCTAATTCTAATGTGAGATTCAACACGAATTTTTTCAAGTAAATAAACGCTTCAAAATAAGTAAAATCATAAAACAAACTTATTCAAACGGGTAGAATAGTTACTTCTGTTGCCTTTGGTAACAATCATTGGTGATGTATTTGAATTTGGGTCTTACTATTTTCTTATTTCTTAATTAGTGTGTGTGTGGGGGGTCAACATATAACATAAACACATGTATTCAAAGACATACACCGATTCTTTCAGCGTTTGAGAGATCTTTCTCTCATCTTTAAATCGAATTGATTCTCTTGATAAGAACACGTGATAAACTCCAGCTGAGGGGTTGGTTTTTATATTTCTTTATTTTCTCCCACCGTTGTAGTCTCTAAACCAGATGAGAAGGTCCGAATATATTTCCACATTTAAACTAAACTGAAAAAAGTGCAAAACGTGAGCTGCACATCTTAGCCATGCTTGACCACCTATTGGCTCAACTAGACGAAGCAAAATTGGATTCTAACAGTGAGCAAAAAATTTATGCAATCTAGTAAGCAAATATAATTAAAATTTCTTACTTTGGCAAATATAGTGAATAAACGTAATTAAAGATTTTTACTTTAGCAAATATAATTAAATTTTTTCTTTTAGTAAATATAATTAAATTTTTTTACTTTAGCAAATACAAATAATTTTTTTTTACTTTAGCAAATATAAATAAATTATTTTACTTTAGCAAATATAATTAAAAAATTTTTACTTTAACAAATATAATTAAAAAATTTTACTTAAGCAAATATAATTAAATTTTTTACTTAAGCAAATATAATTATTTTTTTTACTTTAGCAAATGTAATTAAAATTTGGTACTTTAGCAAATGTAATTAAAATTTGGTACTTTAGCAAATGTAATTAAAATTTGTTACTTTAGCAAATATCATTAAATTTTTTACTTTAGCAAATATAATTTAAATTTTTACTTTAGCAAATATAATAAAAACATTTTTACCTTATCAAATACAATTAAATTTGTTTACTTTAGCAAATTAAAAATTTTTACTTTAGCAAATATAATTAAAATCATTTTACTTTAGCAAATAAAATGAGACATTTTAGTTTAGCAAATATAATTAAAATATTTTACTTAAACAAATATAATAAAACATTTTTACTTTAGCAAATATAATTACATTTTTTTACTTCAGAAATATAATTAAAAAAATTTACTAAAGCAAATATAATTAACATTTTTTACTTTAACAAATATAAGTAATTTTTTTTACTTTAGCAAATATAATAATTTTTTTTTTACTTTAGCAAATATAATTAGCATTTTTTACTTTAACAAATATAATAAAAAAAATCTTACTTTAGCAAATATAATAAAGTGTGGTTAGCAAGTACTTGCTATTAAATGGGAAAACTGTCTTACTTTTTATTTTTTTTAAATTTAGCTGAAAAATATATTCAATAATATTTTAAAAGTTTGTCGTTTTGACTAAATAGAAAATATTCAAGATACTTGAACAAATTACAATATGATTTTTATGTGTAGTTTTTATTACATGTGACAAACATGTTTTTTCTTTGTATTAAACACAGCTAATAAATATTTCTGACTTTTTTAGATGAGGATTGGTTATTTGTATTATTGGATTAATTGGACTACTGTCCTCATCTTATGATTTTCACAAAGTTTCTGTCGTTGTAACCTCCAACATTCTTCAGGTGTAGCTTGTTCTATAGGAAAATGTACTTTTAGAAAATCAAACTCTGCCGTTTATTTTAGTTGTTTTTTGTTAACGAGAACTATGATTGTTTTTTTTTTAATTTGTTCGGCTATTTTGTTGCCATTATCTTGGAATAAAAATAGCTGTAAATTTCTCATCTGGGAAAGCTTACTTAATTTAGTTTCGTGAGGTTAATGGAGTTTTATATTTTATATCAAACACTCTCTCTATAACTTTGCCCACGAGTCATGTGATGCCACAATTCTCCAGCAATTCCAACCTCTAGTATGTAACCAAATTAAATAGCATTTCCTGTTATTCCCAAATATCCGTTTTATTCGTCGAATATTTAACAATATTTTTCATATAAATAAATGTACTTTTAGTATAAATAATAAATAATTATGAATTTATATTGATTGACTAAAATAAAAACTTCATACGTTTCAAGGAATGAAACTCTTCTCTGTTTCACTTTCTCCATGAACCAGATGATGTTACATTTCCCTCCATCAGTTTTCTACAGATCAGCAGTGAAAATTAAAATCTGCCGTTTATTTTAGTTGTTTTTAATTACTTTTTTCTTAACAAGAATTATGATTGTTTTTTTTTAATTTGTTCGCCTATGTTTCGCCATTATCTTGTATCTTGGATTAAAAATAGCTGTAAATTACTCGCTTGGAAAAGCTTAATTTAGTGTTATATTAAAATGTTTACATAAATAGAAACGAATAAGAGAGCTTAGATGAGAACAGGTAATTGAAAATGGCAGAAACTGTAAAATTGTCATTCTTTATTTGATAATCTATTTTTATTTTCAAAAAAGGAATTTGTGACTTGAACGTCTAAAGAAAAGTTTCTATTTTTCAGTTGACAGATAAAAATAGTTTTAAAAATTGAATTTGATGGTTACGAGCAATGTTCCAAGATTCACGTCCACCATCTTGATTTCCTTTAGAATTACTCTTTTAAAAAAAATATTTCTTGATTTACATGCCATGATGTAGTCATCTGCAAGGTAAATAATTAATAACAATAATAGGTTGAACTACGAAACAATCAATTTACACAAAATATGAAATGGAATAAGGCAGTGAGGTATTTTTCAGTTGAATGTCTGAAAAGGAAAATTGATTCTTTTTTAGCAGACCAGTAATGCATAAAAATATAATGTTAGTCAATTGCATCAATAACGAATTTGTGAACTTTTACTTTTAATAATTAACATAAAATGTTAAATTTTACTACATGAAAAATATCGTTTTAAATTTGTTTCATATTTGCAGAATTTGAAGCAATCAAAAGAAACCTATTATTGGATTTGAATGTTCTTGACTTTAAATGTTTGTACACATTTTTAAACATCTAGAAAATTGTTCATATATATTACCCTCCTTTGAAATTTCTGGAAACAGAGAAATCGCAGTCTTTTAAATCAGGTGACGTATTTTTTATCAAATCTAATGTGCTAATAAAATGTAAACACATATTTACAAATATATAAAAATATTTAGAGACCAACAAAGAAGAACAAACAACAAAAAAATATATAAAAACAAAGACCAAACAAAAAAAAAGGAAAGAAACAA
The DNA here is from genome assembly GCF_053919585.1 of Euprymna scolopes. NCBI lineage: Eukaryota > Metazoa > Mollusca > Cephalopoda > Sepiida > Sepiolidae > Euprymna > Euprymna scolopes. The sequence goes on along the minus strand of NC_136508.1, from coordinate 109,578,609 downwards.
GTGTTGTGTCATACATTTGCAAATGCTTTTCATGCTACAACAATGATAAATATAACTCTAAACTATCCACTCCAAGTTTAAGAGCCATTGCTCAAAAGGACTATGTACTACAATAAGGCTGATTGGCATGCCCGCAAGTTTTATAAAATAAAATATTCATTTGGAAAATTGTTCATATATATTAGCTCCCCTTGAAATTTCTGCAAACAGAGAAATCATAGTCTTTTAAATAAGGTGACGTATTTTTTATCAAATCTAATGTGATAAAAATATGTAAAAGGTACTACAATAAGGCTGACATGCATGCCATCAGAGATCCATATTTTTATTCCTGTAAAACAGGATACAAATGAGATCGCTGAATTGTTCAAAGTGGCGATTTAAGCACATATTCATACAAGTTCTATAACAAACTCCACTCTCCCAACTGTTTACTTCAATTTGTGCAGCTTCCATTACTAACAGGCAGCATGCATACTGCAGATTTATCCGACATAAGTCCAGTACAAACAGGCAAAAGTTTATAGAAACTTAAAGTAATTGCAAGAAATTGCAACAGCTATGAGAGAATATAGTGAAACTAGAAAGTGTACTGAAGCGCAGAAATAGGAGCAAAAATCAATTCTAGAAAATCTATAACATCTTATGTAGTAAATTATAGGTAATTAATAATTTCCTACTATCAAACAATATTGGGTTGTTTGCAGGCAACCGAGATTCTTATGCTTTTCTGTTTGTCTTCTTGAAACTCTAATTTGAACCCAACAACCCCTTGATGTTGCTTTACGAGCAGAAACCATACATATGATCTGAAAATCACTCCTTCTCAAATACATGATGTCATAAAAACCCAGACACCTCAAAAGCATGTGTGCCCGATCTCATCCAAGTTGTGCTAATAAACAAATGCTTTATTGAGGTAGCTCCAGTTCTTTCTAAACTTTTTAAGAAATGCCTTAACAAATCTAGCTTTTCTGACTGTTGGAAAATTGCATGTCGTACTAGTTTACAATAATTCTAACGAAAGACCTGGCCCATAAAATTATCACTCCATTAACCCCCCCCTTTTTCACCATAATATTTGAATCCATAATTTAGCAAGCTCTCGTATTACATTTTACAGTTGCTAAATTTTTATCAAAATAACAAAGCGGATGTAAGCAAGCCCGTTCTACTGCAGGTATTCTAATTGTAATCTATGAATGTGTATACCATGCACTGGATAAAGCAGGGAAGGTAAGGCAGTAGCCCTAAATATATCTAAGGCTTTTGACAGGGTATGACAATGGTCTTATGAAAATCAGATCCTATGCTTTTACTGGACAAATACTTAATATAATAAAATCCTTCTTAAATAAGAGAAGCATCAAGGTTGTCCTTGATGGTCGTACCTAAAAACAATATGATATTAATGTGGGTGTACCTCAGGAGTTGATCCTAGGACCTTTATTATTTCTGATATTAAAAAATGACATTCCTGATAAAATTGTCTCTGGGATGGATATATTTGCTGATGACACAAGGCTCTATAACAGGCAAGAAGGAAAAATGTATGAACACATAGTCAAGGCAATGGCAGAAACCCGAAAGAAAGATCTCTAGTTTATAGTTGAATGGGGACAACATGGATGGTTACATTCAATACTGCCAGACTAAGCTTGTTTCCATTAATAACAAGAAACCTTCCCAACCACCATTAGCTATGACTAATGGTACATTACCTGAAAGTATGTCGTTCAAACTCCTTGGCTCAACGGTCACAAGCAGCTTAATCCTACCTTTACACAGAAGAGATCCTCAGATGCAAAAAAGCTTTCTACTCTAGAATTGTTAGACTTTGGAATTCCTTTCCAGGGTCATGTATTCCCGATTGACTTGATATGCAGAAGTTAAAGTGTAATGCAAACAGACATCTCCATAGTATTTCTGCAATTTATGGCCTAGTCAAAGTAGTACTGTGCCTTGTTTGAGATAAAATGCAATACAAATTGTTGCAACTAGTTGTGTATCGAAGGCCAGTTTGTGTGTGTGGTGGTTCAGTTGTGGTCAGAGCAGTTAATATATAACGAAAATGTAATGATGCCCGACGATTTTCACAAGGCAAAAGTGGAAGCACATGCTCCATAGGAAGCCCCACTTCTGCAACAGATTACTCGAGAAAATGACTATCACCAAAATGTCACCTATGAGATCATGAGGTCATGAGGTCATGCAGAGTGTAATAACAGTGAAGAACCACAGCAATAAACGCCAATGGTTGACGCGTGTCCATTCTGAAACAAAAATGTAGTAGGCAAAAAAAAATAAATGTTCTGTCAGCAACAGTACAACTTCAAAATAGTCAATATCGCCCACCTCCAGAAGAGAGGGAATTCCTGTCTGTGATAACCGTGGTAAAAGAAGACACACTCCAATCACCAGAAACACCCACACACACACAATTTGCAGGACACTGCCGACTCGTCTCTAGCCTCCTGCTTTTATAGTGGCCGGGAATTATCCATTTGCATAATCACATGAGAAAGAAACGTGATTTTCCGAGAGTTGCATGGGGTAAACGCTAATAAAAACCCCCAGACGCCATCTTGGAATTCTCTTTTCCCCCCAACCGGTGACACAACAGACGTACCCGAGGTAAGCTCTTTTTCCCCTCATTTTAGTTATTGCTACTTCTGCTACACTCCCCCCTGATCTCATGATCACAAACGGGGCAGGGGGGCAGTCGTCTCTGTCTGGTACTTCTCCGAAGAACCGGAGGCAGCACTTCCTCCCTGCCATCCTCCTCATCGCCATTATTGCCACCAGTCTGCTCCATAGGTGGTGTTTCACAATCAGGGCAGGGGGGCAGTATTCGTCTCTGTCGGGTACTCCTTCGTAAAGGCAAGATGGGTGGTCCTTCCTCCGCTTCTTCAGTATGTACATTATATGGCTCAAAATCCTCTCCGTCGTCCTGCATCATACTCTCTGTCTTTTCAGAAGACATCATACTGCCTGAGTCTCCCTCTTCCTCCGATGTAACAACATAATGGCGAGGGCGCAAATCCTTCACGTGACGAGGCACACCGTCCACCAAAATCGACTGAGGGCTGATCACCTTGGTCACCTCACCCTTGCCGAACCTCGTGGTACATCGATTTTGCGGTCTTTTGACCCATACGCGATCTCCAACCTGGTAAAAGCTGTTCTTGGGACCTGGGGACGCAGTTGCGAGATTGGTCTCCTTTACTCGAACTTCGTATTGATAAATCCTGTTGGCAGGCGCAGTGGAGGGCGATGTGTCGTCTCTTGGTGTGATGTTATACCAGTAGACAGCCTCCTGTATGGGACAACACATTCTAGCCACTATTCGTTTCACTGTACGGTGACATCGCTCCACTATGCCATTCCCGGCTGGAGCGTATGCACAACGGAATCGCAAGTGAACTCCCCATTTACATGCAAATGCTTGGAACATATTGCTGCAGAAAGCTGTGTCATTGTCTAAAAGGAGTTCATGCGGCACGCCACGCTCAAGGAACACTGCCTCCAACTGATGAATCACACTTGCCGAGTCCTGCCTTGCCAATTTCCTCCAAATCGAGAAACGCGATGGACCACAGTCTGTTAAAAAAAAATGGAAGGTGCGATAATGCGTGATATCCATTCCAATTCTCTGCCAATTCTCGTTAACTTCCAGCTTTCCCTTTTCCCACCTGACTGGCGCTGGGTCAATGGACTGATATTCCTCGCATTTCTGTATGACCGTTCTGACAGTTGCTTTTGTCGTGGTTGGACATCTTCTCCTGACAAAGTAGGTAGTGCGTCGCACCCCCGGATGTCCACTATCTTTGTGAATAGCCATGACTTGACTCTCATCCAGCTCGTCTGTGTGGACCGCGCCTATCACTGGGTCAAGACCGTTTTTCTTTTTCATTGCCTCAAACCACCGCTGTGGCACTCGTGTCAGTCGGTCAGCAATGTTTCGTGCTGATGGAACCAGCGTCACATCCACTGTCAGCCCGTACTCTTTCACGAGCTCCTTAAGAGTGCTTAATCGCCTCCTAATAAGCATCTCGCTTGCTGCTTTGGTGCGTACTCGCACCTTTCCAGTTAGCGTGTCCGAGACCCAATGGTATACGCAAACAGAATCTGTCTTTATGTGTAGCACCTTGCTCTGCCACTGGAGAGCCAAATTGATTCCTTTCAATACGGCATCCAGTTCAGCCAAGTTGATATGTTGAGAGTCATCTTCAGGTCGCAGCCAACATGCATCTTCCAACACAGTTTCACACATCTCCAAGGCTGCCCCAATTGCTAGGGAGCTAGCATCGACCCATACATTCAGCTCTTTGCCGTCCACACACCAATTTCCCTGTGCCGGATCGTTCTGCTGCGCAGATTTTAAGGTTTCGAACATCATACGATGTAGTACAGCGTCCCTTGCTTCATCATCCCAGCCCTTCGTTACCGAACTTACTCTCCTTCTGAGTATTCCGCAAGCCACACGAAGCCAACCGCACACCGGAAAGTGCCCGACAAGTCGACCACACAGGGAAAAGATTGTTCGTCGCGTAACAATACTGGGAGCCTCCGGAATTGCATTTCCTCGCTTCCACCGCAGTTCATTGCGTTCCATCCTGACTGCCAATCCCAGCACCCGTGCACCGTCCTTCAACTGCTCCGGGTTCTTGCACTCCAACCCGAACTGCGCAAGGTGTTCTCTCACACGGGTCGCGGGCACCACGTCTTCATTGACAAAAATGTCATCAATGTAAGCAGATGCTGCGCAGCTTATAACTTCTTCCTGAGATAGTACTTCGCTGACAATTGCTCTCATTATCAAGGGAGCCACATTCAAATCAAACCCCAGACGGGTCAGACAGTATTTTTTCCCATCGATTTCCACAGTCTGGTATGGCCACAGTGTCTCATGGACCCGGACTTGTAGGTATGCTCTTCTGAGGTCCAGTAGAGACACGTTAGCACCTTTTTGTCTCCACTCACGCAGCTTAGCCGCACAAACATCTGCGTTGGCCGTAAATGCGTCTACGTAATGATTTAGCTCCCGGTAGTCCATCACCGGGCGCACTTTGGCTTTGTTCTGCTGTATCACAGCCATCAGGGGAATTAGACCTTTGGGGGGGGTCCGAATTTATCCTCTGGGTATGGCACGAGCCAACCATTATCTATCCAGGTGTGGAGCTCCTGCGTGTATTCTTCACAAATTTCTGCTGGCACTGGGTACTCTGACACTCGATTATGCAGCCTTTCAGGGGGTGGTCCACAGACCATTTCCACGACGCGGTCCACGTTCGGTTTTGATGGTCAAAGGTAGCAGTGAAATCTGGTTCATCGATAGAAATGGCTGCGCATTTAATACTTTTCCTGGCGCCCAGCCGCACTGATCCTGTAGGCCTGACAACGACACCTCCTAGAGCTTTTATGGCGTCGATCCCTAGAAGCAAGTCAAATCCCAGTGGCTTGCCATGCACCACCAACACATCGACTCTGGAAGACACACCTTCATCAGTCGATACAGAGACCGTTCCAACACCACAGCACGCATGGGACATTCCACCAATTGTGTTGACATTTACGTTTGTTTTTCTCCAAGACCGGCACTGGTCTGCATGTAAAATTGTCCTGGAGCATCCTGTATCAATAAGCGCCAAACATCGCGTCCCGTCAACATGGATGCTTATCACCGGGAGCGTCGTGTTCACATCTTGGTTGGGAAGGAGACTGGCGCTTATGCATCCTCCCCTTGCTCATTTCCTGAGCAGTTCCGAGCCCAGTGTCCACTCTCACCGCAACGGTAACACCGTGTTCCACGTTTTCGACAGTCCCTTGCAAGGTGGCCTTTAACATTGCATTTGAAACAGGTCACGTTAACAGGATTATTCTGGGCCCTGTTGTTGGGTGAGCGTGTGGCCGCAACCACATCCTGATTTTGTTCGCCAGTCATCGTCAAAATTCTCGCTCTCGACATTTCAAATGCAATGTTAAAGGCCACCTTGCAAGGGACTGCCGAAAACGTGGAACACGGTGTTACCGTTGCGGTGAGAGTGGACACTGGGCTCGGAACTGCTCAGGAAACGAGCAAGAGGAGGATGCATAAGCGCCAGTCTCCTTCCCAACCAAGATGTGAACACGACGCTCCCGGTGATAAGCATCCATGTTGACGGGACGCGATGTTTGGCGCTTATTGATACAGGATGCTCCAGGACAATTTTACATGGTCAGGGCTTTGATGTTCGGCACCTGTTGAAGAGCAATTGAGATGGTGTCAGGGAATCCAGTGACAAAAATTAATTTTGTGAGTCTCTCTAAGCTTTCTCCTGTGAATCCGGCCAATCCAACCAACTGCCTGATTTTGTTGGCGTACACATCCACACGTTCACCAGCCCATCTAACCATAGATATTTTTCTATATGCTGCAAACGCATCATCAGTAAATGCCTCCTTTAATCGAGCCTCAATCTGGTCTATTTTCTTTTGATCGTCCTCCTCCATTTCCATGTAGAGGGCCAGCGCATCGCCTTCCAGGTATAAAGGTAGCAGACTCGCTATGTCATCCACCTGCTGAAGTTGTGCGACAAGTCTCACTTTTTTCAGCCACGCTATGTCTCCCTCGTCAGAGAACGGCTTGATAATATCACTGCTTATCCGCACCTTTGCCATATTCGGGCCGAAATAGCTTGAAACAAAAATGTAGTAGGCAAAAAAAATAAATGTTCTGTCAGCAACAGTACAACTTCAAAATAGTCAATATCGCCCACCTCCAGAAGAGAGGGAATTCCTGTCCGTGATAACCGTGGTAAAAGAAGACACACTCCAATCACCAGAAACACCCACACACAATTTGCAGGACACTGCCGACTCGTCTCTAGCCTCCTGCTTTTATAGTGGCCGGGAATTATCCATTTGCATAATCACATGAGAAAGAAACGTGATTTTCCGAGAGTTGCATGGGGTAAACGCTAATAAAAACCCCCAGACGCCATCTTGGAATTCTCTTTTCCCCCCAACTGGTGACACCCGAGGTAAGCTCTTTTTCCCCTCATTTTAGTTATTGCTACTTCTGCTACACATTCAAACCTGAAACCTGTCAATTTCAAAGAAAAGAAGTGGGGTTACTGTTTTGAAAAAGAAAAGATTGGAGAAGAAATAGAACATTGATTGTTAAGAAGAATTCAGAATCCGACCCTTTTCTTTTACTCTTATTTGTTTTGAGAACAAGGAAACATTTTGTTGAGCACGAACACAACTTTTACATCATATGAATTTACGTGACTAAAACAAGGATTAATACTAGAGAAAAACTATGGACTCTTTTTCAAATTGTCATAGATTTACTATATTAACCAGTCATACATATTTGTCTTTGAAAAGATATCTCTAAAGATTCTTTAATCTTCATCAAAATAGATTACAAATTTTTAGTTAAAAATCAGAAAAGGGAAATTTATTTTGTTTACATACAAGTATTATATGGAGAAGTTCTAATTATATTTTGTTTTTCAAAAACAATGAAGATTAAAGTTACTTTATGATTTACCGACTCACCCTTAAACCACATTAAACTAAATATTTTAATGGAGAGCCAACCCATTTTTCCTGTGTAGAGAAAAAGAAGCATCCTTTCAACACCTGATGAAGGTGACAGAAGATAAGAATAATAGTCCGATTAATCAAAATAACACAAGCATTCACAACTCATCTCAAACATTCAGAATTGTAAATTAATTCTGTTTACAAACAAATATTGCATGAAGAAATACTAATTATATGTTGTTTACAAACAAATATTACATAAAGAAGTACTAATTATATTTTGTTTACAAACAAATATTACATGAAGAAATATTAATTATATTTTGTTTACAAACAAATATTCCATACAAAAATACTAATTATATTTTGTTTACAAACAAATATTACATAAAGAAGTACTAATTATATTTTGTTTACAAACAAATAGTACATGAAGAAATATTAATTATATTTTGTTTTTCAACAATAACAAATTGTTGACTTTTTTATAAGAATACGTTTAAAAGTTAAATATTATCGCATGAAATCTATTTTTTATTTCCAGAGTTTGCAGCAATCGACAAAAATCAATTATTTGATTAGAATGGATCTTCATTTTCTGTTGATGATATAAGAAACTCATAACATATTTGGGAATGTGCACATATAAATTTCATGAAAATATCAGAAAGCAAAAAAAAATCAGACTCGTGAAATACGTGACATCAAATTTGATTCAAAGCCGTTCAAAAATTGTCCTTGTCACATGTATGAATTTTTTTTTACATATTTTGATGAAAAAGTGCATGGAAAATTAAAAAAATCAAAAAATTCTACATCTATAATGTTTAAGAAAAATAAAAATTTAATTCGTAATTTACCACAATAAACATTTGCCTAAACTAAAATAAGTACAAATTAAAGTTGCTAAAATGAAAACAAGCGTTACAAAATGTGAATGTTTATGAATTTGTTTTGTTTTTGAAAAATAAACTAAAAATTGAAAAATGCATGAAAAATAATTAAGCAAAAAAATCATACGTTTATGATAACAGAAAACTTGAAGGCAAAACAAGAAAAATATTCTGTAAAAATCTGATGTATCCAAGACCAATGGTAAAGTAAAATAGAAACAAAGGGAAAAGAAAAAGGAAAATTCTTTAATAAATTTTGGTTGTTGTTAATAGTCACAAATCATTTTTTTTTGTGGAACATCCAAGCACGTACTATAGACAATTTTATTAAATTGTTTTTCTCATTGAAATTAAATTTGTCTTACTATATGCAAAGTAATATGGACAACAATCTACATTATTGTAAAGTATGTAGTTCCTGTTTTACCCGGCAGTCACATTTTTTGCAACATATGTTAACACATACGGGAGAAAACCAACACTCTTGTGAAGTATGTGGTTTTTCTTTTACACAAAAGTCACATTTGTTGCGACATATGTTAACACATACAAAAGACAAACCACATTCATGTAAAGTATGCGGTTCTTCGTTTACACGAAAGTCAGCTTTGGTAAACCATATCCGAACACATACAGGAGAAAAGCCACATTCTTGTGAAGTATGTGGTTCTTCTTTTACACAGAAGTCACATTTGTTGCAGCATATATTAACACATACAGGAGAAAAACCACATTCTTGTGAAGTATGTGGTTCTTCTTTTACACAGAAGTCACATTTGTTGCGACATATGGTAATACATACAGGAGAAAAACCACATTCTTGTGAAGTATGTAGTTCTTCTTTCGCACGAAAGTCACATTTGTTGATTCATATGTTAACACATACAGGAGACAAACCACATTCTTGTGAAGTATGTGGTTCTTCTTTTACACAGAAGTCAAATTTGTTGCAACATATGTTAACACATACAGGAGACAAACCACATTCTTGTGAAGTATGTGGTTCTTCTTTTACACAAAAGTCACATTTGTTGCGACATATGGTAATACATACAGGAGACAAACCACATTCTTGTGAAGTATGTGGTTCTTCTTTTACACAAAAGTCCAATTTGTTGCAACATATGTTTACACATACAGGAGAAAAACCATATTGTTGTGAAGTATGTGATTCTTCTTTTACACAGAAGTCATCTTTGTTGAGACATGTGTTAACGCATACAAGAGAAAAAACACATGTTTGCGAAGTATGTGGTTGTTCTTTTGCCCGAAAGTCACATTTGTTGCAACATATGCGAACACATGCGGGAGGCAAACCATATTCTTGTGTGGAATGTAGTTCTTCTTTTTCACAGAAGGCAAATATGTTGCAACATATGCAAACACATACGAGAGAAAAATCACATGTATACAAAAGTTAATTTTATTAATCATATTCATATACATATTGAAAACAAACCTGTATGAAGTGCAGGGGACAAATATGTTGGACTTATAATAACGTTTATTCCACCAAGATTTGAGTTATAATCGAATTGATATCTTCTTGGATACAGTACTTTCAATATTAATTCAGAAATATAAATATTTAATTACTGTAATGTATCATTTACTGGTTAAACGATGATGTTCAATAAAGTATAATATATTATGTCTTTGCAATCAATTTACTTGTTTTTGCGGATACGATGCTACGTGCTTATACCCATTTCAGAGCAGAGTATTTTTTACGCATCTATTGCAGTGTCGACCATATTTTTTCCATTCTGAAGAAGGTAATCTCTCAACGCCGTGAGCCTGAGAGAACTTTGTTGCAGATCCATCCCCTTTTCATGAAGATACTTTAGGGAATCATTGATTTCTGACAGAATAGTTTTCCAAAGGTTCAGAAATGAAAGAAGCAGAAACGACGATCCCGAGTTGAGAATTAAAGGATGGCAAAACGACGATGTTCAATAAAGTATAATATATGTCTTTGCAAGCAATTTACTTCTGATTTAATATATTTGCATTACAAGCTAATCAATGAATATAAAGTAAGTAAAAAATGTCCCAGAGTGAGGTCCAGAATATATCTCTAGTTGTTGAAGTTCCATATAAATGTATAGAACAAATTATTGTAACATTACATTGAAGTAACTCATTTCTGAAATAAGTGGACGCAGCATTAATATGTGACCATGGTTTTCCGTTTTACAATCAATCCTAATATGAAAATAAATTAAATATTGCCGTTTCCCTTCGTGGCCTTCTACTATTGTATTACCAGTCATGTATCTTCATCAATAAACTGCTATTACAATTTTGAAGATAAGCTCAATTACTAAATAAATTCTGAATGAGATTCATTACAATAACAAAACGAATTAGAAAATAATAAATTAAAATATATAAAATTTAATAAATATGTTAATCAAAATATTTTAAAGATGCATTTAAAAAAGTGAGATCAAGAAACTCACGAATAAAATCTTTATTTAAATGACATACACAGAATTAGAATATTAGCTTTTGGTTTAGTTTATATGATGTTTGAACCTAACTCCAGATATTTTTATCATATTTATTTTACAATATAACTAAATAAATAATACTCTGGAATGTAACCCACATAAACATGTCACTTGCAATTTACCTTCGTGTCCTTCTACTGTTGTATTACAAGTCATGTCTTTTAATCAATAAACCGCTATTACAATTTTGAAGATATGCTCAAATACTAATGTTACATGATAAGGGCTGTCCCCTTTTATTTATAAAAATAGAGAGTTAAAATTAATCAATAATTTATTGTAAAAATAGAGAGATTAGTTAAAATTAAAATAAAATGAGAGAAAGCAGAAATCGAACCCTGGATATAAGTTTTCAAGAACAATAGGTTTAAATGGAATGTCCAGTAAATTGTGCATTCTGATGAAATAAATAATAAATAAACTATTCAATTGCTAGAAAGAATGTGGATAATAAAACATGGGTTAAATGAATTAAATATGTAGGTTGAATTCCTTTGTGAAAACAACAAAGAAAAAATAGGTTATTGAGAAATCAGAATGTTCGGAAATGTGCAACTCGCGCATGTTGATGGCACGTGAATTGTGGTCACGTGGCCAGACATGCATGGATTTCTCAATATAGGAAGTGAGAGTTAGTAAGTTAGTAGAGTTAGAAACTCAGAGGGAGTTTGAGAACGACAGACGAATTGGAACGTCTAGGAAGCAAGACGGTCACTTTGAAACTTAATATGTGAAGCTTTGAATTCTTGGACGCAAAGCCCCCAACCAGTCAGGGAAGAATAAATGTTCAATGTGTTTTTATAACTGCCGTCTCCTGTGTCCATCATTACATGAAAAATGTATTGTCTATTTATGTGTACAAACTATTTGAAATTCATCATCTAAAAAATATGTGTGTTAGAAAGTAAATGTGTCTATTTATGTTATACAAACACTCCCGTTCATACGAACTGTCAAAGCATAAATGCCAACCTGTCAATCCATCGGCATAAATGCAAACCTTTCAATTATCGGTCTGTCTATCTAGATAGCGAATCACCTCTCAAAGTTTATTTATATGTACACACTCTCTCTCTCTCTCTTTATATGATCACATCTCTTCTTTAACAATATTAATGTCTCCATTCCATATCTCACGACATGATCACACACATGAACCTTCGAATATCTCTTACTAAGCACTTAAGATTCGTATCTGTACTAATAAGAACTCACGTAACATATGCGCACAAGTGATACTTTCGTCTAATAATAACTATATAACACTAAATACGGCAGAGATCGGTTCAAGCATGTAAGGTTCATCATTGCTTGCTTAGTCAGAGGCAATCTCACAGGCAAACTGAGTTAAAGATTAAAAAATTGCCAGATTTTTTAATCTTTTTCAGGAAACACATATACATATATATGTATACCAAGTTTTTTGGGCAGTCATGTTTTTTTCTTGGGGGGGGGGACAGTGTCCACAGAAAGTTTTTATATATTTTTTTAAAGAAAAAACGTAAAAATATTTTTATGAAAATCGTAAACTGTTAGATTAAAGTACAGAAAAAATACAGTTTCTTTTTCAATAAAACTAAATATTTTATTTTTTACGTCTGTTCATTTCTGGCAGAAAAACTTTCTCGAGATGAAGATATTTCGTAAGCAATCTATTACTTCGGTCAATTGTGGAATGGCCATTGACGTCAACATTTTTTTTAGTAATCATTATGTTTATAATTCTTGCACCTCATTGTTTTTCTCCTGACAATATGAGATTGTCTGCATCGGTGTTTTCATTTCTTTTTCTAACATACAGAGATTTGTTTCCGGTTCTGTCATTTTCTGTTTAGCGAGTTTGAAACTATATTTGTTTGTTAGCTTTTTTGTTTATTTTCTTCCAATTCGAAAGTCGACTGCATCCATTTCAATAGCACTTTTTTTATTGGTTCATCAAACGCACAGCCAATGAATTACAAACTATAAATAATCAGAACCCGCACCTTGATATCACTAAACAAATACTAAAAACATTACATAAAAAAACAAATAAATAAAATAACAACACTCAGCTGAAAATGATTGCCGGTCTCACCCAATCCATGCCTGACGGGAATTCCCGAGAATCTGTGTAAAATTTTGCAAAAGTACCGATATTAAACACGAGAACAAACCATGTCTTTTTGAAGTATGTTGCTGTTCCGCAAGGAAGATAAATTTATTGCAACTTATGCGAACGCATACGTGGGACAAACAACATCCTTGTGACATATCCCAAGTCAACAAAACCCAAACAAAGTTATTCACCTCTTTTTCATGGACGACTTGAAACTCTATGCCAACTCATACGCTGACTTAAGTCAAATTCTACAGTTCTTACATAATTTCTCCAGAGATATTTGAATTCGATTTGGTTTGGACAAATGCGGTAAGTCCTCTATCAAACCCGGGAAGCAGGTCCAAAACGGAAAATATACAGCCAATGGCGTAGCATCAGATTTTGCCACCCAGGGCGGTCATAAAATTTGCCGCTCCCCTTTGGCATATAACTGCCTGTTTTCCACCCCTTGGAATGTAATTACATGTTTTGCCCTTCCCCTCAGGATATGATTACCTGTTCCCCCACACAGCGCTCTGGCATATGACTACATGTTTTGCCGCCGACTGCTGGCATTTGACAACCTGTTAAAACCTTCAAAATTCAAAAAACCTTCAAAATAGTTATTTTCATTGAACTAATGTTTACACAATTCCCTTCCGATAAATGTTTACACAATTCCCTTCCGATAAATGTTTACACAATTTCCCTTTTTTAAATTTTTACTTAACAAATTCTTTTCAATAATTTGAATAATTATAAGTATGTAAAAATTAATCTGAAATCCAAATTTTCGCAAAATAACATGGCTGTTTCTTCATAATGCTATTATTAATACGTCGAGCCTCTCAAAGAAAAAAACGTCTTGTGTCGCCGCTTTTTGAAATCCTTGTGTGTAATCGCTCGGTTTAAATGCAATATTTAAGAAATGGAAAGTCACACATTTTAGAAAACTTTTTTTATAAATTTAAATGAGAATATTTGAAATTTGAATTTATTAATAAATGCTAAAATCATTTCTAATTACTTTTTTATTGTTATTTCCGAATTTTCACAAAAATACATGACTGTATAAATAAGAGGATAGACTGATGCAGTTTTATTTTCTTTTACTTCATAATGTAATTATTAAGAAGTCGAGTCTCCCAAAGAGAAAAAATGCCTTTTATCCGTGCTTTTTGAAATCCCTATGTGTAATCGCTCAGGTTAAGGGCGAAATGTCAGAAATTTGTCGTTATTAATAATGTTTCAATCCTTTTAAAAATAATTTAGAATTTATTTTGAATAAATGTATTTATGAATTGAAAATAAGGGCATAAATATTTATTGTGAGAGGACTATCGCAAAACATCAAGTTGGTTAAAAATTTACAAACCTCCTTCTCGCGCTTTTTTTCGGCAAAGTTATCAATAACTCTATCAAAATTCGCTCCATTGACAAGTTCCCTCTCTATAGAGAGGATTGCCAAGTCTAAGCCTTGTCTGGCGCAGTTTTGATCGAAGGTGTTTTTTATGCGATTCAATTTCGAGAAAGAGTGCTCACAGCTGGCAACGCTAATAGCTCGAGTAAGGACAATGCCCAGTAAGATCACAATATTAGGGACGGAATCTCCGAGGTGGTGTCTTTGTATAAAGTTCAAAAGTTCAAGATGTCCATTGATTTTGTCTTTTCCTGAAGCTTTCACAAAATACTGTAATCTCTTCCTTTCGGCAAAGAATTTAGCTTTTACTATAGCTTCGTTAACTTCACCAAACTGGCAACCATAATTATCATCAAGCAAATTTGATGGTGTAAGAAAAACGTATTTACTTGCAAGATTGTGAACTTCTTGAAATCTGCAAGATATTTCGTCAGTCAACTTGTCTATAACAGACAGCATTTCTCGTCTCAACTCAGTACCAACCCCCCTAGCGCTACATCAGTCAATCGTTCACCACCTATTCGTTTCTTTTGCAGATACGATTCATTTCAAAGCAATTTTTCTGACTCGTCTATTGCAGTATCCACCATCTGTTTTCTATTCTGAAGAAGATAATCTCTCAACGCCTGACAAAACTTTGTTGCAGATCCAGCCCCTTTTCTTTAAGATACTTGTGGGCGTCATTGATTTATAGCAAAATAGTTTTCCAAAGGCTCAAAAATAAAAGAAACGAAAGCAACAATCTCGAGTTGAAAATTAAAGATTTATCTGATTTTGTGGTTGCCTTTTCTCCTTATTCTGTGTGCTGTTTCAGGGCAATGACGACTTCCAATACCTTTTTACCAACACATTTACAGCATCTGTTCGACTACTCCATCTAGTTTCAATAGTCGCTTGATGCTTATACCGGTCAACTGAATCAAGATGTCCCAGCGTTGTGTAGATGCAGAAAAGGACGAGAATAACCGGTCCACTATGTCAAAAAATGCAACAGACTGAATAGCTACAGAAGCGGCATGTACACAAGCTAGATTTAATGAATAGTTAATGTATGGCACAAATAGAGCTGTTGAGTTGATTTCGGGGATTCGTTTCTGCACACTCGATCAGTGGCCTGCCATAATAGCAGCATTTTCAAATGGCTGTCCAATACAATAACCAATTTGAATCCCGTCATTCGCCAGTTATCTCAAAATCAGTTTAGAAATGTCCTCCGCACTTTTACCCTTTTTCTCGAAGCGGAAAAACGACTCCTCCCCTAGCAGTGTCAGAAATCGCCATTAAAAATAAAACACTGGAATAATTAAACTTACTATCTTTCGAAGCTTATAGCTACTTGAAAAATGTAATTTAAACGCTGATTTTTTTTCTGATAAAAGGCGCAAAGACCAAATTCTTAAATAATAACAAATTTAATATCAAAATATGCAATATTTATTTTTAATCGGTTTCCTTTAAGAACGATTTCAAGAAAATCAACGAATTTTAACTTACTTCGAATATAAAAACATATATAAATTCCAAAAATCACTTACCTATAAAATATACTAATCAATAGGTACTTTCATTCGTTATTGTTAAGAATTTATCCATATTTATATTTTACATTAAATGTACTTTTTAAATAAAAGCATTTTTTAAGCAATGATTCAAAAATACCGCGACTTCAGTTCGTCTCCCTTTCTTAGAATTGAGGACTATAGTGGCCTGAAGCGTCAGAATTAATCTCATTTTCTATTTCTGTCATGTGTTTGCTGTAAACAAAAGTTGGGGCATTGTACTTGAAAAATGATCACATTTCTCTTATCAGTTTTTGTCGTTAAAAAAACTACTCCATGAATTTTCCATTCGTTTTTATTCTTTTAAAGAAGTTTTTGATTAAGTACACTTTATTTCTTCTTTATGGAGTGAATTTTTTTTAAATATCTAAAAAAAAACATTGAATGAAATAGAAAAATTGTTGTGTGCATTTAACCTATTTAGGACAAAATTGAAAAAATGAGGTTTCACTTAAAAAAAAATTAACGTAGTTTTTAAAAAAAGGTTTTAAACTTTTGCCTTTACAGGCAAATTTGCACAAAACTATTCTTTTTTTTTTTTAATTAGATTATTTTATTTATTGATCTTTTATCTTCAATTTGTGATATATAAATCTGAGGTGAGAAAATTAATTATTTTTATTTGAAGGGACGTTCAAAAATGAGTGATGAATTAATAAAAAAATGTTTGTCTAGAATATTATATTCGGTTTATTGGAAAGAGCAGATAATATCACGTTAAACCTGCAAATATTGTAAAAATTGAACCAATAGAAAAATTTTGATAGATTTTTAAATTGAAAAGAATTGAAAAAAAAATTCACTCGTAAAATTCAATTCATTTTATTACGTAAAAAAATGGCAGGCACTTTGTAAACACTGTTTTTTGTTTAATAAAACATGCTATTTTTATTATTTTTCCAAAAACTTTAATAGTTTATTTTGGAAGTTTATTCCATAAAGAAATTGAACAAACAACTTTAAAAGAGAAATTACGAGTTCTTTTTAAATATTTTATTCGCAGTTTTGTGTTAATGGTGTCAAAAATTCCCCCCAAATTCTGACACACCTACTCCTCCACTGTCACTTTATTTTCGTCAAGTTTTACGTAGGACAACACCTCACTGATCTAGTCCTTGCGAGATACATCAGGAGTGCTATCAAAAATTATGCAAAAATATTTGCTTTCAATGATCTGATCGATGATTTTCTTTATCACTTGCTTTGCCAAAATGTTCACAAATTCATTTGGAATTTCTGGTGACAGAGAAGATGTAGCATTTTTCTTTCCCGGGTTAACTTTCAGCAAATGTTCAGGGAGCACCCGATCATACTTGGCCAATAAATTTACCAATTCTAAAAAATTCCCTTTGTTTTCTTGATCTCTTTCATAATTATGGATGTCCTCCCGGTGACCCCGTAGTGCCAGATTCTGCTTATCGAGAAACCTGATGATGTCTAGCTAGAATTTCCCGCCACTTCATAGTTTCCTTCTCAATAAAATGTTGCTCTACTTTGTCAACTACCTTTCGATCAGCGAATTGCATTTCTAGATCTTTCCAATATTAATCAGACATAGAATGATTTTTCATTTAAGAGACATTGTAGCATTTTAGAACACTAACCAAAAATTATAATTTTCTTCATGGAAATAAATTCTATTAGCTTTTTCTGGGCGGGGAGGGGGTCTAAGCGACTCTGCATAGATTTACAACCTTGCCAGTCAGACTTCGGGTTAATGAACATTTACAATGTCTGAGTATCCTGTAAGTGGTGATTATTCATCATTTTAGGTTAAATTAATGTGCGAAAGCTTAAATTTAAAAATAATTGTTTGTGCTTTTTCCGGCAAGATTTTCAAGGTATCCATATGCAATCGCATAAAACAAAATGAAAGTCGAATAAAATATCATTTTAGTCAAGGGTGTTAGTTTAAAATTCTCACAATATAAGTAAACATATTTCTTTTATAATTATCTCTATCTTGCTTTTTGTTTCAATTTTGTTTGCATTAAAACAAATCAATCTACTACATATCAATGACATTGTCAGTAGTAATAACAGGGCAAATGTAGGTGATTAGGGTAAACACATGAATATTGTTTGGTAAAGAGAATGTATAGAAATAGTTAAGAATGCATTCACATCCCTTCTTAAGTTAAGAATTGTTTTCTATATAGTAAATATGTTTTTTAAAATCTTATGTTGAAAATGGAGAGGGGACTTTGTTAATTATTCTGTTCCTATACCGTTTTATTTTCCATAACAATTATTATTATTATTATTATTATTATTATTATTATTATTATTATTATTATTATTTTCAATTGTTTATGAAATAGCATTTTTTCCGAAAACCGTTTTTAACATAAGGTGGTTGGAGTGTTTATAATATGCTGAGGCACGTCGTAAAAATTTACCATTTATTTATATTATTATTATTATTATTATTATTATTATTATTAATAATATTATTATTATTATTATTATTATTATTATTATAATTATTATTAATTTTATTAAAAGTTCTGTAAATATATAAAAAGAACGTACTCAGAAAAACACCCATTTATTTAAATATATTTTGTTTAAATGCGTTCATTTTATTACTTACATTAAAAAGTTTTGTGTAAATAGAAAAAAGTTTTTTTTAATCCTTAAAGTTTTGTAAATATTTAATATTAAAGAAAATGTTTCGTAAATATATATTTGTTCTTTTAAATCTTAAAAAGTTTTGTAAATATATTTTTAAAAAATCTTGCTCGCGAACATTCGAACATGTCTGCTATTTGACCTGTTTACAAGTTTAGAAACACCTAAAGGCAATGTCAAGGTTGAACAAACGGTGCCTCTTGAATTGTTTGCTTATTTTTATCGTCTGCTACGGGGTATCTAATCTTTGTTTGATCCAATTAAATTTAGGAAGATTAGACACCGGGAAACTAATTTCTGAAAAGTATGAAAATTAAGCATCTACGGAATAAATGTCAATTGAAGATAGAGTTTAAGACCATTCTTAAAGACGATAAAGTTTTAAATAGGATTCAAGGTCTTCTCACAGAAATATATTTTTAAATATTTACTCTTGTTTGAAAGCAACTAAGTCGATTTTTCGAAGTAAGGTTCGCGTTCTAAGGAGATTTTTCTTGTATTATCTTTTACAATTATTATATAATAAGAAAAAGTACAAAATTAAAATCCTATTACTAGAATTAATTAATCATAATAAATATCAGTTTAATCATAAATACGTCAGTGATTATAAATTTTTTGAATAGTTGGAAAAAATCAATTACTCCGTGATTATAAAAATAAAGTAGTTACCTCCCTTTGTTCAAACTAATTATATCGACCACTTCTCCTTTCTGAAAGCCCTATTTTGATTGGCTAGGATGAAGCTCCTTGGCCAATCAACAAACATTTAATATAAGCAGAATTCTGGAAAAACAGATTCGCCCTCTTTTTGAATCAATCGTCGGCCTATAGACAACTATGGAAAATTTCTCCTAAATTTGCCGCCGAATTTTGATTGAACTTTTTCAGGGAGCCGTCCAAAACTTTTGGACGATAAAGAACTTTTTATTGGACTTCTAAAGCTGCAAATACAATTAGTTTTGCAAGAACCTTTTCTTTGTAATATTTTCAATTTAATATACATAATTTTCTCCAATTCTTGTGTGAGTTCAGCAATCTTTATTTCTGTATTTCCCACTTCCTACTTCAACAAGACACCAGCTCCCGGCAATCGCCATATGATTGTTCGAAACTTGACAAAAGTTCGGCAGTATTTAAACTATCGAATAGAAAGTCACTTAAATAGTATTTGAGGTGTCTTAGTTCCTATTTAAAATTATATCCCCTGATATGACGATCATAAAATGAGTCGATTTTTATTCTGTACTTAATGTTTCTACAATTCCAAAATTATCAACATTTTTTGGAACATTTAAATCAACTGCTTTCTTTGAAAGACTTTAGGCAACGTCTTTTAAACTTTGTTTTACAAATAAAATAAATTTACGTCGTATTTTGATGTTATTATCATTGTAGTTTTAGTGATATTTTAAAAACGTTTGTCATTAGTACCAATAATTAAAAATTTAAAACAATTGGTTTTGGAATCGTAAAGTAAGGAAACATTTTTTCGATTCTTTTAGAATTTATAAACAAACTTAGAATTTATAAGCAAACTTAGAATTTATAAAAAAAACTTACGATTTTACAACAAACTTAGAATTTATAAGCAAACTTAGAACATTGCTTTAACAATTCTTCTCACAATTTCAGTAATGACGTTGTATTGTATAGAAATTAACAATATTTCATTATATACCAGACAACTTATTTCAGTAATGACGTTGTATAGAAATTAACAATATTTCATTATATACCAGACGACTTATTTCAGTAATGACGTTGTATAGAAATTAACAATATTTCATTATATACCAGACGACTTATTTCAGTAATGACGTTGTATAGAAATTAACAATATTTCATTATATACCAGACGACTTATTTCAGTAATGACGTTGTATAGAAATTAACAATATTTCATTATATACCAGACGACTTATTTCAGTAATGACGTTGTATAGAAATTAACAATATTTCATTATATACCAGACGACTTATTTCAGTAATGACGTTGTATAGAAATTAACAATATTTCATTATATACCAGACAACTTATTTCAGTAATGACGTTGTATTGTATAGAAATTAACAATATTTCATTATATACCAGACGACTTATTTCAGTAATGACGTTGTATAGAAATTAACAATATTTCATTATATACCAGACGACTTATTTCAGTAATGACGTTGTATAGAAATTAACAATATTTCATTATATACCAGACAACTTATTTCAGTAATGACGTTGTATTGTATAGAAATTAACAATATTTCATTATATACCAGACGACTTATTTCAGTAATGACGTTGTATAGAAATTAACAATATTTCATTATATACCAGACGACTTATTTCAGTAATGACGTTGTATAGAAATTAACAAGATTTCATTATATACCAGACGACTTATTTCAGTAATGACGTTGTATAGAAATTAACAATATTTCATTATATACCAGACGACTTATTTCAGTAATGACGTTGTATAGAAATTAACAATATTTCATTATATACCAGACAACTTATTTCAGTAATGACGTTGTATAGAAATTAACAATATTTCATTATATACCAGACGACTTATTTCAGTAATGACGTTGTATAGAAATTAACAATATTTCATTATATACCAGACGACTTATTTCAGTAATGACGTTGTATAGAAATTAACAATATTTTATTATATACCAGACAACTTATTTCAGTAATGACGTTGTATAGAAATTAACAATATTTCATTATATACCAGACGACTTATTTCAGTAATGACGTTGTATAGAAATTAACAATATTTCATTATATACCAGACGACTTATTTCAGTAATGACGTTGTATAGAAATTAACAATATTTCATTATATACCAGACGACTTATTTCAGTAATGACGTTGTATAGAAATTAACAATATTTCATTATATACCAGACGACTTATTTCAGTAATGACGTTGTATAGAAATTAACAATATTTCATTATATACCAGACGACTTATTTCAGTAATGACGTTGTATAGAAATTAACAATATTTCATTATATACCAGACGACTTATTTCAGTAATGACGTTGTATAGAAATTAACAATATTTCATTATATACCAGACGACTTATTTCAGTAATGACGTTGTATAGAAATTAACAATATTTCATTATATACCAGACGACTTATTTCAGTAATGACGTTGTATAGAAATTAACAATATTTCATTATATACCAGACGACTTATTTCAGTAATGACGTTGTATAGAAATTAACAATATTTCATTATATACCAGACAACTTATTTCAGTAATGACGTTGTATTGTATAGAAATTAACAATATTTCATTATATACCAGACGACTTATTTCAGTAATGACGTTGTATAGAAATTAACAATATTTCATTATATACCAGACGACTTATTTCAGTAATGACGTTGTATAGAAATTAACAATATTTCATTATATACCAGACAACTTATTTCAGTAATGACGTTGTATTGTATAGAAATTAACAATATTTCATTATATACCAGACGACTTATTTCAGTAATGACGTTGTATAGAAATTAACAATATTTCATTATATACCAGACGACTTATTTCAGTAATGACGTTGTATAGAAATTAACAAGATTTCATTATATACCAGACGACTTATTTCAGTAATGACGTTGTATAGAAATTAACAATATTTCATTATATACCAGACGACTTATTTCAGTAATGACGTTGTATAGAAATTAACAATATTTCATTATATACCAGACAACTTATTTCAGTAATGACGTTGTATAGAAATTAACAATATTTCATTATATACCAGACGACTTATTTCAGTAATGACGTTGTATAGAAATTAACAATATTTCATTATATACCAGACGACTTATTTCAGTAATGACGTTGTATAGAAATTAACAATATTTTATTATATACCAGACAACTTATTTCAGTAATGACGTTGTATAGAAATTAACAATATTTCATTATATACCAGACGACTTATTTCAGTAATGACGTTGTATAGAAATTAACAATATTTCATTATATACCAGACGACTTATTTCAGTAATGACGTTGTATAGAAATTAACAATATTTCATTATATACCAGACGACTTATTTCAGTAATGACGTTGTATAGAAATTAACAATATTTCATTATATACCAGACGACTTATTTCAGTAATGACGTTGTATAGAAATTAACAATATTTCATTATATACCAGACGACTTATTTCAGTAATGACGTTGTATAGAAATTAACAATATTTCATTATATACCAGACGACTTATTTCAGTAATGACGTTGTATAGAAATTAACAATATTTCATTATATACCAGACAACTTATTTCAGTAATGACGTTGTATTGTATAGAAATTAACAATATTTCATTATATACCAGACGACTTATTTCAGTAATGACGTTGTATAGAAATTAACAATATTTCATTATATACCAGACGACTTATTTCAGTAATGACGTTGTATAGAAATTAACAATATTTCATTATATACCAGACGACTTATTTCAGTAATGACGTTGTATAGAAATTAACAATATTTCATTATATACCAGACGACTTATTTCAGTAATGACGTTGTATAGAAATTAACAATATTTCATTATATACCAGACAACTTATTTCAGTAATGACGTTGTATTGTATAGAAATTAACAATATTTCATTATATACCAGACGACTTATTTCAGTAATGACGTTGTATAGAAATTAACAATATTTCATTATATACCAGACGACTTATTTCAGTAATGACGTTGTATAGAAATTAACAATATTTCATTATATACCAGACGACTTATTTCAGTAATGACGTTGTATAGAAATTAACAATATTTCATTATATACCAGACGACTTATTTCAGTAATGACGTTGTATAGAAATTAACAATATTTCATTATATACCAGACGACTTATTTCAGTAATGACGTTGTATAGAAATTAACAATATTTCATTATATACCAGACGACTTATTTCAGTAATGACGTTGTATAGAAATTAACAATATTTCATTATATACCAGACGACTTATTTCAGTAATGACGTTGTATAGAAATTAACAATATTTCATTATATACCAGACAACTTATTTCAGTAATGACGTTGTATTGTATAGAAATTAACAATATTTCATTATATACCAGACGACTTATTTCAGTAATGACGTTGTATAGAAATTAACAAGATTTCATTATATACCAGACGACTTATTTCAGTAATGACGTTGTATAGAAATTAACAATATTTCATTATATACCAGACGACTTATTTAAGTAATGACGTTGTATAGAAATTAACAATATTTCATTATATACCAGACGACTTATTTCAGTAATGACGTTGTATAGAAATTAACAATATTTCATTATATACCAGACAACTTATTTCAGTAATGACGTTGTATTGTATAGAAATTAACAATATTTCATTATATACCAGACGACTTATTTCAGTAATGACGTTGTATAGAAATTAACAATATTTCATTATATACCAGACGACTTATTTAAGTAATGACGTTGTATAGAAATTAACAATATTTCATTATATACCAGACGACTTATTTCAGTAATGACGTTGTATAGAAATTAACAATATTTCATTATATACCAGACGACTTATTTCAGTAATGACGTTGTATAGAAATTAACAATATTTCATTATATACCAGACAACTTATTTCAGTAATGACGTTGTATTGTATAGAAATTAACAATATTTCATTATATACCGGACGACTTATTTCAGTAATGACGTTGTATAGAAATTAACAATATTTCATTATATACCAGACGACTTATTTCAGTAATGACGTTGTATAGAAATTAACAATATTTCATTATATACCAGACAACTTATTTCAGTAATGACGTTGTATAGAAATTAACAATATTTCATTATATACCAGACGACTTATTTCAGTAATGACGTTGTATAGAAATTAACAATATTTCATTATATACCAGACGACTTATTTCAGTAATGACGTTGTATAGAAATTAACAATATTTCATTATATACCAGACGACTTATTTAAGTAATGACGTTGTATAGAAATTAACAATATTTCATTATATACCAGACGACTTATTTCAGTAATGACGTTGTATAGAAATTAACAATATTTCATTATATACCAGACAACTTATTTCAGTAATGACGTTGTATTGTATAGAAATTAACAATATTTCATTATATACCAGACGACTTATTTCAGTAATGACGTTGTATAGAAATTAACAATATTTCATTATATACCAGACGACTTATTTCAGTAATGACGTTGTATAGAAATTAACAATATTTCATTATATACCAGACGACTTATTTAAGTAATGACGTTGTATAGAAATTAACAATATTTCATTATATACCAGACGACTTATTTCAGTAATGACGTTGTATAGAAATTAACAATATTTCATTATATACCAGACGACTTATTTCAGTAATGACGTTGTATAGAAATTAACAATATTTCATTATATACCAGACAACTTATTTCAGTAATGACGTTGTATTGTATAGAAATTAACAATATTTCATTATATACCAGACGACTTATTTCAGTAATGACGTTGTATAGAAATTAACAATATTTCATTATATACCAGACGACTTATTTCAGTAATGACGTTGTATAGAAATTAACAATATTTCATTATATACCAGACAACTTATTTCAGTAATGACGTTGTATTGTATAGAAATTAACAATATTTCATTATATACCAGACGACTTATTTCAGTAATGACGTTGTATAGAAATTAACAATATTTCATTATATACCAGACGACTTATTTCAGTAATGACGTTGTATAGAAATTAACAATATTTCATTATATACCAGACAACTTATTTCAGTAATGACGTTGTATTGTATAGAAATTAACAATATTTCATTATATACCAGACGACTTATTTCAGTAATGACGTTGTATAGAAATTAACAATATTTCATTATATACCAGACGACTTATTTCAGTAATGACGTTGTATAGAAATTAACAATATTTCATTATATACCAGACGACTTATTTAAGTAATGACGTTGTATAGAAATTAACAATATTTCATTATATACCAGACGACTTATTTCAGTAATGACGTTGTATAGAAATTAACAATATTTCATTATATACCAGACGACTTATTTCAGTAATGACGTTGTATAGAAATTAACAATATTTCATTATATACCAAACGAAACGACTGATTTAAGTCATGACGTTACGAGTTTTCCGGGAAAATGACTCTTCCAACAGATAGTGCGAACGTATAATGGCAGACATTGCTATTATGTTGTGAATTGTGAATTTTAGAAAGTAAAAAGGATCATATAGATACTGCTGATATTTTAGAGTTTAAATAAATAAAATTTAAAAGGTACCGCATTAAATTTCTGAGGGGATGAATTTGAGAGGACCATATTTTTGTATTCAGAGTATTTGTTTTATTGTATTTTGACTATTTTGTGCAAATGAGGATCACGCCGCCTCAATTAATGGTTATAATTAAGAAAGGCTATTATGTTGTGAACTGGAATAGGAGAAAGAAAAAACGTAAGTAGAATTAAAAGGTACAGTATAAAATTTCTGAGGGGAATTATGTTGGAGAACCATGTTTTTTTATTCCGAGGCATTCCAGTGGGGACATTAGAAAATCGCATACCTCACCACCACCACCACCACCACATCAATAGAGTAGTTACGGGCTTAGTGGAGCACTTTGACTGTTTGGTGCAAATGAGGATCAGGCTGCCTCAATTAAAGGTTATAATTAAGAGAAGGGGCTATTTTTCCATTTGTCAAGGTGTCCAAAGTTTGGAAATGCGAATGATTCGGTAATGTAGATATGTTATGTTAGAAAATGAGGTGCTTACCACGGGGAACTTAGCAAGTGGGTTTGTGTTTTTTTTTTGTTTTAAGCCCCAGACTAAGGAGTGAGTGATTATTTAAAAGAAAAAAATGAGATTGAAGCGCTTAAAGAAGCTTGAAAGGCATAAAAATCTAATAGCCATGGGAGAGAAAGAGTCAGACAAACTATCGGATATGTCGTCGAATTTTAGTGTAAAGTGAAGGGCGCATATGATTGATGTGATGGAACAGTCGATATTGATCGCGAGCAGGTTTAATCCATATTCCTGCAGAATGCCATCGGTTGCCAAAGAGGAATTCCAACCGAATAAAATGTTGACAAACCATTGAATAACTGAAAAAAATTTATAGTAGTTATGGTATCCAACCTTTTTCTTAGCTCGTAATATATAATCGTATGTAAGGATTTTTTTTTAAATGCCGTACATTTTTGAAAATTGGTAAGGAAAGAATTGTGACGGGATCATTCCAGGTGGCGATTGGTCTCCGCATGAGGGAGGTCAAGACTCCCGAAATACTGGAGAATGCCGGACAGATATGATTTGTTTTAAGTACCGTTTGTGTGAGAGAATCAAGCACAATTGGAGAATCGCCTCTCTTCCCTCATCATTCTACCGCTATACCGAGGGAAAAATTAATCTATTTGGGACCCAGTAGAGTCTGTCAAGATCAACATTGAACGACGAACAATTATATATAACAATATATATTGTATATCTTATCGTGAATTTAATCGGTAGAATAGAGAATAGAGTTTGTCTTCTTTTGTGAGATTGATTTTCTTCCAGCACGACAGATCGACGATGCAACGGCATATCAACCCGACTGTGAAAGGAAGACCAACCAAATTGCTTGATGGGTCCTTCAACACTGAGATACTTTGTGAAGGATGAAGCACAGGTCACATTTGGTCCGTGACCGAGGCCTGACTCTAATGTGACAAAGGGATCCCTTGGGAAAGGATCGCTTCACAAGTTCACAGAATGTTGTATAGGGCTTTCCAGGAAACACTGATTCTTAACAACAAAAGCCAAAGTATTTCTGAAGATTTATTATATTATTACATTTGCTTCTACACCAATTAATGATGTTCGTATCTTTCAGAGAATATGTCGTTTTTATACAACTCTTTAGTTTCTCATATTGTGTTATATTTTCAATAGTCATTTTGGGTAGTTTCGTCACTACTGAGATATTACAGTACTGTTCACTGGACTTACTCTCAAGTAAATGGAAAATATGTCTTTTATTACTTGTGTGTTTTTCATTTATGTGGTTTTGATTTTTTTAAATTTATTTTATGTCAGTAAGATTTAAGAGATCAAGGAGCTCCCGCCTGGAGCTAACACTTGATTCTGTTATGATTTAAATTTATATCTGAGGACTCTTTTAAGAGGAGATGTTGTTCCCTTCATGGCTGCTATTTATATTTCGTTACAGTTTGGTCTTCCAGGCATTGCTTCTAAGTACTCCAAAGATTCTTTTTTATTAAACTAGTTAATCACAACCGGTATAATGTTTATTTCTTTCAGAGACCATATCGTTTTTATATCATTTTTTAGGTCCTGATATTTTGCTATCTTTCCCGTTCAGCTCCATTAAGGCCAAAATCATTTGGGACTGTGACATCGATAATGAGCACAGTTTTTTCGGGCTTGTTCTATATTACAATGTCTGGTTTGATGACCTTGTGTTTTATGTATCTCCCCGCATGTATGTCTTTGTCATAAAACACGGTCACTTATCCATTTGATGCTATCGGTGGTGGTTCATGTTCGAGTTGGGTCTCTTTGTAGATCTTCCAGTGAATTGGGCATCCATATATTATGTGGCTTGGGCTCTCAATCGCTGATTTGCAAAACCTGCATTGGCCAATTGCTTGTAGGCCAGCCATTTTCTTATATCCATTTTTGAGTAAGCCCTGGTCTTGTGTAGCTATAATTATTCGTTGTCAATCAAATTTTCATTGTTAAGTTATTTTAGTGAAGCATTTTTGTTGCTGTAGACCTGGTTCAGTTCATCCCAGAATTTGTCTGCTCTGTTATGTTGACTGTCACTTTTTTTTTATTTCACTTCATTCGAAGTTCTCAGAAATCAAGGGGCCCAAAACCTGGAGCTAACACTTGAAGTCTATATGAGATACATAGATATTCGAATGTTCCACTAAAGTTCTTTATCTCTCAAGCACTGGGTTCACCAGTGTGTTTGAACATAAGAGTTTTTAAATGTGATTTCTGGGCAAATGCTGAACCACAAACTTGTCATGACTGAGGCTTTTCACCAGTGTGTAAAAACATATGTAGTTTTAAAGAATGTTTATGGGAAAATTCTCTAGCACACACTTGACATGAATAAGGCTTTTCACCAGTGTGTGTAAACATGTGTTTTTAAATAAATTTTCTGGGAAAATGCTGAACCACACACTTTACATGAATAAGGTTTTTCACCAGTGCGTTTTCGCATATGATTTTTTAAATGGTAT
Source organism: Euprymna scolopes (assembly GCF_053919585.1). Classification (NCBI taxonomy): domain Eukaryota; kingdom Metazoa; phylum Mollusca; class Cephalopoda; order Sepiida; family Sepiolidae; genus Euprymna; species Euprymna scolopes. The sequence goes on along the minus strand of NC_136508.1, from coordinate 109,549,623 downwards.
TTCTGCGAAAATTTTAAATCACAAACTTCACACGAATGATGTTTTTCACCAGTGTGTGTTAACATATGGTTTTTTAAAGAAAATTTATGGGAAAATGCTCTACCACACGCTTGACAGGGGTAAGGCTTTTCCCCAGTATGTGTAACCATATGTGTTTTTAAAGAGGATTTCTGTGAAAATGTTGAACTACAAACCTCACATGAATGAGGTTTTTCACCAGTGTGTAAAAACATATGTGTTTTTAAAGAAAGTGTATGGGAAAATGCTGTACCACACACTTGACATGAATAAGGCTTTTCACTTTTTTTATTTTTCTTCCTTTTAAGATTGTAATGCTGGGTATGGGGCAGCCAAACCAGCTGCCAACATTGCCCCGCTTTTTTATTGAAACCAACCGAGAGCTCTTTTTAGTATCTTCGCTGTTCCCTTAAGTGCAATTGTCTGAATCTCTTTTGCACTTGGTTCACCAGGAATATTAGTTAGGTAGGACTTCAGGTTCTTCTTCATAAGTCCTGTGGCACCTATGATAACTGGTATGATCGATATCCCTTTAGGTTCCAGTTTATTTTCATATCATACATGAGACCTTGGTATTTGGTCTGTTTCTCTCTTTCAGCTCTGTTCAGACCGCCATCATTAGGAACACTCACTTCAATCAAGGTTGCAACTCTCTCTGACTTATTCTATATAACTATGTCAGGTTTCACAGCAGCATTTTCAAGGTAGGTGGCTGTAGGGATTACATGGTCGTAATGTATGGTATATAAGTCATTTCCAACTGTTCTTTCAGGTTGATGTTCCCAGGACTTGCTGCTACACTGGATGTTTAATTTTTTACAGATGGTCCAGTGGAGGTACTTGTATACTCCATCATGTCTCGCTGTATAGTAGCCGTCCCCTAGAAGAACTTTGCAACTTGATATCAGATGACCAACACTTTCCAATTCTGTATGGCAGAACCTGCATTTATTGTCATTACTGATCCCTGCCATCTTCTTGAATGCATTGGTCATCAATCCCTGGTCTTGGGCAGCCATTATGACCCTTTCCTGATCGTGGTGGAGGGATCCTCTTTTGAGCCAGTCCAAAGAACCTTCTTTATCTATGTATTCCTGAGAGAGTTCCCATAGAAAATACTTTGTACGCTGATGTTGTTCCCATTCTTTAAGGTTCATCTGTTGAAAGGTCTCGGTATATTTCTGCTGGCTCTTTCTTGCTATTTCTGTGGCACACTTGTTTGGTGTTTCGTCCTCATCTGAGAGACAACTCTGACCAAAATGCTTGGCCAGCTGGGTGACTGATGTTGTTCTGCTGGCTCTTGTCTCTTGATGTTCATATACTATTGAGAGGGTGTCATTCTGGGAGCTTCTCAGATACTGACCAGTGCTCAAAATAGTTGCCCTATGTTGATGATTAATCTCTGAGAGTCCCAGACCTCCTTCTCCCCTGGGCAAATACAGCCTTGGTAGACACCGATTTCTATATATTATTTCATGAAGCGTTAGTAGCTTCCGTGTCTTTACATCTAGCCGGTTGATGTATTTTTGTGGCCAGTCAAAGATACCAAAGCTGTATGTTATTACTGGCATAGCAAGCTGGTTTATGGCAGTAATTTTATTTTTATTAGTGAGATGGGTTTTGCATATTTTCCTCACCCGGCGTACATATTCTTACTAATCTTCTCCCTCATCTTGGCATGTTGTATGTTCTCATTTTCCTCAATGCCAAGGCACTTGTAAGGCTCATGCTCTTCTAGATCCCTGATGTCGATGTTTTCATTAAGCTGCATATTTTCTGTGTGGGTATTCTTCCCAGCTCTGAGTGTACATTTGGCACATTTATCCAGGCCAAACTTCATTCCGATGTCACTGGAGAATGTGTGTACTTCCTGCAGAAGGTGGTGCAGATCGGTGTCAGAGTTAGCATACAGCTTAAGATCATCCATGAAGAGCAGATGGTTTATTCTCTTGCTTGGCTCTCGATGGCGTCCCTGACTCAAATTGTAGGCGCTCGGATTTTTATTCAGGAGCTTGCTGAGTGGGTCTATTGTCATACAGAAGAGTAAGGGAGATAAGCTATCACCTTGGAATATTCCCCTTTTGATTTTTACTTCAGGGATGATGGTTTTTCCTCCATTGTGATTTAATGATATTGTAGTTTTTCACATCTGAAGGTGAGCAGCCATTGTTTGTCCAATTACCGTGCGTGTGAACATATGTGTTTTTGAATTGGCTTTCATCGAAAATGTTGAACCACAAACTTCACATGAATGGGGTTTTTCACCAGTGTGTGTGAACATATGCTTTTTTAAAGAAAATTTATGGGAAAATGCTCTGCCACACACTTGACATAGGTAAGGCTTTTCACCAGTGTGTCTGAACATATGATTTTTTAGAGTGGATTTCCGGGAAAATGCAGTACCACAAACTTCACATGTATGAGGCTTTTCACCAGTGTGTGTGGACATGCTGTATTATTTGGCTTTTTTAAATACTGATAAATTCACAGGATTACAGTTTTTACCAGTGTTGTCGGACATGTATTTTGCTGAGTTCAGTTATAAAATAAATAGAATTCTTCCAAGTGCCAGAAAATCGCGTAGAACAGGAGACTTTAACATTTTGACAATAGTGGCTGTTTGAGTAAGTACTATTAATTTTATTTAAATGTTTTAATCATAAATATTTTGTATCTCAATTCTTTGAAAGTTATTTATAAACATCAATTATTTAATAAAGATTTTTAGAAACGTTTGATTTTATTACATTTAAACTATGTTTATTTGTTAACTTTCATAAAAAACCCTTTCTCATCAATTTTCATATTTAGCCTCTTTCTCATCAATTTTCATATTTAGCCCCTTTCTCATCAATTTTCATATTTAGCCTCTTTCTCATCAATTTTTATATTAAGTCCCTTTCTCTTCAAGTTTCATATAAAGCCCATTTCTCATCAATTTTCATATTTTGCTCCTTTCTCATCAATTTTCATATTTAGCCCCTTCCTCATCAATTTTTATATTAAGCCCCTTTCTCATCAATTTTTATATTAAGCCCCTTTCTCATCAATTATCATTTTTAGCCCCTTTCTCATCAATTTTCATTTTTAGCCCCTTTCTCATCAATTTTGATATTAAGGCTTTTTCTCATCAATTTTCATATTTAGCCTCTTTCTCATCAATTTTAATATTAAGTCCCTTTCTCTTCAATTTTCATATTAAGCCCCTTTCTCATCAATTTTCATATTAAGCCCCTTTCTCATCAATTTTCATTTTTAGCCCCTTTCTCATCAATTTTCATATTTTACTCCTTTCTCATCAATTTTCATATTTAGCCCCTTTTTCATCAATTTTGATATTAAGGCTTTTTCTCATCAATTTTAATATTTAGCCCCTTTCTCATCAATCTTTATATTAAGTCCCTTTCTCATCAATTTTCATATTAAGCCCCTTTCTCATCAATTTTCATATTAAGCCCCTTTCTCATCAGTTTTTATATTTTACTCCTTTCTCATCAATTTTCATATTTTGCTCCTTTCTCATAAATTTTCATATTTAGCCCCTTTCTCATCAATTTTTATATTAGGCCCCTTTCTCATCAATTTTTATATTAGGCCCCTTTCTCATCAATTTTTATATTAGGCCCCTTTCTCATCAATTTTTATATTAGGCCCCTTTCTCATCAATTTTTATATTTAGCCACTTTCTCATCAATTATAATTTTTAGCCCCTTTCTCATCAATTTTCATTTTTAGCCATTTTCTCATAAATTTTCATATTTTGCACCTTTCTCATCAATTTTAATATTAAGGCTTTTTCTCATCAATTTTTATATTTAGCCCCTTTCTCATCGATTTTCATTTTTAGCCCCTTTCTCATCAATTTTAATATTTAGCCCCTTTCTCATCAATTTTTATATTTTAATCCTTTCCCGTCAATTTCCATATTTAGCCCCTTTCTCATCAATTGTCATATTTAGCTCATTTCTCATCAATTTCATATTAAGCCCCTTACTCCTCAATTTTCGTATTTAGCCCCTTTCCCATCAATTTTCATATTTTGCTCCTTTCTCATCAATTTTAATATTTAGCCCCTTTCCCATCAATTTTCATATTTAGTCCCTTTCTCATAAATTTTTATATTAAGTCCATTTCTCATCAATTTTCAAATCTAGCCCCTTTCTCATCAATTTTGATATTAAGCCCCTTTCTCTTCGATTTTACTATTAAGCCCTTTCTAATCGATTTTGATATTTAGCCCCTTTTTCATCAATTTTCATATACAGCCCTTTTCTCATCAAATTTTAATATTTAGCCCCTTTCTCATCGATTTTCATTTTTAGCGACTTTCTCATCGATTTTAATTTTTAGCAACTTCCTCATCAATTTCCATATTTAGCTCATTTCTCATCGATTTTGATATTTAGCCCCTTTTTCATCAATTTTCATATAAAGCCCTTTTCTCATCAATTTTAATATTTAGCCCCTTTCTCATCGATTTTCATTTTTAGCCACTTTCTCATCAATTTTCATATTTTGCTCCTTTCCAATCAATTTTCATATTTAGCCCCTTTCTCATCAATTTTCATATTTAGCTCGTTTCTCATCAATTTTCATATTAAGCCCCTTTCTCAGTAATTTTCATATTTAGCCCTTTTCTCATCAATTTTCATGTTTAGCCCCTTTCTCATCAATTTTCATATTTTGTTCCTTTCTCATCAATTTTCATATTTAGCCCTTTCTAATCAATTCTCATATTAAGCCCCTTTCTCATCAATTTTCATATTTTGCTCCTTTCCCATCAATTTTAATATTAAGCCCCTTACTTCTCAATTTTCATATTTTGCTCCTTTCCCATCAATTTTCATATTTAGCCCCTTTCTCATCAATTTTCATATTTTGCTCCTTTCTCATCAATTTTCATATTTTGCTCCTTTCTCATCAATTTTCATATTTAGCCCCTTTTTCATCAATTTTCATATTAAGCCCCTTTCTCATCAGTTTTCATATTTAGCCCCTTTCTCATAACTTTTCATATTTAGCCCCATTTTAATCAATTTTCATATTTAGTCCCTTTCTCATCAATTTTTATATTAAGTCCATTTCTCATCAATTTTCAAATTTAGCCCCTTTCTCATCAATTTTGATATTTAGCCCCTTTCTCATGAATTTTCATATTTAGCCCCTTTCTCATCAACTTTCATATTAAGCCCCTTTCTCATCAATTTTCATATTTAGCTCCTTTCTCATCGATTTTAATATTTAGCCCCTTTCTCATCAATTTTCATATTTAGCCCCTTTCTCATCAATTATCATATTTAGCTCGTTTCTCATCAATTTTCATATTTAGCCCCTTTCTCATTAATTTTCATATTTAGCCCTTTTCTCATCAATTTTCATATTTAGCCCCTTTCTCATCAATTTTCATATTTTGTTCCTTTCTCATCAATATTTATTTTTAGCGCTTTCTAATCAATTTTCATATTTAACCCCGTTTCTCATCGTTTTGCATATTTAGCCCCGTTCTCATCAATTTCCATATTTAGCCCCTTCTTCATCAATTTTCATATTTAACCCCTTTCTCATCAATTTTCATATTAAGCCCCTTTCTAATCAATTTTCATATTAAGCCCCTTTCTCATCAATTTTTATATTTTGCTCGTTTCTAATCAATTTTCATATTTAGCTTGTTTCTTATCAATTTTCATAATAAGCCCGTTTCTCATCCATTTTTATATTAAGCCCCTTTCTCATCAATTTTTATATTAAGCCCCTTTCTCATCAATTTTCATATTCAGCCCCTTTCTCATCAAGCTTCATATTAGCCCCTTTCTCACCAATTTTCATATTTATGACCTTTCTCATCAATTTTCATATTTAGCCCCTTTCTCATCAATTTTTATATTTAGCCCAATTCTCATCAATTTTCATATTTAGCCCCTTTCTCATAAATTTTCATATTTACGTCATTTCTCATCAATTTTTATATCAAGCCCCTTTTTCATCAGTTTTCATATTTAGCCCCTTTCTCATACATTTTCATATTAAGCTCCTTTCTCATCAATTGTCATATTTAGCCCCTTTCTCATCAATTTTCAAATGTAGCCCCTTTCTCATAAATTTTCATATTTACCTCATTTCTCATAAATTTTCATATTTACCTCATTTCTCATCAATTTTCATATTTAGCCCCTTTCTCATCAATTTTCATATTTAGCCCCTTTCTCAATTTTCATATTTAGCACTTTCTCATCAATTTTCATATTTAGCCCCTTTCTCATCAATTTTCATATAAAGCCCCTTTCTCATCAGTTTTTATATTTAGCCCCTTTCTCATACATTTTCATATTTTGCCCCTTTCTCATCAATTTTTATATTTAGTCCCTTTCTCATCGATTTTTATATTAAGCCCCTTTCCATCAATTTTAATATCTAGCCCCTTTCTCATCAATTTTAATATTAGTTGCCTTTCTCAACAATTTCATATTTAGCCGATTTCTCATCAATTTTCATATTAAGCCCCTTTCTCATAAATTTTCATATTGAGCCCCTTTTTCATCAATTTTCATTTTTAGCCCCTTTCTCATCAATTTTCATATTTAGCCCCTTTCTCATCAATTTTTATATTTAGCCCCTTTCTCATCAATTTTCGTATTAAGCCCCTTTCTCATCAATTTTCCTATTAAGCCCCTTTCTCATCAATTTTCATATTAAGCCCCTTTTCTCATCAATTTTCATATTAAAACGCTTTCTCATCAATTTGCATATTTAGCCCCTTTCTCATCAATTTTCATATTCGGCTCGTTTCTCATCAATTTTCATATTAAGCCCCTTTCTCATCAATTTTAATATTAAGCCCCTTTTCTCATCAATTTTCATATTTAGCCACTTTCTCATCAATTTTCATGTTTGGCCCCTTTCTAATCAATTTTTATATTTGCCCCTTTCTCATCAATTGTCATATTTAGCGCTTTTCTCATCAATTTTCATATTTAGTCCCTTTCTCATCAATTTTCATATTTAGCCCCTTTCTCATCAATTTTAATATTTAGCCGCTTTCTCATCAATTTTCATATTAAGCCCCTTTCTCATCAATTTTCATATTTTGCTCGTTTCTCATCAATTTTCATATTTAGCCCCTTTCTCATCAATTTTAATATTTAGCCCCTTTCTCATGAATTTTCATATTTAGCCCCTTTCTCATCAATTTTCATATTAAGCCACTTTCTCATCAATTATCATTTGTAGCCCCTTTCTCATCAATTTTCATATTTAGCCCCTTTCTCATAAATTTTCATATTAAGCCCCTTTCTCATCAATTGTCATATTTAGCCCCTTTCTCATCAATTTTCGTATTAAGCCCCTTTCTCATCAATTTTAATATTAAGCCCCTTTCTCATCAATTTTCATATTTAGCCACTTTCTCATACATTTTTATATTTAGCCCCTTTCTCTTCAATTTTCATATTAAGCCGCTTTCTCATCAATTTTCATATTTAGCCCCTTTCTCATCAATTTTCATATTAAGCCCCTTTCTCATCAAATTATATATTAAGCCCCTTTCTCATCAATTTTCCTATTTAGCCCCGTTCTCATCAATGATCATATTCAGCCAATTTCTCATCAATTTTCATATTAAGCCGCTTTCTCATCAATTTTCATATTTAGCTCCCTTCTCATCAATTTTCATATTGAGCCCCTTTCTCATCAACGTTCATATTGTTCCCCTTTCTCATCAATTTTCATATTTAGCCCCTTTCTCATCAATTTTCATATTAAGCCCCTTTCTGATCAATTTTAATATTTAGCCCCTTTCTCATAAATTTTTATATTTAGCCCCTTTCTCATCAATTTTCATATTAAGCCCCTATCTCATCAATTGTCATATTTAGCCCCTTTCTCATCAATTTTCATATTAAGCCCCTTTCTCATCAATTTTCATATTAAGCCGCTTTTTCATCAATGAGCATATTAAGCCCCTTTCTCATCAATTTTAATATTAAGCCCCTTTCTCATCAATGTTCATATGTAGCCCCTTTCTCATCAATTTTCATATTTAGTCCCTTTCTCATCAATTTTTATATTTGTCCCTTTCTCATCAATTTTCATCTTAAGCCCCTTTCTCATCAATTTTCATATTTAGCCCCTTTCTCATCAACTTTCATATTTAGCCCCTTTCTCACCAATTTTCATATTTTGCTCGTTTCTCATCAATTTTTTATATTAAGCCCCTTTCTCATCAATTTTCATATTTAGCCCCTTTCTCATCGATTTTACTATTTAGCTCTTTCTCATCAATTTTCATATTTAGCCACTTCCTCATCAATTTTCATATTTAGCCCCTTTCTCATCAATGTTTATATTTAGCCCCTTTCTCTTCAATTTTCATATTAAGCCCCTTTCTCATCAATGATCATATTTAGCCCCTTTCTCATCAATGTTCATAGTTAGCCCCTTTCTCTTCAATTTTCATATTAAGCCCCTTTCTCATCAATGTTCATAGTTAGCCCCTTTTTCATCAATGTTCATATTTAGCCCCTTTCTCATCAATGTTCATATTTAGCCCCTTTCTCATCAATTTTCATATTTAGCCCCTTTCTCATCAATTTTCATATTTTGCCCCTTTCTCATCAATTTTCATATTTTGCTCCTTTCTCATCAATTTTCATATTTAGCCCCTTTCTCATCAATTTTCATATTTAGCCCCTTTCTCCTCAATTTTCATATTTTGCCCCTTTCTCATCAATTTTCATATTTTGCTCCTTTCTCATCAATTTTGACATTTTGCTCCTTTCTAACCAATTTTCATATTTTGCTCCTTTCTCATCAATTTTCCTATTACGCCCCTTTCTCATCAATGTTCATATTTAGCCCCTTTCTCATCAATTTTCATATTTATGTCGTTTCTCATCAATTTTAATATTAAGCCCCTTTCTCATCAATGTTCATATTTAGCCCCTTTCTCATCAATGTTCATATTTAGCTCCTTTCTCATCAATTTTAATATTAAGCCCCTTTCTCATCAATTTTCATATTTTGCTCCTTTCTCATCAATTTTCATATTTAGCTCCTTTCTCATCAATTTTCATATTTTGCTCCTTTCTCATCAATTTTCATATTTTGCTCCTTTCTCATAAATTTTCATATTTAGCCCCTTTCTCATCAATTTTCATATTTAGCTCCTTTCTCATCAATTTTCATATTTAGCTCCTTTCTCATCAATTTTCATATTTTGCTCCTTTCTCATCAATTTTCATATTTAGCCCCTTTCTCATCAATTTTCATATTTAGCTCCTTTCTCATCAATTTTCATATTTAGCTCCTTTCTCATCAATTTTCATATTTAGCTCCTTTCTCATCAATTTTCATATTTAGCTCCTTTCTCATCAATTTTCATATTTTGCTCCTTTCTCATCAATTTTCATATTTAGCTCCTTGCTCATCAATTTTCATATTTAGCTCCTTTCTCATCAATTTTCATATTTTGCTCCTTTCTCATCAATTTTCATATTTAGCTCCTTGCTCATCAATTTTCATATTTAGCTCCTTTCTCATCAATTTTCATATTTTGCTCCTTTCTCATAAATTTTCATATTTAGCTCCTTTCTCATCAATTTTCATATTTTGCTCCTTTCTCATCAATTTTCATATTTAGCTCCTTTCTCATCAATTTTCATATTTTGCTCCTTTCTCATCAATTTTAATATTTAGCCCCTTTCTCATAAATTTTCATATTTTGTTCCTTTGTCATCAATTTTCATATTTAGCCCCTTTCTCATCAATTTTCATATTTAGCCCCTTTCTCATCAATTTTCATATTTTGCTCCTTTCTCATCAATTTTCATATTTTGCTCCTTTCTCATCAATTTTCATATTTAGCTCGTTTCTCATCAATTTTCATATTTTGCTCCTTTCTCATCAATTTTCATATTTTGCTCCTTTCTCATCCATTTTAATATTTAGCCCCTTTCTCATAAATTTTCATATTTTGCTCCTTTCACATCAATTTTCATATTTACTCCTTTCTCATCAATTTTCATATTTTGCTCCTTTCTCATCAATTTTAATATTTTGCTCCTTTCTCATCAATTTTTATATTAAGCCCCTTTCTCATAAATTTTCATATTTTGCTCCTTTCTCATCAATTTTCATATTTTGCTCCTTTCTCATCAATTTTCATATTTTGCTCCTTTCTCATAAATTTTCATATTTTGCTCCTTTCTCATCAATTTTAATATTTTGCTCCTTTCATATAAATTTTCATATTTAGCTCCTTTCTCATCAATTTTCATATTTTGCTCCTTTCTCATCAATTTTGATATTTTGCTCCTTTCTCATCAATTTTCATATTTAGCTACTTTCTCATACATTTTTATATTTAGCCCCTTTCTCTTCAATTTTCACATTAAGCCGCTTTCTCATCAATTTTCATATTTAGCCCCTTTCTCATCAATTTTCATATTTAGCCCCTTTCTCATCAATTTTCATATTTTGCCCCTTTCTCATCAATTTTCATATTTTGCTCCTTTCTCATCAATTTTCATATTTAGCCCCTTTCTCATCAATTTTCATATTTAGCCCCTTTCTCCTCAATTTTCATATTTTGCCCCTTTCTCATCAATTTTCATATTTTGCTCCTTTCTCATCAATTTTGACATTTTGCTCCTTTCTAACCAATTTTCATATTTTGCTCCTTTCTCATCAATTTTCCTATTACGCCCCTTTCTCATCAATGTTCATATTTAGCCCCTTTCTCATCAATTTTCATATTTATGTCGTTTCTCATCAATTTTAATATTAAGCCCCTTTCTCATCAATGTTCATATTTAGCCCCTTTCTCATCAATGCTCATATTTAGCTCCTTTCTCATCAATTTTAATATTAAGCCCCTTTCTCATCAATTTTCATATTTTGCTCCTTTCTCATCAATTTTCATATTTAGCTCCTTTCTCATCAATTTTCATATTTTGCTCCTTTCTCATCAATTTTCATATTTTGCTCCTTTCTCATAAATTTTCATATTTAGCCCCTTTCTCATCAATTTTCATATTTAGCTCCTTTCTCATCAATTTTAATATTTAGCTCCTTTCTCATCAATTTTCATATTTTGCTCCTTTCTCATCAATTTTAATATTTAGCCCCTTTCTCATCAATTTTCATATTTAGCTCCTTTCTCCTCAATTTTCATATTTAGCTCCTTTCTCATCAATTTTCATATTTAGCTCCTTTCTCATCAATTTTCATATTTAGCTCCTTTCTCATCAATTTTCATATTTTGCTCCTTTCTCATAAATTTTCATATTTAGCTCCTTGCTCATCAATTTTCATATTTAGCTCCTTTCTCATCAATTTTCATATTTTGCTCCTTTCTCATCAATTTTCATATTTAGCTCCTTGCTCATCAATTTTCATATTTAGCTCCTTTCTCATCAATTTTCATATTTTGCTCCTTTCTCATCAATTTTCATATTAAGCCCCTTTCTGATCAATTTTAATATTTAGCCCCTTTCTCATAAATTTTTATATTTAGCCCCTTTCTCATCAATTTTCATATTAAGCCCCTATCTCATCAATTGTCATATTTAGCCCCTTTCTCATCAATTTTCATATTAAGCCCCTTTCTCATCAATTTTCATATCAAGCCGCTTTTTCATCAATGAGCATATTAAGCCCCTTTCTCATCAATTTTAATATTAAGCCCCTTTCTCATCAATGTTCATATGTAGCCCCTTTCTCATCAATTTTCATATTTAGTCCCTTTCTCATCAATTTTTATATTTGTCCCTTTCTCATCAATTTTCATCTTAAGCCCCTTTCTCATCAATTTTCATATTTAGCCCCTTTCTCATCAACTTTCATATTTAGCCCCTTTCTCACCAATTTTCATATTTTGCTCGTTTCTCATCAATTTTTTATATTAAGCCCCTTTCTCATCAATTTTCATATTTAGCCCCTTTCTCATCGATTTTACTATTTAGCTCTTTCTCATCAATTTTCATATTTAGCCACTTCCTCATCAATTTTCATATTTAGCCCCTTTCTCATCAATGTTTATATTTAGCCCCTTTCTCTTCAATTTTCATATTAAGCCCCTTTTTCATCAATGTTCATATTTAGCCCCTTTCTCATCAATGTTCATATTTAGCCCCTTTCTCATCAATTTTCATATTTAGCCCCTTTCTCATCAATTTTCATATTTTGCCCCTTTCTCATCAATTTTCATATTTTGCTCCTTTCTCATCAATTTTCATATTTAGCCCCTTTCTCATCAATTTTCATATTTAGCCCCTTTCTCCTCAATTTTCATATTTTGCCCCTTTCTCATCAATTTTCATATTTTGCTCCTTTCTCATCAATTTTGACATTTTGCTCCTTTCTAACCAATTTTCATATTTTGCTCCTTTCTCATCAATTTTCCTATTACGCCCCTTTCTCATCAATGTTCATATTTAGCCCCTTTCTCATCAATTTTCATATTTATGTCGTTTCTCATCAATTTTAATATTAAGCCCCTTTCTCATCAATGTTCATATTTAGCCCCTTTCTCATCAATGTTCATATTTAGCTCCTTTCTCATCAATTTTAATATTAAGCCCCTTTCTCATCAATTTTCATATTTTGCTCCTTTCTCATCAATTTTCATATTTAGCTCCTTTCTCATCAATTTTCATATTTTGCTCCTTTCTCATCAATTTTCATATTTTGCTCCTTTCTCATAAATTTTCATATTTAGCCCCTTTCTCATCAATTTTCATATTTAGCTCCTTTCTCATCAATTTTCATATTTAGCTCCTTTCTCATCAATTTTCATATTTTGCTCCTTTCTCATCAATTTTCATATTTAGCCCCTTTCTCATCAATTTTCATATTTAGCTCCTTTCTCATCAATTTTCATATTTAGCTCCTTTCTCATCAATTTTCATATTTAGCTCCTTTCTCATCAATTTTCATATTTAGCTCCTTTCTCATCAATTTTCATATTTTGCTCCTTTCTCATAAATTTTCATATTTAGCTCCTTGCTCATCAATTTTCATATTTTGTTCCTTTGTCATCAATTTTCATATTTAGCCCCTTTCTCATCAATTTTCATATTTAGCCCCTTTCTCATCAATTTTCATATTTTGCTCCTTTCTCATCAATTTTCATATTTTGCTCCTTTCTCATCAATTTTCATATTTAGCTCGTTTCTCATCAATATTCATATTTTGCTCCTTTCTCATCAATTTTCATATTTTGCTCCTTTCTCATCCATTTTAATATTTAGCCCCTTTCTCATAAATTTTCATATTTTGCTCCTTTCACATCAATTTTCATATTTACTCCTTTCTCATCAATTTTCATATTTTGCTCCTTTCTCATCAATTTTAATATTTTGCTCCTTTCTCATCAATTTTTATATTAAGCCCCTTTCTCATAAATTTTCATATTTTGCTCCTTTCTCATCAATTTTGACATTTTGCTCCTTTCTTACCAATTTTCATATTTTGCTCCTTTCTCATCAATTTTCCTATTACGCCCCTTTCTCATCAATGTTCATATTAAGCCCCTTTCTCATCAATTTTCATATTTATGTCGTTTCTCATCAATTTTAATATTAAGCCCCTTTCTCATCAATGTTCATATTTAGCCCCTTTCTCATCAATGCTCATATTTAGCTCCTTTCTCATCAATTTTAATATTAAGCCCCTTTCTCATCAATTTTCATATTTTGCTCCTTTCTCATCAATTTTCATATTTAGCTCCTTTCTCATCAATTTTCATATTTTGCTCCTTTCTCATCAATTTTCATATTTTGCTCCTTTCTCATAAATTTTCATATTTAGCCCCTTTCTCATCAATTTTCATATTTAGCTCCTTTCTCATCAATTTTAATATTTAGCTCCTTTCTCATCAATTTTCATATTTTGCTCCTTTCTCATCAATTTTCATATTTAGCCCCTTTCTCATCAATTTTCATATTTAGCTCCTTTCTCATCAATTTTCATATTTAGCTCCTTTCTCATCAATTTTCATATTTAGCTCCTTTCTCATCAATTTTCATATTTAGCTCCTTTCTCATCAATTTTCATATTTTGCTCCTTTCTCATAAATTTTCATATTTTGCTCCTTTCTCATCAATTTTCATATTTAGCTCCTTTCTCATCAATTTTCATATTTTGCTCCTTTCTCATCAATTTTCATATTTTGCTCCTTTCTCATAAATTTTCATATTTAGCTCCTTTCTCATCAATTTTCATATTTTGCTCCTTTCTCATCAATTTTTATATTAAGCCCCTATCTCATCAATTGTCATATTTAGTTCCTTTCTCATCAATTTTAATATTAAGCTCCTTTCTCATCCATTTTCAAATTTTGCTCCTTTCTCATAAATTTTCATATTTAGCTCGTTTCTCATCAATTTTAATATTAAGCCCCTTTCTAATCAATGTTCATATTTTGCTCCTTTCTCATCAATTTTCATATTTTGCTCCTTTCTCATCAATTTTCATATTTTGCTCCTTTCTCATCAATGTTCATATTTTGCTCCTTTCTCATCAATGTTCATATTTTGCTCCTTTCTGATCAATTTTCATATTTTGCTCCTTTCTCATCAATTTTAATATTTAGCCCCTTTCTCATCAATTTTCATATTTAGCTCCTTTCTCATCAATTTTCATATTTTGCTCCTTTCTCATCAATTTTCATATTTTGCTCCTTTCTAATCAATTTTCATATTTTGCTCCTTTCTCATCAATTTTAATATTTAGCCCCTTTCTCATCAATTTTCATATTTAGCTCCTTTCTCATCAATTTTCATATTTTGCTCCTTTCTCATCAATTTTCATATTTTGCTCCTTTCTAATCAATTTTCATATTTTGCTCCTTTCTCATCAATTTTCATATTTAGCTCCTTTCTCATCAATTTTCATATTTAGTCCCTTTCTCATCAATTATTATATTAAGTCCATTTCTCATCAATTTTAAAATTTTGTTCCTTTCTCATCAATTTTCATATTTTGCTCGTTTCTCATCAATTTTAATATTAAGCCGCTTTCTCATCAATTTTCATAATTAGCCCCTTTCTCATCAATTTTCATATTAAGCCGCTTTCTCATCAATTTTCATATTTAGCCCCTTTCTCATAAATTTTTTATATTAAGCGCCATTCTCATCAATTTTCATATTTAGCCCCATTCTCATCAATTTTCATATTTAGTCCCTTTCTCATCAATTTTTATATTTAGTCCATTTCTCACTGATTTTACTATTTAGCTCTTTCTCATCAATTTTCATATTTAGCCACTTCCTCATCAATTTTCATATTTAGCCCCTTTCTCATCAATGTTTATATTTAGCCCCTTTCTCTTACAATTTTCATATTAAGCCCCTTTCTCATCAATTTTCATATTTAGCCCCTTTCTCATCAATTTTCATATTTAGCCGCTTTCTCATCAATTTTCATATTTTGCTCCTTTCTCATCAATTTTCATATTTAGCCCCTTTCTCATCAATTTTCATATTTTGCTCCTTTCTCATCAATTTTCATATTAAGCCCCTTTCTCATCAATTTTCATATTTAGCCGCTTTCTCATCAATTTTAATATTTTGCTCCTTTCTCATCAATTTTCATATTTAGCCCCTATCTCATCAATTTTAATATTAAGCCGCTTTCTCATCAATTTTAATATTTAGCCCCTTTCTCATCAATTTTCATATTAAGCCGCTTTCTCATCAATTTTCATATTTAGCCCCTTTCTCATCAATTTTCATATTAAGCCGCTTTCTCATCAATTTTCATATTTTGCCCCTTTCTCATCAATGTTCATATTTTTCTCCTTTCTCATCAATGTTCATATTTAGCCCCTTTCTCATCAATTTTCATATTAAGCCCCTTTCTCATCAATTTTCATATTTAGCCCCTTTCTCATCAATTTTCATATTAAGCCGCTTTCTCATCAATTTTCATATTTAGCCCCTTTCTCATCAGTTTTCATATTTAGCTCCTTTCTCATAAATTTTCATATTTAGCCCCATTCTCATCAATTTTCATATTTAGTCCCTTACTCATAAATTTTTATATTAAGTCCATTTCTCATAAATTGTCATATTTTGCTCCTTTCTCATCAAGTTTAATATTTAGCCCCTGTCTCATCAATTTTCATATTAAGCCGCTTTCTCATCAATTTTCATATTTAGCCCCTTTCTCATCAATTTTCATATTAAGCCGCTTTCTCATCAATTTTCATATTTAGCCCCTTTCTCATCAATTTTCATTTGTAGCCCCTTTCTCATCAATTTTTTATATTAAGCCCCTTCTCATCAATTTTCATATTAAGTCCATTTCTCATAAATTGTCATATTTTGCTCCTTTCTCATCAAGTTTAATATTTAGCCCCTTTCTCATCAGTTTTCATATTAAGCCCCTTTCTCGTCAATTTTCATATTTATCCCTTTTCTCATCAATTTTAATATTTAGCCGCTTTCTCATCAATTTTTATATTTAGCCCCTTTCTCATCAATTTTCATATTTTGCCCCTTTCTCATTAATTTTCATATTTAGCCACTTTCTCATCAATTTTCATATTAAGCCCCTTTCTCATTAATTTTCATTTGTAGCCCCTTTCTCATCAATTGTCATAGTTAACTCCTTTCTCATCAATGTTCATATTTAGCTCCTTTCTCATCAATTTTCATATCAGCCCCTTTCTCATCAATTTTAATATTAAGCCCCTTTCTCATAAATTTTCATATTTAGCTCCTTTCTCATCAATTTTCATATTTTGCTCCTTTCTCATCAATGTTCATATTTAGCCCCTTTCTCATCAATGTTCATAGTTAGCCCCTTTCTTTTCAATTTTCATATTAAGCCCCTTTCTCATCTATGTTCATATTTAGCCCCTTTCTCAGCAATGTTTATATTTAGCCCCTTTCTCTTCAATTTTCATATTAAGCCCCTTTCTCATCAATTTTCATATTTTGCTCCTTTCTCATCAATTTTCATATTTAGCCCCTTTCTCATCAATGTTCATAGTTAGCCCCTTTCTCATCAATGTTCATATTTAGCCCCATTCTCATCAATGTTCATATTTAGCCCCTTTCTCATCAATTTTCATATTTAGCTCCTTTCTCATCAATTTTAATGTTTTGCTCCTTTCTCATCAATTTTTATATTAAGCCCCTTTCTCATCAATTTTCATATTTTGCTCCTTTCTCATCAATGTTAATATTTTGGTCCTTTCTCATAAATTTTCATATTTAGCTCCTTTCTCATCAATTTTCATATTTTGCTCCTTTCTCATCAATTTTCATATTTAGCTCCTTTCTCATCCATTTTCAAATTTTCTCCTTTCTCATAAATTTTCATATTTAGCTCGTTTCTCATACATTTTAATATTTAGCCCCTTTCTCATCAATTCTCATATTTATGGTCTTTCTCATAAATTTTCATATTTAGCTCCTTTCTCACCAATTTTCATATTTTGCTCGTTTCTCATCAATTTTAATATTAAGCCCCTTTCTCATCAATGTTAATATTTAGCCCCTTTCTCATCAATATTCATATTTAGCCCCTTTCTCATCAATTTTCATATTTTGCTCCTTTCTCATAAATTTTCATATTTAGCTCCTTTCTCATCAATTTTCATATTTTGCTCCTTTCTCATAAATTTTAATATTTTGCTCCTTTCTCATCAATTTTCATATTTAGCCCCTTTCTCATCAATTTTCATATTTAGCTCCTTTCTCATCAATTTTCATATTTTGCTCCTTTCTCATCAATGTTCATATTTAGCCCCTTTCTCATCAATGTTCATAGTTAGCCCCTTTCTCGTCAATTTTCATATTAAGCCCCTTTCTCATCAATGTTCATATTTAGCCCCTTTCTCATCAATGTTTATATTTAGCCCCTTTCTCTTCAATTTTCATATTAAGCCCCTTTCTCATCAATTTTCATATTTTGCTCCTTTCTCATCAATTTTCATATTTAGCCCCTTTCTCATCAATGTTCATAGTTAGCCCCTTTCTCATCAATGTTCATATTTAGCCCCATTCTCATCAATGTTCATATTTAGCCCCTTTCTCATCAATTTACATATTTTGCCCCTTTCTCATCAATTTTCATATTTTGCTCCTTTCTCATCAATTTTCATATTTAGTCCCTTTTTCATCAATTTTCATATTTAGCCTCTTTCTCACCAATTTTCATATTTTGCTCCTTTCTCATCAATTTTCCTATTAAGCCCCTTTCTCATCAATGTTCATATTTAGCCCCTTTCTCATCAATTTTCATATTTAGCTCGTTTCTCATCAATTTTAATATTAAGCCCCTTTCTCATCAATTTTCATATTTTGCTCCTTTCTCATCAATTTTCATATTTAGCTCCTTTCTCATCAATTTTCATATTTTGCTCCTTTCTCATCAATTTTCATATTTAGCCTTTTTCTCATCAATTTTCATATTTAGCTCCTTTCTCATCAATTTTCATATTTTGCTCCTTTCTCATCAATTTTCATATTTTGCCCCTTTCTCATCAATTTTCATATTTAGCTCCTTTCTCATCAATTTTCATATTTTGCTCCTTTCTCATAAATTTTCATATTTAGCTCCTTTCTCATCAATTTTCATATTTTGCTCCTTTCTCATCTATTTTAATATTTAGCTCCTTTCTCATCAATTTTCATATTTTGCTCCTTTCTAATCAATTTTAATATTTAGCCCCTTTCTCATAAATTTTCATATTTTGCTCCTTTGTCATCAATTTTCATATTTAGCCCCTTTCTCATCAATTTTCATATTTAGCCCCTTTCTCATCAATTTTAAAATGTTGCTCCTTTCTCATCAATTTTCATATTTTGCTCCTTTCTCATCAATTTTCATATTTAGCTCGTTTCTCATCAATTTTCATATTTTGCTCCTTTCTCATCAATTTTCATATTTAGCTCCTTTCTCATCAATTTTAATATTTTGCTCCTTTCTCATCAATTTTCATATTTTGCTCGTTTCTAATCAATTTTAATATTTTGCTCCTTTCTCATCAATTTTCATATTTTGCTCCTTTCTCATCAATTTTCATATTTAGCCCCTTTCTCATAAATTTTCATATTTTGCTCCTTTCTCATCAATTTTCATATTTTGCTCCTTTCTCATCAATTTTCATATTTTGCTCCTTTCTCATAAATTTTCATATTTTGCTCCTTTCTCATCAATTTTAATATTTTGCTCCTTTCTCATCAATTTTCATATTTTGCTCCTTTCTCATTAATTTTCATATTTTGCTCCTTTCTCATCAATTTTAATATTTTGCTCCTTTCTCATCAATTTTCATATTTTGCTCCTTTCTCATAAATTTTCATATTTAGCTCCTTTCTCATCAATTTTCATATTTTGCTCCTTTCTCATAAATTTTCATATTTAGCTCCTTTCTCATTCATTTTAAAATTTTGCTCCTTTCTCATAAATTTTCATATTTAGCTCGTTTCTCATACATTTTAATATTTAGCCCCTTTCTCATCAATTCTAATATTTAGCGCCTTTCTCATAAATTTTCATATTTAGCGCCTTTCTCACCAATTTTCATATTTTGCTCGTTTCTCATCAATTTTAATATTAAGCCCCTTTCTCATCAATGTTCATATTTAGCCCCTTTCTCATCAATATTCATATTTAGCTCCTTTCTCATCAATTTTCATATTTTGCTCCTTTCTCATAAATTTTCATATTTAGCTCCTTTCTCATCAATTTTCATGTTTTGCTCCTTTCTCATCAATTTTTATATTAAGCCCCTATCTCATCAATTGTCATATTTAGCTCCTTTCTCATCAATTTTAATATTAAGCCCCTTTCTCATCAATGTTCATATTTAGCCCCTTTCTCATCAATTTTCATATTTAGCTCCTTTCTCATCAATTTTCATATTTTGCTCCTTTCTCATCAATTTTCATATTTAGCTCCTTTCTCATCCATTTTCAAATTTTGCTCCTTTCTCATAAATTTTCATATTTAGCTCGTTTCTCATCAATTTTAATATTAAGCCCCTTTCTCATCTATTTTAATATTTTGCTCCTTTCTCATCAATTTTCATATTTTTCTCCTTTCTCATCAATTTTCATATTTTGCTCCTTTCTCATCAATGTTCATATTTTGCTATTTTCTCATCAATGTTCATATTTGGCTCCTTTCTCATCAATTTTAATATTTTGCTCCTTTCTCATCAATTTTCATATTTAGCTCCTTTCTCATCAATTTTCATATTTAGCTCCTTTCTCATCAATGTTCATATTTTGCTCCTTTCTCATCAATGTTCATATTTTGCTCCTTTCTCATCAATTTTCATATTTTGCTCCTTTCTCATCAATTTTCATATTTTGCTCCTTTCTCATTAATTTTCATATTTTGCTCCTTTCTCATCAATTTTAATATTTTGCTCCTTTCTCATCAATTTTCATATTTTGCTCATTTCTCATAAATTTTCATATTTAGCTCCTTTCTCATCAATTTTCATATTTTGCTCCTTTCTCATAAATTTTCATATTTAGCTCCTTTCTCATCCATTTTCAAATTTTGCTCCTTTCTCATAAATTTTCATATTTAGCTCGTTTCTCATACATTTTAATGTTTAGCCCCTTTCTCATCAATTCTCATATTTAGCGCCTTTCTCATAAATTTTCATTCTTAGCTCCTTTCTCACCAATTTTCATATTTTGCTCGTTTCTCATCAATTTTAATATTAAGCCCCTTTCTCATCAATGTTCATATTTTGCTCCTTTCTCATCAATTTTGACATTTTGCTCCTTTTTAACCAATTTTCATATTTTGCTCCTTTCTCATCAATTTTCCTATTAAGCCCCTTTCTCATCAATGTTCATATTTAGCCCCTTTCTCATCAATTTTCATATTTAGCTCGTTTCTCATCAATTTTCATATTTAGCTCCTTTCTCATCAATTTTCATATTTTGCTCCTTTCTCATAAATTTTCATATTTAGCCCCTTTCTCATCAATTTTCATATTTTGCTCCTTTCTCATCAATTTTCATATTTTGCTCCTTTCTCATCAATTTTCATATTTAGTCCCTTTCTCATCAATTTTCATATTTTGCTCCTTTCTCATCAATTTTAATATTTTGCTCCTTTCTCATCAATTTTCATATTTAGCCCCTTTCACATCAATTTTCATATTTTGCTCCTTTCTCATAAATTTTCATATTAAGCCCCTTTCTCATCAATTCTCATATTTAGCGCCTTTCTCATCAATGTTCATATTTAGCCCCTTTCTCATCAATTTTTATATTTGCCTCTTTCTCATCAATTCTCATATTTAGCCCCTTTTCTCATCAAGTGTCATATTTACCTCCTTTCTCATCAACTTGCATATTTAGCCCCTTTCTAATCAATTTTCGCCCCTTTCTCTTCAATTTTCATATAAAGCCCCTTTCTCATCAATTTTCATATTTAGCCCATTTCTCATCAATTTTCATATTTAGCCCCTTTCTCATCAATTTTCATATTAAGCCCCTTTATCATCAATTGTCATATTAAGCCGCTTTCTCATCAATTTTCATATTTAGCCCCTTTCTCATCAATTTTCATATTAAGCCCCTTTCTCTTCAATTTTCATATTTAGCCCCTTTCTCCTCAATTTTTTATATTAAGCCCCTTTCTCATCAATTTTCATATTTAGCCCCTTTCTCATCGATTTTACTATTTAGCTCTTTCTCATCAATTTTCATATTTAGCCACTTCCTCATCAATTTTCATATTTAGCCCCTTTCTCATCAATGTTTATATTTAGCCCCTTTCTCATCAATTTTCATATTTAGCCCCTTTCTCATCAATTTTCATATTTAGCCGCTTTCTCATCAATTTTCATATTTTGCTCCTTTCTCATCAATTTTCATATTTAGCCCCTTTCTCATCAATTTTCATATTTTGCTCGTTTCTCATCAATTTTCATATTTTGCCCCTTTCTCATCAATTTTCATATTTAGCCCCTTTCTCATCAATTTTCATATTAAGCCGCTTTCTCATCAATTGTCATATTAAGCCCCTTTCTCATCAATTTTCATATTTAGCCCCTTTCTCCTCAATTTTCATATTTTGCCCCTTTCTCATCAAGGTTCATATTTTGCTCCTTTCTCATCAATTTTGACATTTTGCTCCTTTCTAACTAATTTTCATATTTTGCTCCATTCTCATCAATTTTCATATTTAGCTCCTTTCTCATCAATTTTCATATTTTGCTCCTTTTTCATCAATTTTCATATTTAGCCCCTTTCTCATCAATTTTCATATTTAGCCCCTTTCTCATCAATTTTCATATTTTGCTCCTTTCTCATCAATTTTCATATTTTGCTCCTTTCTCATAAATTTTCATATTTAGCTCGTTTCTTATCAATTTTCATATTTTGCTCCTTTCTCATCAATTTTCATATTTAGCTCCTTTCTCATCAATTTTAATATTTTGCTCCTTTCTCATCAATTTTTATATTAAGCCACTTTCTCATCAATTTTCATATTTTGCTCCTTTCTCATCAATTTTCATATTTTGCTCCTTTCTCATCCATTTTAATATTTAGCCCCTTTCTCATCAAATTTCATATTTTGCTCCTTTCTCATCAATTTTCATATTTTGCTCCTTTCTCATCAATTTTCATATTTTGCTCCTTTCCCATGAATTTTCATATTTAGCTCGTTTCTCATCAATTTTAATATTTTGCTCCTTTCATATAAATTTTCATATTTAGCTCCTTTCTCATCAATTTTCATATTTTGCTCCTTTCTCATCAATTTTCATATTTAGCTCCTTTCTCATCCATTTTCAAATTTTGCTCCTTTCTCATAATTTTTCATATTTAGCTCGTTTCTCATACATTTTAATATTTAGCCCCTTTCTCATCAATTCTCATATTTAGCGCCTTTCTCATAAATTTTCATATTTAGCTCCTTTCTCACCAGTTTTCATATTTTGCTCGTTTCTCATCAATTTTAATATTAAGCCCCTTTCTCATCAATGTTCATATTTTGCTCCTTTCTCATCAATGTTCATATTTAGCCCCTTTCTCATCAATATTCATATTTAGCTCCTTTCTCATCAATTTTCATATTTTGCTCCTTTCTCATCAATTTTCATATTTTGCTCCTTTCTCATCAATTTTCATATTTAGCCCCTTTCTCATCAATTTTCATATTTAGCTCCTTTCTCATCAATTTTCATATTTTGCTCCTTTCTCATAAATTTTCATATTTAGCTCCTTTCTCATCAATTTTAATATTTTGCTCCTTTCTCATCAATTTTAATATTTAGCCCCTTTCTCATAAGTTTTCATATTTTGCTCCTTTGTCATCAATTTTCATATTTAGCCCCTTTCTCATCAATTTTCATATTTAGCCCCTTTCTCATCAATTTTCATATTTTGCTCCTTTCTCATCAATTTTCATATTTTGCTCCTTTCTCATAAATTTTCATATTTAGCTCGTTTCTCATCAATTTTCATATTTTGTTC
The DNA here is from genome assembly GCF_053919585.1 of Euprymna scolopes. Lineage (NCBI taxonomy): Eukaryota > Metazoa > Mollusca > Cephalopoda > Sepiida > Sepiolidae > Euprymna > Euprymna scolopes. The sequence goes on along the minus strand of NC_136508.1, from coordinate 109,526,147 downwards.
CTTTCTCATCAATTTTCATGTTTAGCTCCTTTCTCATCAATTTTAATATTTTGCTCCTTTCTCATCAATTTTTATATTAAGCCACTTTCTCATCAATTTTCATATTTTGCTCCATTCTCATCAATTTTAATATTTTGCTCCTTTCTCATCCATTTTAATATTTTGCCCCTTTCTCATAAATTTTCATATTTTGCTCCTTTCTCATCAATTTTCATATTTTGCTCCTTTCTCATCAATTTTCATATTTTGCTCCTTTCCCATGAATTTTCATATTTAGCTCGTTTCTCATCAATTTTAATATTTTGCTCCTTTCTCATCAATTTTCATATTTTGCTCCTTTCTCATCAATTTTAATATTTTGCTCCTTTCATATAAATTTTCATATTTAGCTCCTTTCTCATCAATTTTCATATTTTGCTCCTTTCTCATCAATTTTCATATTTAGCTCCTTTCTCATCCATTTTCAAATTTTGCTCCTTTCTCATAATTTTTCATATTTAGCTCGTTTCTCATACATTTTAATATTTAGCCCCTTTCTCATCAATTCTCATATTTAGCGCCTTTCTCATAAATTTTCATATTTAGCTCCTTTCTCACCAGTTTTCATATTTTGCTCGTTTCTCATCAATTTTAATATTAAGCCCCTTTCTCATCAATGTTCATATTTAGCCCCTTTCTCATCAATGTTCATATTTAGCCCCTTTCTCATCAATATTCATATTTAGCTCCTTTCTCATCAATTTTCATATTTTGCTCCTTTCTCATCAATTTTCATATTTTGCTCCTTTCTCATCAATTTTCATATTTAGCCCCTTTCTCATCAATTTTCATATTTAGCTCCTTTCTCATCAATTTTCATATTTTGCTCCTTTCTCATAAATTTTCATATTTAGCCCCTTTCTCATCAATTTTCATATTTTGCTCCTTTCTCATCAATTTTCATATTTAGCTCCTTTCTCATCAATTTTCATATTTTGCTCCTTTCTCATCAATTTTCATATTTAGCTCCTTTCTCATCAATTTTCATATTTTGCTCCTTTCTCATCAATTTTAATATTTAGCCCCTTTCTCATAAATTTTCATATTTTGCTCCTTTGTCATCAATTTTCATATTTAGCCCCTTTCTCATCAATTTTCATATTTAGCCCCTTTCTCATCAATTTTCATATTTTGCTCCTTTCTCATCAATTTTCATATTTTGCTCCTTTCTCATAAATTTTCATATTTTGCTCCTTTCTCATCAATTTTTATTTTGTTCCTTTCTCATCAATTTTCATATTTAGCTCCTTTCTCATCAATTTTAATATTTTGCTCCTTTCTCATCAATTTTTATATTAAGCCCCTTTCTCATCAATTTTCATATTTTGCTCCTTTCTCATCAATTTTCATATTTTGCTCCTTTCTCATCCATTTTCATATTTTGCCCCTTTCTCATAAATTTTCATATTTTGCTCCTTTCTCATCAATTTTCATATTTTGCTCCTTTCTCATCAATTTTCATATTTTGCTCCTTTCCCATACATTTTCATATTTAGCTCGTTTCTCATCAATTTTAATATTTTGCTCCTTTCTCATCAATTTTCATATTTAGCTCCTTTCTCATCAATTTTCATATTTTGCTCCTTTCTCATCAATTTTTATATTAAGCCCCTTTCTCATAAATTTTCATATTTTGCTCCTTTCTCATCAATTTTCATATTTTGCTCCTTTCTCATAAATTTTCATATTTTGCTCCTTTCTCATCAATTTTAATATTTTGCTCCTTTCATATAAATTTTCATATTAAGCTCCTTTCTCATCAATTTTCATATTTTGCTCCTTTCTCATCAATTTTCATATTTAGCTCCTTTCTCATCCATTTTCAAATTTTGCTCCTTTCTCATAATTTTTCATATTTAGCTCGTTTCTCATACATTTTAATATTTAGCCCCTTTCTCATCAATTCTCATATTTAGCGCCTTTCTCATAAATTTTCATATTTAGCTCCTTTCTCACCAGTTTTCATATTTTGCTCGTTTCTCATCAATTTTAATATTAAGCCCCTTTCTCATCAATGTTCATATTTAGCCCCTTTCTCATCAATGTTCATATTTAGCCCCTTTCTCATCAATATTCATATTTAGCTCCTTTCTCATCAATTTTCATATTTTGCTCCTTTCTCATCAATTTTCATATTTTGCTCCTTTCTCATCAATTTTCATATTTAGCCCCTTTCTCATCAATTTTCATGTTTAGCTCCTTTCTCATCAATTTTCATATTTTGCTCCTTTCTCATAAATTTTCATATTTAGCTCCTTTCTCATCAATTTTAATATTTTGCTCCTTTCTCATCAATTTTCATATTTAGCTCCTTTCTCATCAATTTTCATATTTTGCTCCTTTCTCATCAATGTTAATATTTAGCCCCTTTCTCATCAATTTTCATATTTTGCTCCTTTGTCATCAATTTTCATATTTAGCCCCTTTCTCATCAATTTTCATATTTAGCCCCTTTCTCACCAATTTTCATATTTTGCTCCTTTCTCATCAATTTTCATATTTTGCTCATTTCTCATCAATTTTCATATTTAGCTCGTTTCTCATCAATGTTCATATTTTGCTCCTTTCTCATCAATTTTCATATTTAGCTCGTTTCTCATCAATTTTCATATTTTGCTCCTTTCTCATCAATTTTCATATTTAGCTCCTTTCTCATCAATTTTAATATTTTGCTCCTTTCTCATCAATTTTTATATTAAGCCCCTTTCTCATCAATTTTCATATTTTGCTCCTTTCTCATCAATTTTCATACTTTGCTCCTTTCTCATCAATTTTCATATTTAGCCCCTTTCTCATAAATTTTCATATTTTGCTCCTTTCTCATCAATTTTCATATTTTGCTCCTTTCTCATCAATTTTCATATTTTGCTCCTTTCCCATAAATTTTCATATTTAGCTCGTTTCTCATCAATTTTAATATTTTGCTCCTTTCTCATCAATTTTCATATTTAGCTCCTTTCTCATCAATTTTCATATTTTGCTCCTTTCTCATCAATTTTCATATTTTGCTCCTTTCTCATCAATTTTCATATTTAGCCCCTTTCTCATAAATTTTCATATTTTACTCCTTTCTCATCAATTTTCATATTTAGCTCCTTTCTCATCCATTTTCAAATTTTTCTCCTTTCTCATAAATTTTCATATTTAGCTCGTTTCTACTACATTTTAATATTTAGCCCCTTTCTCATCAATTCTCATATTTAGCGCCTTTCTCATAAATTTTCATATTTAGCTCCTTTCTCACCAATTTTAATATTTTGCTCGTTTCTCATCAATTTTAATATTAAGCCCCTTTGTCATCAATTTTCATATTTAGCCCCTTTCTCATCAATATTCATATTTAGCTCCTTTCTCATCAATTTTCATATTTTGCTCCTTTCTCATCAATTTTCATATTTAGCTCCTTTCTCATCCATTTTCAAATTTTGCTCCTTTCTCATAAATTTTCATATTTAACTCGTTTCTCATCAATTTTAATATTAAGCCCCTTTCTCATCAATGTTCATATTTAGCCCCTTTCTCATCAATGTTCATATTTAGCTCCTTTCTCATCAATTTTCATATTTAGCCCCTTTCTCATCAATTTTCATATTTTGCTCCTTTCTCATCAATTTTCATATTTAGCTCCTTTCTCATCAATTTTCATATTTTGCTCCTTTCTCATCAATTTTCATATTTAGCTCCTTTCTCATCAATTTTCATATTTTGCTCCTTTCTCATCAATTTTCATATTTTGCTCAATTCTCATCAATTTTTATATTAAGCCCCTATCTCATCAATTGTCATATTTAGCTCCTTTCTCATCAATTTTAATATTTAGCCCCTTTCTCATCAATGTTCATATTAAGCCCCTTTCTCATCAATTTTCATATGGTGCTCCTTTCTCATCAATTTTCATATTTAGCTCCTTTCTCATCAATTTTCATATTTTGCTCCTTTGTCATCAATTTTCATATTTAGCCCCTTTCTCATCAATTTTCATATTTAGCCCCTTTCTCATCAATTTTCATATTTAGCCCCTTTCTCATCAATTTTCATATTTTGCTCCTTTCTCATCAATTTTCATATTTTGCTCCTTTCTCATCAATTTTCATATTTAGCTCGTTTCTCATCAATTTTCATATTTTGTTCCTTTCTCATCAATTTTCATATTTAGCTCCTTTCTCATCAATTTTAATATTTTGCTCCTTTCTCATCAATTTTTATATTAAGCCCCTTTCTCATCAATTTTCATATTTTGCTCCTTTCTCATCAATTTTCATATTTTGCTCCTTTCTCATCCATTTTCATATTTTGCCCCTTTCTCATAAATTTTCATATTTTGCTCCTTTCTCATCAATTTTCATATTTTGCTCCTTTCTCATCAATTTTCATATTTTGCTCCTTTCCCATACATTTTCATATTTAGCTCGTTTCTCATCAATTTTAATATTTTGCTCCTTTCTCATCAATTTTCATATTTAGCTCCTTTCTCATCAATTTTAATATTTTGCTCCTTTCTCATCAATTTTTATATTAAGCCCCTTTCTCATAAATTTTCATATTTTGCTCCTTTCTCATCAATTTTCATATTTTGCTCCTTTCTCATAAATTTTCATATTTTGCTCCTTTCTCATCAATTTTAATATTTTGCTCCTTTCATATAAATTTTCATATTAAGCTCCTTTCTCATCAATTTTCATATTTTGCTCCTTTCTCATCAATTTTCATATTTAGCTCCTTTCTCATCCATTTTCAAATTTTGCTCCTTTCTCATAATTTTTCATATTTAGCTCGTTTCTCATACATTTTAATATTTAGCCCCTTTCTCATCAATTCTCATATTTAGCGCCTTTCTCATAAATTTTCATATTTAGCTCCTTTCTCACCAGTTTTCATATTTTGCTCGTTTCTCATCAATTTTAATATTAAGCCCCTTTCTCATCAATGTTCATATTTAGCCCCTTTCTCATCAATGTTCATATTTAGCCCCTTTCTCATCAATATTCATATTTAGCTCCTTTCTCATCAATTTTCATATTTTGCTCCTTTCTCATCAATTTTCATATTTTGCTCCTTTCTCATCAATTTTCATATTTAGCCACTTCCTCATCAATTTTCATATTAAGCTCCTTTCTCATCAATTTTCATATTTTGCTCCTTTCTCATAAATTTTCATATTTAGCTCCTTTCTCATCAATTTTAATATTTTGCTCCTTTCTCATCAATTTTCATATTTAGCTCCTTTCTCATCAATTTTCATATTTTGCTCCTTTCTCATCAATGTTAATATTTAGCCCCTTTCTCATCAATTTTCATATTTTGCTCCTTTGTCATCAATTTTCATATTTAGCCCCTTTCTCATCAATTTTCATATTTAGCCCCTTTCTCACCAATTTTCATATTTTGCTCCTTTCTCATCAATTTTTATATTTTGCTCATTTCTCATCAATTTTCATATTTAGCTCGTTTCCCATCAATGTTCATATTTTGCTCCTTTCTCATCAATTTTCATATTTAGCTCGTTTCTCATCAATTTTCATATTTTGCTCTTTTCTCATCAATTTTCATATTTAGCTCCTTTCTCATCAATTTTAATATTTTGCTCCTTTCTCATCAATTTTTATATTAAGCCCCTTTCTCATCAATTTTCATATTTTGCTCCTTTCTCATCAATTTTCATATTTTGCTCCTTTCTCATCAATTTTCATATTTAGCCCCTTTCTCATAAATTTTCATATTTTGCTCCTTTCTCATCAATTTTCATATTTTGCTCCTTTCTCATCAATTTTCATATTTTGCTCCTTTCCCATAAAGTTTCATATTTAGCTCGTTTCTCATCAATTTTAATATTTTGCTCCTTTCTCATCAATTTTCATATTTAGCTCCTTTCTCATCAATTTTCATATTTTGCTCCTTTCTCATCAATTTTCATATTTTGCTCCTTTCTCATCAATTTTTATATTTAGCCCCTTTCTCATAAATTTTCATATTTTACTCCTTTCTCATCAATTTTCATATTTAGCTCCTTTCTCATCCATTTTCAAATTTTTCTCCTTTCTCATAAATTTTCATATTTAGCTCGTTTCTACTACATTTTAATATTTAGCCCCTTTCTCATCAATTCTCATATTTAGCGCCTTTCTCATAAATTTTCATATTTAGCTCCTTTCTCACCAATTTTAATATTTTGCTCGTTTCTCATCAATTTTAATATTAAGCCCCTTTGTCATCAATGTTCATATTTAGCCCCTTTCTCATCAATATTCATATTTAGCTCCTTTCTCATCAATTTTCATATTTTGCTCCTTTCTCATCAATTTTCATATTTAGCTCCTTTCTCATCCATTTTCAAATTTTGCTCCTTTCTCATAAATTTTCATATTTAGCTCGTTTCTCATCAATTTTAATATTAAGCCCCTTTCTCATCAATGTTCATATTTAGCCCCTTTCTCATCAATGTTCATATTTAGCTCCTTTCTCATCAATTTTCATATTTAGCCCCTTTCTCATCAATTTTCATATTTTGCTCCTTTCTCATCAATTTTCATATTTAGCTCCTTTCTCATCAATTTTCATATTTTGCTCCTTTCTCATCAATTGTCATATTTAGCTCCTTTCTCATCAATTTTCATATTTTGCTCCTTTCTCATCAATTTTCATATTTAGCTCCTTTCTCATCAATTTTTATATTAAGCCCCTATCTCATCAATTGTCATATTTAGCTCCTTTCTCATCAATTTTAATATTAAGCCCCTTTCTCATCAATGTTCATATTTAGCCCCTTTCTCATCAATTTTCATATGGTGCTCCTTTCTCATCAATTTTCATATTTAGCTCCTTTCTCATCAATTTTCATATTTTGCTCCTTTGTCATCAATTTTCATATTTAGCCCCTTTCTCATCAATTTTCATATTTAGCCCCTTTCTCATCAATTTTCATATTTAGCCCCTTTCTCATCAATTTTCATATTTTGCTCCTTTCTCATCAATTTTCATATTTTGCTCCTTTCTCATCAATTTTCATATTTAGCTCGTTTCTCATCAATGTTCATATTTTGCTCCTTTCTCATCAATTTTCATATTTAGCTCGTTTCTCATCAATTTTCATATTTTGCTCCTTTCTCATCAATTTTCATATTTAGCTCCTTTCTCATCAATTTTAATATTTTGCTCCTTTCTCATCAATTTTTATATTAAGCCCCTTTCTCATCAATTTTCATATTTTGCTCCTTTCTCATCAATTTTCATATTTTGCTCCTTTCTCATCAATTTTCATATTTAGCCCCTTTCTCATAAATTTTCATATTTTGCTCCTTTCTCATCAATTTTCATATTTTGCTCCTTTCTCATCAATTTTCATATTTTGCTCCTTTCCCATAAATTTTCATATTTAGCTCGTTTCTCATCAATTTTAATATTTTGCTCCTTTCTCATCAATTTTCATATTTAGCTCCTTTCTCATCAATTTTCATATTTTGCTCCTTTCTCATCAATTTTCATATTTTGCTCCTTTCTCATCAATTTTCATATTTAGTCCCTTTCTCATCAATATTCATATTTAGCTCCTTTCTCATAAATTTTCATATTAAGCCCCTTTCTCATCAATTCTCATATTTAGCGCCTTTCTCATAAATTTTCATATTTAGCTCGTTTCTTACCAATTTTCATATTTTGCTCCTTTCTCATCAATGTTCATATTTAGCCCCTTTCTCATCAATTTTTATATTTGCCTCTTTCTCATCAATTCTCATATTTAGCGCCTTTCTCATAAATTTTCATATTTAGCTCCTTTCTCATCAATTTCCATATTTAGCTCCTTTCTCATAAATTTTTATATTTGCCTCTTTCTCATCAATTTTCATATTAACCCCTTTTCTCATCAAGTGTCATATTTACCTCCTTTCTCATCAACTTGCATATTTAGCCCCTTTCTAATCAATTTTCGCCCCTTTCTCATCAATTTTAATATTTTGCCCCTTTCTCTTCAATTTTCATATAAAGCCCCTTACTCATCAATTTTTATATTTAGCCCATTTCTCATAAATTTTCATATTTAGCCCCATTCTCATCAATTTTCATATTTAGTCCCTTTCTCATCAATTTTTATATTAAGTCCATTTCTCATCAATTTTCAAATTTTGCTCCTTTCTAATCAATTTTCATATTTAGCCCCTTTCTCATCAATTTTCATATTTAGCCCCTTTCTCATCAATTTTCATATTTTGCTCCTTTCTCATCAATTTTCATATTTTGCTCCTTTCTCATCAATTTTCATATTTAGCTCGTTTCTCATCAATGTTCATATTTTGCTCCTTTCTCATCAATTTTCATATTTAGCTCGTTTCTCATCAATTTTCATATTTTGCTCCTTTCTCATCAATTTTCATATTTAGCTCCTTTCTCATCAATTTTAATATTTTGCTCCTTTCTCATCAATTTTTATATTAAGCCCCTTTCTCATCAATTTTCATATTTTGCTCCTTTCTCATCAATTTTCATATTTTGCTCCTTTCTCATCAATTTTCATATTTAGCCCCTTTCTCATAAATTTTCATATTTTGCTCCTTTCTCATCAATTTTCATATTTTGCTCCTTTCTCATCAATTTTCATATTTTGCTCCTTTCCCATAAATTTTCATATTTAGCTCGTTTCTCATCAATTTTAATATTTTGCTCCTTTCTCATCAATTTTCATATTTAGCTCCTTTCTCATCAATTTTCATATTTTGCTCCTTTCTCATCAATTTTCATATTTTGCTCCTTTCTCATCAATTTTCATATTTAGTCCCTTTCTCATCAATATTCATATTTAGCTCCTTTCTCATAAATTTTCATATTAAGCCCCTTTCTCATCAATTCTCATATTTAGCGCCTTTCTCATAAATTTTCATATTTAGCTCGTTTCTTACCAATTTTCATATTTTGCTCCTTTCTCATCAATGTTCATATTTAGCCCCTTTCTCATCAATTTTTATATTTGCCTCTTTCTCATCAATTCTCATATTTAGCGCCTTTCTCATAAATTTTCATATTTAGCTCCTTTCTCATCAATTTCCATATTTAGCTCCTTTCTCATAAATTTTTATATTTGCCTCTTTCTCATCAATTTTCATATTAACCCCTTTTCTCATCAAGTGTCATATTTACCTCCTTTCTCATCAACTTGCATATTTAGCCCCTTTCTAATCAATTTTCGCCCCTTTCTCATCAATTTTAATATTTTGCCCCTTTCTCTTCAATTTTCATATAAAGCCCCTTACTCATCAATTTTTATATTTAGCCCATTTCTCATAAATTTTCATATTTAGCCCCATTCTCATCAATTTTCATATTTAGTCCCTTTCTCATCAATTTTTATATTAAGTCCATTTCTCATCAATTTTCAAATTTTGCTCCTTTCTAATCAATTTTCATATTTAGCCCCTTTCTCATCAATTTTCATATTAAGCCGCTTTCTCATCAATTTTCATATTAAGCCCCTTTCTCATCAATTTTCATATTAAGCCCCTTTCTCATCAATTTTCATATTAAGCCCCTTTCTCATCAATTTTCATATTTAGCCCCTTTCTCCTCAATTTTTTATATTAAGCCCCTTTCTCATCAATTTTCATATTTAGCCCCTTTCTCATCGATTTTACTATTTAGCTCTTTCTCATCAATTTTCATATTTAGCCACTTCCTCATCAATTTTCATATTTAGCCCCTTTCTCATCAATGTTTATATTTAGCCCCTTTCTCTTCAATTTTCATATTAAGCCCCTTTCTCATCAATTTTCATATTTAGCCCCTTTTTCATCAATTTTCATATTTAGCCGCTTTCTCATCAATTTTCATATTAAACACCTTTCTCATCAATTTTGATATTTAGCCCCTTTCTCATCAATTTTCATATTTTGCTCCTTTCTCATCAATTTTCATATTTTGCCCCTTTCTCATCAATTTTCATATTTAGCCGCTTTCTCATCAATTTTCATATTTTGCTCTATTCTCATCGATTTTCATATTTAGCCCCTTTCTCATCAATTTTCATATTTAGCTCCTTTCTCATCAATTTTCATATTTAGCCCCTTTCTCATCAATTTTCATATTAAGCCGCTTTCTCATCAATTTTCATATTTCGCCCCTTTCTCATCAATTTTTATATTTAGCCGCTTTCTCATCAATGTTCATATTTTGCTCCTTTCTCATCAATGTTCATATTTAGCCCCTTTCTCATCAATTTTCATATTAAGCCCCTTTCTCATCAATTTTCATATTTAGCCCCTTTCTCATCAATTTTCATATTAAGCCGCTTTCTCATCAATTTTAATATTTAGCCCCTTTCTCATCAATTTTCATATTAAGCCCCTTTCTCATCAGTTTTCATATTTAGCCCCTTTCTCATAAATTTTCATATTTAGCCCCATTCTCATCAATTTTCATATTTAGTCCCTTTCTCATCAATTTTTATATTAAGTCCATTTCTCATCAATTTTCAAATTTTGCTCCTTTCTCATCAATTTTCATATTTAGCCCCTTTCTCATCAATTTTCATATTAAGCCGCTTTCTCATCAATTTTCATATTTAGCTCGTTTCTCATCAATCTTAATATTAAGCCGCTTTCTCATCAATTTTCATGTTTAGCCCCTTTCTCATCAATTTTTTATATTTAGCCCCTTTCTCATCAATTTTCATATTTAGCCCCATTCTCATCAATTTTCATATTTAGTCCCTTTCTCATCAATTTTTATATTAAGTCCATTGCTCATAAATTGTCATATTTTGCTCCTTTCTCATCAAGTTTCATATTTAGCCCCTGTCTCATCAAGTTTCATATTTAGCCGCTTTCTCATCAATTTTCATATTTAGCCCCTTTCTCATCAATTTTCATATTAAGCCGCTTTCTCATCAATTTTCATATTTAGCCCCTTTCTCATCAATTTTCATTTGTAGCCCCTTTCTCATCAATTTTTTATATTAAGCCGCTTTCTCATCAATTTTAATATTTAGCCCCTATTCTCATCAATTTTCATTTGTAGCCCCTTTCTCATCAATTTTTTATATTAAGCCCCTTTCTCATCAATTTTCATATTTAGCCCCTTTCTCATCGATTTTCATATTATGCTCTTTCTCATCAATGTACATAGTAAGCCCCTTTCTCATCAGTTTTCATATTAAGCCCCTTTCTCGTCAATTTTCACATTTAGCCCCTTTCTCATCAATTTTAATATTTAGCCCCTTTCTCATCAATTTTTATATTTAGCCCCTTTCTCATCAATTTTCATATTTAGCCCCTTTCTCATCAATTTTCATATTTAGCCACTTTCTCATCAATTTTCATATTAAGCCCCTTTCTCATCAATTTTCATTTGTAGCCCCTTTCTCATCAATTGTCATATTTAGCTCCTTTCTCATCAATGTTCATATTTAGCCCCTTTCTCATCAATTTTCATATTAAGCCCCTTTCTCATCAATTTTAATATTTAGCCCCTTTCTCATCAATTTTTATATTTAGCCCCTTTCTCATCAATTTTCATATTAAGCCCATTTCTCATCAATTGTCATATTTAGCCCCTTTCTAATCAATTTTCATATTAAGCCCATTTCTCAGCAATTTTCATATTAAGCCGCTTTCTCATCAATTTTCCTATTAAGCCCCGTTTCTCATCAATTTGCATATTAAGCCGCTTTCTCATCAATTTTCATATTTAGCTCCTTTCTCATCAATTTTCATACTTTGCTCCTTTCTCATCAATTTTCATATTAAGCCCCTTTCTCATCAATTGTCATATTAAGCCCCTTTCTCATCAATTTTCATATTTAGCCACTTTCTCATCAATTTTCATATTTAGCCCCTTGGCTCATCAATTTTTATATTTGCTCCTTTCTCATCAATTTTCATATTTAGCCACTTTCTCATCAATTTTCATATTTTGCTCCTTTCTAATCAATTTTCATATTAAGCCCATTTCTCATCAATTTTCATATTAAGCCCCTTTCTCATCTATTTTCATATTTTAGCCGCTTTCTCATCAATTTTCATATTATTCCCTTTCTAATCAGTTTTCATACTTTGCTCGTTTCTCATCAATTTTCATATGAAGCCCCTTTCTCATCAATTGTCATATTAAGCCCCTTTCTCATCAATTATTATATTTAGCCCCTTTTCTCATCAATGTTCATATTAAGCCCCTTTCTCATCAATTTTTATATTTAGCCCCTTTCTCATCAATTTTCATATTAAGCCGCTTTCTCATCAATTTTCATATTTAGCTCCTTTCTCATCAATTTTCATATTTAGCCCCTTTCTCATCAATTTTCATATTAAGCCCCTTTTCTCATTAATTTTTATATTAAGCCCCTTTCTCATCAATTTTCATATTTAGCTCCTTTCTCATCAATTTTCATATTTAGCCCCTTTCTCATCAATTTTCATATTTAGCCACTTTCTCATCAATTTTCATATTTAGCCCCTTTCTCATCCATTTTCATAATTAGCCCCTTTCTCATCCATTGTCATATTTAGCCCCTTTCTCATCAATTTTAATATTTAGCGCCTTTCTCATCAATTTTCATATTTAGCCCCTTTCTCATCAATTTTAATATTTAGCTGTTTCTCATCAATTTTCATATTTAGCCCCTTTCTCATCAATTTTCATATTTAGCTCATTTCTCATCAATTTTTATATTTAGCTTGTGTCTCATCAATTTTCATTTTTAGCCCCTTTCTTATCAATTTTCATCTTTAACCCCTTTCTCTATTGTCTATTTAAAAAAAAAATATCTCCTTCAAGAACGATCATAAAATGTGTTTTCAATCGATATTTATTCAATAAGTGACCAGTTTCCCTACCTAGCGAAAGGGGACGAATTTTCCAGGGTCGAGTTTTCCGGAGACGAGTTTTCCCGGGACGAGTTTTCCGGGCACCGATATAGTTTTTTCCTCCCCCCCTCTCTCTCTCTCTCTAAATTATATTTTAAAAAATATTAAGATTTATTATTTTCTTTTTAAAACCAAATCTCCCTCAGTAATGTCTTTAATTTTCTATTTTTTAGCGATTATCAAAACCCCTAAGATGTGATATACCGGACATTATTTACCGTTCGGGTTTGTATTACTGTATACATAGATTCGAAAAAGTTGTTAAAAAACAAATATATAAAAAATAAATGTTATCAAAGGCAAGAGAAATTACTTTTCTACCAAACTGGATATAATTTTCGTGTTTTTATTCAATATAACATGTTTATTCAGCTCAAAAAGCATATAGTGTTTACCGATGTATTCGAAAATTCAAAATGGCGGCCGACTCTCTCTTTAACACAGTAAGTTTGGGAAAAGGTGTTATAAATAATAAACTAGACAAAATACTATTAAAAAACCACCGAATATATGTCAAGTTATGTCATGGTAACATATATTGAGCGAGTTTTTAACAGTATTTTATCTGGGTTTTTATTTATAACACCTTTTCCCAAACTTACCGTGTTAAAGAGAGAATCAGACGCCATCTTGAATTTTTCAATACATCGGTAAACACTGTATGCTTTTCGAGCTGAATAAACATGTTAAATTGAATAAAAACACGAAAATTATATCCAGTTTGGTAGAAAAGTAATTTATCTTGCCTTTGATAACATTTATTTGTTATATATTTGTTTTTTGACAACTTTTTCGAATCTGTGTACAGTAATACAAACCCAAAAAGGGGTCTCGTTTATGAACATAATAACCGCTTTAAAATAAGTGAAACCACTAAGAACTTAGCCAGTTAGGTAGAAAACGGACACTTAGAAAATCGATTTTATTTTAAAAAAAAACAAACAAACATTAAACAAGTAAAAATATATTTTTTTAAATATTATGGGGGCTATAGTCTATTTTAAAAAACAATATCTCCTTCAAGAACGATCATAAAATGTGTTTTCAATCGACATTTATTCAATAATGGACCAGTTTTCCTACCTAGCGAAAGGGGACCAGTTTTCCGGGGACGAGTTTTCCGGAGAGGAGTTTTCCCGAGACGAGTTTTCTCGGGACGAGTTTTCCTAAATTCGATTTTCGGTGCTTCTATATTAAAATAACGAAAAAAAAATTAATTTCAAGTGTTACCTACCTAATCATTAATCTTAATAAAAAAAGACAAGAATTAAGTATGGTTTATCGGGTTTGTATTACTGTACACATAGATTCGAAAAAGTTGTCAAAAAACAAATATATAACAAATAAATGTTATCAAAAGCAAGATAAGTTACTTTTCTACCAAACTGGATAAATTTTTCGTGTTTTTATTCAATGTAACATGTTTATTCAGCTCGAAAAACAGTGTTTACCGATGTATTGGAAAATTCAAGATGGCGTCTGATTCTCTCTTTAACACGGTAAGTTTGGGAAAAGGTGTTATAAATAAAAACCCAGATAAAATACTGTTAAAAACTCGCTCAATATATTGTTACCGTGACATAGGTTGACATATATTCGGCGGGTTTTTAATAGTATTGTGTATAGTTTTTTATTTATAACACCTTTTCCCAAACTTACCGTGTTAAAGAGAGAATCAGATACAAACCCAAAAACTATTTCCTTACAGTGACAATTTTGCTGTAAATCAAAAAATGTTTTATTAGACATTTGTTTATGAAATATCGCCATTATTGAAAACGAAAATAATGACCTTTGCCTCCGTCAATAGCCTTGACGCCTGTCATGCATACGTTCCAAATAAACTTCAATAACATAAATTAATCGTTAAGAAAATAATTTGATTACATCAATTAAAATAAAATCGATGAAAATATAATTTAACGAATTATCCAATATATTTTAAAGAAACAATAAATAATAATAAAATATTCGTTCGCCGAAAAATCAATCATTGTTAGTGACGAGTTTCAATATTTCAATATGGCGACAAGAGAGCTAGTTCGCAGAAAATTGTAAAAAAGAAAGAAAAAAAAACACGTAGATAGTTTCGATGTTTTGGTTGAATATTATGTGTAAAATTATTATTTTTATTTATCGTAATATTTTAATATTTTAAAGAATAACAAACAAAAAATGACAAAATTATCATTTCTTTTAATTGACGGACGTTTTTTTTTTTTTTTTATGGCCAGATTTTGCGAATTTAGTTTTTTTAAAGAACAGCTTGTCTTTTAAAAAAATATTTGGTTTTGTTAAATTGGCTTAATTTTTTAAAATCTTTTTTTTTCTTCTTGTTTTACATAAATATTTATTTGACATGTTACTATTAAATGAAAATGTGCTTGTCGAAAATACCCCCCCCCCGAATAATATAAAAGTTAAAATTAAAGTTGTTTAACTTTTTAAATTTGGCCTTTTAACAAATATTTTAGCTTTTCGTTTATTTTATAACTTTTCAATAGAAAAAATATCTATTTTACAAATTTTAAGATGATTAAATTAATTCTAGTTATCCTCTCGTTGTGTTTTGTTGTTTTGTTTTGCAATGGAAGCTCTTCTCTTGGTGTATTTTTGTTACATGATAAGGGCTGTCCCCTTTTCATGTAAGTATAAAAATAGAGAGATTTAGTTAAAATGAAAATGAAATAGAATAGACGAAATTCGAACCTCGTAATTAAGGTTTAGAAATAGATTACGAGAGAGAATTAGCAAATGGAATGTAAAAAAACAAACCATAGTTTAGCTTAGAGATAAAATAGTTTAAGAAAAGAATGTGCATTGTCAATTCTGTTCAATTGAGGAATGCAACTATAAGATAATTTAATAAACATGTTTTTAACATATTGGAAATATAGGTTACTGGGAATATAGGTTAAAATTCCTTTTGTAAACAAAGGAAAAAGTTTGGGACATGCATTTCCAGAACACGTGAAAGAAGACACATGTTTTAACATGTGTATGACGTCATGGAAAATGGGAAATTCTCGATATAGTTAGAAACTTTAGAGTTAAGTGGGGGAGAGTCTGGGAGAGTCGGAGAAAGAGTCTGAGGACGACAGACGAGTCTGGAGTCCAGACATGGGAATCGAACGTCTAGAAGCGAGACGGTCACCTTTGAAACTTAGAATGTGAAACTTTGAATTCCTGAAAGCAAAGCCACCGGCCGGTCCATGGAAATAAACCCATCATGTGTTTTTATAAACGTCGTCTGTGTGTTGTAATTCTACCAAAATGTAAAGTGGAAATTGTCATTATATATCTTCTATATCATGTGGTTTAAAATGTCTTTACATACACATCTCATATCTACAATGTGAACACTAAGACTGTCTCAACACTACCTCCTCACTAACACTTCTAAGTATGAACATTTAATATATATGAATCTCATCATAACACGAACAATCTCTCTTACAACATCACTCTCTATAAGACTCTCTAAGACTCACACTGTTAATAAGATTTAATAACAACAAACAAATACGAACAATAACAAATAACAACAATAACGAATAATAACTATATATAACATTTTTAGCGACTTATGTAGGTTATTTTCATAACAACAGTATAGCGTCACACAAGAGACATGAAATTAAATAGATAACATTTCAGTTACGTGGACATCTATGGACATAAAAGTAAAACTTTGTCTTTTTATGCGGACATAAGACAAAGCACACCACGTGACATGGTGTCCTCTTTCCATCCAATCAACGCTGGAAGAAAAACACATTTCTTAAATCTTTTCTGATAGCTTCACTGGAGCCATCCCAAAAGTTTAGAGGTTATTTAAAAATTATTAATTTAAAAGTTATGAAAATACGTTCAAAGTTATTGAATAGACTTTTTTAAGTTTAAAAGTGTTATAATTAAGACAAGCGTATGGTAGCAACAAAAATGCGAACACGGAGATTGTGTATATACATATATATGCATATATTTATTCTCGACAAACGAGATGTTAGAAGAAAAAAAAAAAAGAAAGAAAGGATCGTTAGTATTTACTCGAAGTTGACTGGGACGATGATAAGGTATCGGCTGTGGTGTCGTTGGTAAGAAGAGAGGTGGTTGAATGTTTAACTCGTGCGTCGGTGAAATAACAGTCGTGGCGACGGTGGAGACGACGACTAAGACGGCGTCGAAAACGGCCGAGGCAGCAACGGACGCGAAGCGTGATGTGTTTGACTGGTCGGTCTGTCTAAACTGCCGATTTGAACATGCTGCCCCTTTTTTATATCGAGGCGCGATGAAAAAGTGGCTCCAGAAAGCCTGTGTTTAATTTAGGCGGGAGGCATTGTTATTGGCCGAAAAATATAAATGTTATTTTGCCAATGCCTGCGGAATTGCATGTAAATCGCCTGAGATTTGTATTTCTGTTTTATAACAAAGCTCCCCCAGATCTCAGACAGATTTACAATTTGTGGGTGTGTTTAGAAGTGTAGTGTTTAGATCATGACAAAGTCCCTGAAGCGGGTGGGGAGGTTCCCTCTTGTTGTTCTCACCGGGGGTAGGGTCGGGATAGTGTTATTGTCGTGTGGTGATGATGTTGAGGGATTCATGTTTTGATTTTGTGGGGGGTTATTTGGAAAATGTTGTGTGGCGTGAAGCTGGTTGGTGTTGCAAGGTGGGGGCAGGGGGTTTGTTTTGCACAAATGCGGTGAGCGAGGGGCCAAGCATCTGATATGTTTGCGGTGGATCCAGGCTGTATCGCCCTTTTCATTTTGCACATGAGACATCATGTCATTTGTTTTTATGATTGTGAAGTCACCTACCCATGGTAGATGAGATGATTGTGCCGTTGCTGATTGTGGCCGATGGAGTAAAACTTTATCACCTACTTGTATCGGGTCTCGACAGGTAAGATGATGGGTGCCTTTCTCAAGTTTGTGATCGGCCTCGTCGTTGGCCAGGGTGACATGGTGGGGGACCTGTCTTAGCAAAGCGTTGATTTGCATGCCATATGCTCCCGGGTCGTCGCTTTTAATTTGTTTATGAAGCGTAGGTAAACCAATGTTGGGGTGACGACCGGTGATTGCATAATGAGGGGAGACACCGGTAGCGCTATTAGTCGTGGCGTTCATGGATGAGACTACCGATTCGAGGATGTCAGTCCATTCACAATTCCTCTCCTCGCATAGCATGTATAGGGCATTTTTCATTGTCCGATGTTGCTGCTCAATGTTCCCCGAGCTTTATGGACGCCAGGGGCAGTGGAGCTCCTGTGTGATGGACAGCTGGTCACAGAATTGTCTATAGACTTCTCCTGTGAAGTGTGTGCCCCGATCAGAGGAAACTATTCTTGGAATTTCCCTGTGCCGAAGAAAAAACTGAAACAGCCCGCGGGCCACGTCAATGGCACGGTCCCTTGCACATGGTATCGCCGTAAAATACCGACTAAAGCTGTCCAAAATCGTCAGTATGTACCGTTTTCCTTTCGAATTTGGCATTGTTACAAAGTCGATAAAGACCAGCTCAAATGGCCTTTTTCCACGTTTGCAGTGACCCATCGGCCAGTGGGTGCGTTTACCATAGTTCCCTTTGTATTTTGCGCAGGTTTTGCAAGATTCGACATAGGCCTTAATGTTGCAGTTCTTGAACTCCCACCAGTAGCCGGACAAGAGTTCTCGCATGCGAGTGATGCCTGAGTGGTTGCTGCCCTCGTGGGCCTGGAACAGGTATCTGGGACGAAGTTTATATGGCACAACCAATTTGGGAGAGTTGTTGCTGTCCCTCATCATCAGCACGGCGGTACCCGGTTCCAGAAAAAATTGTTGGAAGTGATGTTTGAAGAGCATAGCTCGGTGATCGCTAGGATAAAAATGTGGTTCACTGGGGTTGGTTGACTGGAGGGCACTGATGATCTTTGCTAAGGTTTCATTCTTCTGTTGTTCGTTTGCAACGCCTAGGTGGTTGCAGATTTTCTCCATAGGGATAAGAGATGAGTGGTATGCGAAGAATGCATTGCTGATACGTTCTTGGGTGTGGGCGTCCCGTGTTGTGTGTGTCTTGGGAATGAGTTGTAGACTGTGTGAGTCGTTGAGGCACCAAGATGGGATGTATATGCGTAAGGTTGATCCACTTAGCTCGAAAGTCTGGCCTGCTGGGGTCGGGTCGTGTGGAATTTTGATTTTTCTTTGTCCATTACCTATGCTCAGCATGTCGGCCCAAATGTTGGATTCACCCTCGATGTATTCCAGGACAAATTTATAGCATGAAATTTCTTCCTGCCATCTTTGTATTTTGGCGTTATTGAATTCTCGTTGATCCAAATATGTTAGTGATCGATGGTCGGTGAAGAGAACAAAAGGGTGGCTTCAGAGGAAATAATCGAATTTGATTATCGCCCACTTGACAGCGTAGGCCTCCCGTTCCGTCGTGGACCAGTTCTGTTCTGTGGAGGAAACAGCGACGATATTTTTCTTCCCGTTGTCAGTCTCTTGCATTAGTATCGCACCACATGCCACGTCGCTAGCGTCGGTGGTGAGTGTAAACAGCTTGGAAAAATCCGGAAATGAAATGATGGGTGGTGAAGAGAGTCGTTCTTTAATTTTTTTTAAGGCTTTGTCGGCGCTCTCTGTCCATATGAAGGGTTTATTGATCTTGTTGAGATCATGTATGGGAGACATGAGTTTTGAGAATGTGCCCGACCTGATTTGTTCCTGCAGGCGCATCTCAAGGAACTGTCTGATCCATACCAGTCGGCCGATGAGGCTTTGTAGCTCCTTCTTTGATGTTGGGGGCTTCATTTCTCGGATAGCTCGAACGTATTCGGGGTCAGGCTTGAAGCCTTCCTTGGTTATAATGCGACCCAGGAATTTTGCCTCGGTTGTGAGGAATGAGCACTTGTCAGGGTTTAGTTTAAGTCCAAAATTTCGGAGGACGGTGAAAAGTTGTTCTAGAGCGAGTAAGTATTCGTCAAAAGTTCTTGCGTGAACCAAATTGTCGTCGATGTAGGACGAGATGTTATCACACAACGTGACTGTAGCCAGAGCTTCTGTTACCCAGCGCGAAAAGATCTGTCCGGCCGAAGTAAGACCGAAAGACAAACGAGTGTATTGGTAGCACTGGTCTTTCCACGTGAATGCGGTTTTGTGTCGGTCTTGCTGATCGATTTCGATTTGCCAATATCCACTGCGTAGATCTAGGGAAGCAAAGTATGTGTTGCCTTTGCCGATCTTGTTGAATAACTGGTCAATTCTCGGTATTGGGTAAGGGTCTAGATCGACCAAGACTTTGTTCAGTGTCCTTTTGAAATTGGCTACTACGCGGACTGAACCGTTTTTCTTGCGCACGGCGAACACTGGGCTATTGAAGCCTTTGGGGTCGGTGCATTTTTCAATGACGCCTTCATTTGCCATGCGATTGATTTCTGCGTCGACATCCGCTTCTAAGGCCTGGGCGATCAGGTGTTGCTTTTGACTGCGGGACTGACCGTTGGTTGGTCTGCGGACGGGTCGGATGAATGTCCCCTTTTCGCTGTTATTTGTACCAATGATGTCTGCATATCTAATGAGTAGGTCAGCTGTAGCCCCCAATTCGTCACGACGAGGGTGGCTTGGTAATGACAGTCCAGTGTTTTGCTTCAGCCAGGTAAGTTTTTCCTCTAGTGTCCAGTTGTTGGGCTGGAGTTTCGTAGTTAAGTGACTTCGGAAGACAGCGGTTTGGGGTTCAAATGCTGAAATGTGGGTTAACGAAGCCGGCGGTGTGATGGGCACTGAGTGTGTTAGGTGTCCCGAGGGAAGTATACGTCTGAATTCTACGGTAGAGTTCTGGTTGTCAATTATGTATGAGTTGAGCGTGTTATGGCGCAGGATATTTTGGCCGATCAGAATTGGAGTGTTTTGGGTTGTTACGAGTACGTTCACCCCTCTAAAAGTGGGGGAGTCAAAACTGCCAATAGTGACGTCACTGGTTAATTCTCCGAAGGCGGTGATGCTGCCGTTGATGCCTTTCACTCGAACGTCAGTGTGGGCAATGTGTTTCTTAGCTTCTTCTGGAAGCTGACATAAAGGGATGATGCATGTAGAGCATCCCGAGTCTAGCATCGCGATGACAGAGAAATAAATATCTTCGATTCTGAAAACAGACTAGACGAGTGGTGACTGGTGGTCAGGTCCTTGATGATTGAACATGTGATGGTTGATGTGGGGGTAGTGAACGAGCCATCACATCTCGTCCTGCCTGAAGTGAAAATCCTGGAGGTTTGTGGATTGTTGCGGCGATGTGGGTCTATCGGCTGATGGGTCGTCATCTGTCGTGGCGACGTGGGCTTGAGCTTGGGTATGAGGTGGGTGACGAAATGGGCAGTCATGCCCACGGAAGCAAGGTCGACCTCCGAGGTAATTCTAACACAGTGGCGGTCTATGCTGGCGCTTCTTGTGGTATTAAGGGTGGTCCTGTCTTTGTTCTTGGTTGGTTGGGCCGGTTTGTTGAGGATGTGGCTGCCTACTAGATTGGGGTGATAGGTTCGACTTGGGTGGCGCATTCTCCCGATTTGACTGCCATGGTCTTTGAGTGTAAAATGATTCCTGGGCAGTCGCGTGTGTGAGATCAGATTTTATACCACGATCGAGGTACCTTTGGGCCTCGCAAGCTATACCGATCGCGTTGTAGTGGGAGTCCATAGTTTTGACCAAGTGGGAGTAAAGACTTGGGTTCCAAGCCTTCACCTTCTCACTCATCAGCATCGCACCTATGATGGAAACAAGGCCGTCCACTGTTAGTTCGGTGTTTTTATCTTTTTTAAACTTGTTTTTAATGTGGACGGCCGCATCTCTGAGGGTGCTTTCTAGGCGAGATGCGAAGTCCAGTAGTCTCTCGCCATCCAGTCGCTCCAGGTCCCAGGCACGGCTAAGGTGTTGAAAATTCGTCATCTGGCTGCCGTGTGCTGCCTGTAGGCAGTCCTTCAACGCGTTGAACGTGGATGTGTCAGCCTTCGAATCGACCATTTGTTGAAAGATTCCCTGGTTGAGGAGATCCTTCGCAGATTTGACAAACTCGCCCTCTAGACTGGGGTAGCTGTCTAATTCCGGTGCGACGTGGATGGCGTAAGCCTTGGACAGCGCTGTGATAAACTGGTTTACATCGTTACCCGGTCGGAAGGACTTTTGCTGCCTCATAATGTCCCGTATCGTCTGCTGCCGTATAACCAGACTGTAGTCGCCTTCCGATCGGTTTGTGTGGGGTGTTGTTGAGGTTGATAGCCTCATAGCCGACAACATTTCGTCGATGTCCTCCTGTAACTCGCGGCGGGTATGTTCCGATGGTTGTGTGTCTCTGGTTTTTATGTTGAACATCAGTGCTTTCTGTTCCCAGATAAGGTAAAAAGTTCAGCTCGTGTGAAGTCTGAATATTTGTTCATATTTTCCTTGCTGCACGCTCTGAAACCAATGTTATAATTAAGACAAGCGTATGGTAGCAAGAAAAACGTGAACACGGAGATTGTGTATATACATATATATGCATATATTTATTCTCGACAAACGGGATGTTAGAAGAAAAAAAAAAGAAAGAAAGAAAGGATCGTTAGTATTTACTCGAAGTTGACTGGGACGACGATAAGGTATCGGCTGTGGCGTCGTTGGTAAGAAGAGAGGTGGTTGAATGTTTAACTCGTGCGTCGGTGAAATAACAGTCGTGGCGACGGTGGAGACGACGACTAAGACGGCGTCGAAAACAGCCGAGGCAGCAACGGACGCGAAGCGTGATGTGTTTGACTGGTCGGTCTGTCTAAACTGTCGATTTGAACATGCTGCCCCTTTTTTATATCGAGGCGCGATGAAAAAGTGGCTCCAGAAAGCCTGTGTTTAATTTAGGCGGGAGGCATTGTTATTGGCCGAAAAATATAAATGTTATTTTGCTAATGCTTGCGGAATTGCGTGTAAATCGCCTGAGATTTGTATTTCTGTTTTATAACAAAAGGAAGAAAAAACTAACCTGGGAATTCAATGCAAAAAAAAAAAGAAAGAAAAAACGGATTATTCATTTTTTTTCTTTGGTGTTAAAAACAGAATAAAATGTTTTGTTTTCTTTAGTAAACTTTTGATTTGTGTGTCCAATTCATCAAGAAATAAAATATATGAAAATATAAAAGAATCAAAATTAAAAAATTAAAAACACGATTTAAACGTGAAATTATATAAAAAGAAAATCAGCTTCTAAAGAACAAAGAATTTAAGTCATCGTAAAACGGTGTAATCGTTATTTAGTTCCTTGTGTAAAAATGTCCGTTCATGTAGTGTGCCGAATTGTTTTCCTACCAAGTTTATCTTTATCAATGTTTATGGCTTGTTATGATGTTTTTTGTTTGTTTTTTATTTTTATTTTAATTTTGTAATTTTCTGTTTTGTGAATTCAATTTATTAAAAAATTTAAAAAATAAAATATGTGAAAATAAAAAATCATATGTATTTTTTTGTTTTTTTTTAAGTGAATATTTCATTATTTTGTCCTCAGACCCAAAGTAAACAGAAAATAAAGCATTCCTGTAATGATTGTGTCCCTATTGATTGCGGTGTGATGGTAGTTCTGTGCAGTTCTAGGGGGTCCACCTTGCCAGGCTTTGTTTTCTCTTTATTGTTAATTGACTGAGGAATAAGAATGGTGCAAGTGAACCTTGATGCATTGAGGAGCATTAGCATAAAAGTCTTGAAAGTTGTCAATGGATTTGATTACTGGGATTTGATTTATTGATTGGGTTGGACAGAATCAACGACTGGGAGGAGAAGCTGTGTTCAGTGCGCAGGTGAGGTGGCCTTTCCAAATTTCAGCAAAACCAATTTGTTTCTATCATCATTACTGAGTTTGACTTTTCTGCAGAATATGAACACTCAGAAGTAGACCACATCATGGAAATAGGCCAGTGACTAATCTCCCTTTGCGCTGAGAAATAGACTTACAGAGTATCCAGCTCCAACACTAATTTGTAAGTAATATGAACTGCAGATGAATTGGATTGATAATGCTTGGCTGCTACCGTATCCTAAGGACGACCTTTGCCATCCAAAAGGTCTAATCCCTCTCATGGCTGTTGTGCAGGAGAACAAACAGAAAGTGTGGCCAATTATGGATTATCGGAAGCTAAATTAGTATGTGGATATTCATACGTTGCTGTGCTGGATCTACGCTGAGACTATTTGCAAGTACATGTTGACAAATCTCTGTTGTCATAATATAGGCTAAGAGACTATTAGTCGCCTAGAGTTATGCCCCTTGGCCCGTGACGTATGAATCTCGTCCGCCATTGTTTCTCAGTGCAACGTTTACTACTAGACAATAAAGAACGCATTTTACACCACCTTCGAGTCTGTTTATCAATGCTTCCAAAGTATGTATTATCACGACATGGTGTCAGAAGTGGGATCCTCTAAAGAATCAAAGGAATAGTAACAATATTACCCTAAAAAAAAAAAAAACGAACATTTTCGGGATCTAAAAAAAAAATTAATACAAAACACACGTGGTGTCGGTATTTTTCTCGCAATCGACGATGAATACATATTCGCAACTACCACCTCCAACAATCGATTGGAACACTTCAAATTTGGCCAAATCAATGGACCGATTTATCAGGCAAGTTCATTTATATTTCGACGGCCCAATGAAAGACGTAGATTCAGACACAAAGTTAAATTACTTGCTAATATGGTCTGGTATCGAGGGCCAGGAAATAAGTGACACTTTTCCCTTTCGACAGGGAGAAGAAAGGACATTGGATAAATATATCCAATTTTTTAAGGAATATGCGAATCCGCGATCGAACTTTCGTGTAGCTAGACACAACCTACTAAAATGTAAACAAAACGCGGATGAATCGGCACACGCATTTCTAAGTCGGCTGCGTCAGACAGCCAAACAGTGTGAATACGGTCGGACGGTGGAAGAGACCATTGTGTTGGACCTATTCATATTCGGTATTTATTTACAGTCTGCACAAAAGTCCCTAATAAGAGAAGGAAGCGATCTCACGATCGAGAAAGCATTCGGAATCGTCGAGACAGAAGAAGCCACGTGTAAACAAATGGAAGCATTACGTACAACAGCAGTAGAAGACAGCTCTACACTCGCAGTTAGAGCCAGACAGCCCAGTGGACCTACACCATCAATATAAATGCCCAGCTAAAGGCAAATACTGCCTAAAATGCAATAAAAAGGGACACTTTGCTAAAGTTTGCCACTTTAAAATGGGAGACGAGGGGCACACACGCAGACAGTCATTCCAGCCACAGAGGAAATATAATAAGAATAAAATCCACATGGCAGCAGCACATATGGGTAGCAACGACGACAGTTCCACAGAGGAGCTGTACTTTCACACAGTAAAGGAATTACCGTTAGCGACCACAGAAGCTTTCACAAAACTGAAGATAGGCAACAGCAAAGCCCAAATAGAGGTTGACGCGAAAATCGACACAGGTGCAATGAGCAACCTGTTACCTAAACAGGTATTCAAGGAACTGAAAGGAGTACCACTGGAAAAATCAGCTATAAGGCTAATTGCGTTTGGAGGCTCAACGATAGACCAAGAAGGGACCTGTCGTTTAGGGGTCAGATCCCGCGACAAGTTCGTTAAAGCGACCTTTCACGTGGTGAAATCAAGAGACCCTATACTAATAGGACTCCAAACATCAAGAGAATTAGGGCTAGTCACCCTTAACTTGGCTATAAAAACGGACACAACTCATGTGACGGACAAAGCATCCCGGCCTACTCCCCCGCACGACATGAAACCGGTCCCCGTGCAGGAACCATGTACGATGGGAAACCTTGGAGAAAGGAGGAAAATCATTGAGGAATTTCCAGACGTATTCGACTCCATTGGTTGTCTGCCAGGTGAACACACCATCCATTTAAACCCCGAAGTACCACCAGTTGTCCACCCACCACGTCGAGTCCCAATATCCCTAAAAGGAAAGTTGAAATTGGAGTTGGACTCCTTAGAGGCCCAGGGAATAATTTCCCCTGTAAAGGACCCGACGCCCTGGGTAAACTCATTCGTCTGTACCACTAAAAGGAACGGATCGGTCAGGCTATGCCTCGACCCCCGAGACTTAAATAAAGCAGTGCACAGACCACACTATGCGACTCCGACATTCGAAGACATCACTGCGGAACTAGACAACGCTAGATGGTTCACAAAAGTCGATATCAAGTCCGGCTACTGGCATTTGAAACTGGACGAAAAGTCGAGACGTCTCACAACATTCATTACCCCACATGGCAGATACATGTACAACAGGTACCCCATGGGAGTCAAATCTGCCTAAGATGAGTTCCAAAGAGCCATGCAGGAAAACTTCGGAGACCTCGAAAATGTCCTATCCATATGCGACGACATAGTAGTGTACGGATTCGAGGAAGACGGCAGTGACCATGACAAGGCACTGAGGCAGCTAATGTTTAGAGCAAGGGAAAGAAACTGCAGGTTTAATTCAGAGAAATTTGTGGTGAAAACCTCCGAAATCCCTTTCTACGGCCACATAATCTCAAGAGACGGTGTCCAGCCAGATCCCCGGAAAATAGAGGCGATCACACAGATGCAACCCCCCGAGGATGCAAAGCAGCTCACCAGCTTCCTAGGCCTGGTGAACTACTTGAACAAATTCTCTCCACGACTCGCGACACTGACAAAACCCCTACGTGAGTTAACATCGAAGAAGAATGACTTCACATGGTCTTCACAGGAGCAACAGGCATTCGAAGAAATCAAAAAAGAGATCGGAAATCATACGACACTCCGATACTTCGACCCTAAAGAACCAATAGTGCTACAGGTAGATGCGTCTTCAATGGGTATAGGCGCGGCTCTGCTACAAAACGACAGACCAGTAGCATTCGCGAGCAAAGCACTTTCCGGACCAGAAACACGCTACTCAAACATAGAGAGGGAGATGTTGGCTATCGTCTTTGGCCTGGAGAAATTTCACAGTTACGTTTGGGGCCACAAAACGACAATTCATACGGATCACAAGCCATTGGAGTCGATAGCATTGAAAAATCTAGCACAAGCACCCCCAAGACTGGCTAGAATGTTATTGAAGGTCGAGGGATATGATTTTACTGTAAAATGTACCCCAGGAAAAACAGTTCCAATTGCAGACTGCTTGTCACGAGTAGCACCCAGACCCAGTGGGCACATTGAAGGGATCGATCTCAACGTCCATAGCATGATCTCATACCTCAACTTTGCGCCGACGAGAGTTGAAGATATAAGAGTGGAAACATCCCAGGATCCACTCCTAAAGCAACTTGTAAGCATGGTATTGACCGGCTGGTCTTCCAACCGGGCTGACTGCCCAGGAATTCTCCTGCCATTCTGGAATTTCAGAGATGAGATTGGGGTCCAGGATGGAATTCTACTCAAGAGCCAGAGAATCATTATCCCAGCCTCGTTGCAAAGAGGCATACTGGAAGAGCTGCATGCTTCACACCAAGGAGTAGAGAGAACGAGGTTACGAGCGCGTTCAGCGGTGTACTGGATAGGGTTAAATAAGGACATAGAAGATATAGTCCGAGAGTGCCACACATGCCAGAAATACAAAGCCAGTATCCCGCCCGAATCAATACTCCAGCACGAAACCCCTACGTACCCCTGGCAGTACGTCAGCACAGACTTGTTCACATTGGCAGGGAAAGAATATCTGCTTGTGGCAGATCAGTACAGCCGAAACCCCTTCGTACGACGCCTTCCGTCCGCCTTATCAATATCCGTTATTAGAAGTATTAAGACGATATTTGAGGAACAAGGAGTGCCGGAAATCTTGTACTCGGACAATGGTCCACAATTTACAAGTAAAGATTTCAAGGATTTCGCCAGGACGTACAGCTTCCAACACAGGACATCGTCCCCACATTACCCCAAGTCTAACAGATTCGCCGAAAGAATGGTGGGAACATGCAAGAAAATTTTGACGAAGGCAGGGGAAACTGGTCAAGACAGCTACCTAGCAATGATGGCTTACAGAGCCACGCCACTGTCATCAGACATTAAGTCCCCGGCAGAGTTACTCAACGGACGAAAAATACGGACACCCCTAGTATCCAAGCAACAACTTGGCGATGAGCAGACTAGGACAGCCATACAGAAACAGAAAGATCAGTATAAGGTCTGCTATGACAGGAAACATAACAGACACCACTCCCACCTACATGCAGGACAGAATGTCTATGTCCAGCAGGAAAAAGCAAAGATATGGGAGCCTGGAAAAATTCAGCGCTCCAGCGTGACACCCAGATCCTACATAGTTGAATCTGAGAACGGTAACACCTATAGAAGGAACAGGCAGTTCCTCAGACCGGCTGGGAGGAGATCAACAACCGCAAATAGATCCGACCAACCTCGCCCCAGCGACTCTCCACCGGATCCCACCCAGAAGGAAGGTCCCCCCCTAAACAAATCGAACAGCCGACCACCGAACAACACTCCAGCGGCACGCCTCACACCCGAACTGAGAAACTCACCCCCGAATTAAGAAGATCTCAGAGACGAGTGAATGCTCCTCAGAAACTGAACTTATAGGTTACACTATCATAAAAACAAGAGACAATACCATTACCCTAGAACAATGGAGACAAGCTAAATAATATATTAGAGACTATGTTATCCCTTAATCAGATAAAGGCTAAATATCGCCCTTGGACTATATACATATATATGGAAGGGAAGGGATGTCATAATATAGGCTAAGAGACTATTAGTCGCCTAGAGTTATGCCCCTTGGCCCGTGACGTATGAATCTCGTCCGCCATTGTTTCTCAGTGCAACGTTTACTACTAGACAATAAAGAACGCATTTTACACCACCTTCGAGTCTGTTTATCAATGCTTCCAAAGTATGTATTATCACGACATCTGTGGCCGTTTCAAAGAGTAAAGATCGATATTGTTTTACCCAACTTGGATTTGGACTTAATGTTGTTAATGTTGTTTTGTTAATACCGTCCTCGGCCAAGACTATAAATGCAGCTACGATTTGTATATTGACAACAATTTTGTGAATGAAAGTGTGTGTTCTGCGACTTGTCTCAAGGAACACTTGGAGAAATTTGGTCTGGAAAGTAAGACCTCAAAATAGCTGGGCCTGGGCTCACGTGTATTGGGATTATGTGTCCAGGTGGTGCACGGATAATTTTATGACAGCGTGAAAGTGACCTTCCAACAGTGCCTGATAGACTTGCTTGCTGAATTGTATATTCAGTGCGCAGGAAACAACCGACTGGTCATTTCCCGGTGTGTGGCTGGTTACACGTCGCCACAGCATTTGTAAATCAAAGAGCAAATATGATTACGACTGGATGGCAAAGTGTGGAAAGCAATGGTTCGCTAGCAGAGGGTGCAAACTGGCTCCAAGCAGTGCATGAAGACAACCACATAAATTTAGCTGAGCTTGATGTTGTCTTGCGAGGCGTCAACCTTGCATTACAGTGGACAACCAAAATCATACATTTACGAACAGACTCTGCCTGTGTATATTGGGGGATAACTGACACCTTGTTTGGACAGACGAGAGCGCACACCCAAGCAGCCCCAGAAATGTTAATTAGGCGTCACGTCTCCACTAGGTGTACCAGAATTTGGGGGGAATTTTTGACACCCCAACACAAAACTGTGAATAAAATATAAAAAACTCGTAATTTCTCTTTTAAAAGTGGGTTGTTTATTTTCTTTATGGATTATACTACCAAAATAAACTATTACAGGTGTATAAAAAGTAATTGGAATTTTATTTTTTTAAAAACTGTTTACAAAGTACCGGCGCGCTGCCATGCAGCCATTTTTTACGTAATGAAATCAATTGAATTTTACGAGTTAAATATTTTTCAATTTTTAAACTTTAAAAATCTATCAAAAGTGTTCTATTAATTCCTTTGTTACGATATTTCAGGGTCAATGTGAAATTTTATGCTCTTTCCAATAAACTGAAGATAATATTTCAGAAAAACATTTTTTTAAATTTCCCCCATTTTGAAATGTCTATTTAAATTTAAATAATTAATTAATGTACCAAAGTTTTATATATCAAAATTATGTAATATTTAAAAAAAAACGTTTTTTTTAAATCCCCCCTCCATTGTGAAATGTCTATTTAAATTTAAATAATTAATTAATATACCAAAGTTCATATATATATATATATATATATATATATATATATATATATATATATATATATATATATATATATATATAGTAATTTATAAAATATATATGACGATTAAGCTACACTGAATATTCTGCGTTTCATCCACTATAGGATTCGCCAGGCTTATGCGCGAATTCTGTGGTTGCTTCTTGTTTTTATATATGTTGAGGATTTCTAGTTAGCCAATCAGCTTTCTAGTATCCACCGCGCCCCTTCCTATCAGCCAATGGGCATGCATTTTATCGAACAAAGGATCTGTTTTAGAACTAGGTTAGTGGTTTAAGGTAGATCTTTTCCTTCCTTTTTATATATATATATATATAAATATACCTATGTGTACACACATACATGCACACACACACACACGCACGCACGCACACACACACACACATGTATATATATATATATGTGTGTGTATGATCGTTTATGTATATTCATGTTTGTTTAATTTATTTATTTGTTTGTTTTCTATTGTTATTGGTAGTTTTAAAGCTATTTTGTATCGCTATCCTAGAGTAAGTTTTATTTTGTGAACACAGTTGTTTGCTATTTCTCGTCTACAGTTTAATAGATTTTGAGGTTCTTTAAAGTACAGGATAGCAAATTTTTCATGGAGGCATAATTTACATGGGTCGTCTAAATGTCTGCATGTGGTAGCTTGTCTCATTATTTTCCATTCGACTATCGGCGAATGTCCGCTTTCTTTGAGTCCCCAGTATTTATTCGCTAGTGTTGTTTTATACGGTGTTTTTTTATTTTTGAATGTACTTTTGTGGTCATAGTATCGGGTTTGGAAATCTAAGGAAGTCATGTCTATGTAATATTTCTTGTTATTCAGGTTTTCTTTCGCAAATATTGTTGCTTGATAAACTACACTTTTTGTTAGACATTTATTTTGGACTGGGCAAAGTGTGCGGTGTCTACAATTGCATTTATCTTGTTCGTTATTAGTATTTTTATTTATGGTATGGTTGTTCTTGTCTGCGGTTATAATAATAATGATAACAATAATAATAATAATAATAAATTATGCTATCAAAAGTTGTGTGGGAGTTTGTTGATTCCATTTAAATTAATTTCATCTAAAAAGTAAAAAGTCAATTGCCGGAATTATTGGCGTTTTGTTTGATATATTTGGATTCAGACGTGCATAGGGAAGTTGCCGATGGAAAGAAAGGGAAGGCGAAGGTATTCACTGAACCCGGATATGTTCATATGTTTAGCTCGTGTTAGCATAGCGCATCTTTTGTTTAAGGGAAGGGAAGGCGAAGAGACAATGGAAGGTGGAGAAAGAAGGAAAAATGGAGACGGTGATTTTGAAACTGTGATAATGTGTCCAGTGTAACACCTGTTATTCCAGAGCAACCCCTTTTCTATCCAATGTTCTATTTATGCGTCTAATATCATCCCACTTACATAGGGTTTGTGTGACTTCCACATGATCATCCATATATATAAAAGCGAAAATGTATGTATGTGTGTATGTTTGTATGTATGTATGTATGTATATATGTATGTATGTATGTATGTATGTATGTATGTATGTATGTATTTTGTGTGTCTGCTAAAAACTTTTGACAGACACGACAAAAATTCACAAACTTGGTATCATATTAAAGCCCCACCTTCTGGACGACAAATATCGAAGAATTAGCCAAAAAGACCGATCAGAAGTGCATCAACTGATCGATTTTCTGCAGGGGGGGGCAAAAAGTGACATTTTAATGATAATTATACGTAATTTAATAAACGCTGAGTCATGTCACGTGACCCTGACGTAAGCAAGCTGTAATGGTCATATGGATATAAAAACATTGTTGTTATCGGTAAAAAAAAACGCTAATAAAAATTAAACTATAAATTTCTACGCTATGCCAACGTTACCAAAGTTATTAGCACGTTACAAATAGTAAAATCTGAGACTTAAACCAAAAATAATACCCAAAAATTATATGTAAATAATAAAAAAATAACGCTTAAAAATATTAGGCTTGAGACGAGCGACGCCCGTCTGCAGAACAAAACAAAACAAAAAAACGGCCATTTTCTTTTTTATAAGAGTAAAACTACGACCAAATTCTATTGAGAGGGAGGAAGGTGGGAGGCAGCAACCTATTTTAATATAATACGAAATGAGAGTTAATGGATTTGGTGATATATATATATTAAAAATTTGGTGATATATATATATTAAAAATTACTTATTAGTAAAAATAGATTACAATTTTTTTTTATTCTGTAATAAATTTAGACTAATTATCCCCCTTACATCCTTTAATTAAAGAAAATATACTAATTATCCCCCTTGCATTATGTAATTATACAAATAACATTAACCTACAATTTATTTCGAATTATAAACCGTGGAGTCTTTAAATCAAAAGTATGCTAACGGAAATAAATTATTGCACGGGTCTCCTTTTGAAAATTTATCATTTCATAAGCTAAAAAGCTATAGCAAGCACCTATATGAGTACTTTAACCATAGTTCCTGATTTCAAAAGGCGAAAAATTAAAAGGTAAATATTTGTACCTATATTTTTATATATATATATATATATCTGTATATCTATGTATATGTATATATGTGTCTATTTTTTCATATATATGCATGTATATATTTGTGTATGTATGTATCTATAATATTGTACTTAAACCAAATTTATATTTTTACTCTATGTTATTTCTATCTCTAACCCATATTAATTTTCTTATCAAGTTTAAATCCATACCTTTATTTTAATTTTTTCCAGATACATCTGCCTTACTTTTAAAGCTAGGTTTATTTATGGTGGCTTTTAAATTTAATAAAACCCTTCACAATATTTGCTGATTAGGAAACCCTGTTTGTTAAAAAACTATATGTAATAATTATTGTCCGTAACTTGATGTCTACCACAATAAAAACACTGTTTTCCGAAACGATCGTACGAATAATTGATTTTGTTGTTGTTCCTTCTTATGAAACGGATTTTTAATTTAATTATAATTTGATTTTTAAATTATCAATCACATTACTAAATATTAAATTAGCTCTAGGATATTTACCTATCGAGCTTATTATATATCTAAATTACAACGAGCACTTTTTCTTTCCTGTATTTTAATTAAACTAGTAATTTTACTATTACATTGAAATACACTCTGCTCTTTAGACTATTGTTCTAATCTCCTTTAAATTATATATATATATATATATATATATATATATATATATATATATATATATATATATATATATATATGAGAGAGATACGCCAACAGAGAGAGAGAGAGCGAAAGACAGAGAGAGAGAGAACGAAATACAGAGAGAGAGAGAGAGAGAGAGAGAGAGAGAGAGAGAGAGATGTCTAGACAGGAAACGAGATTCGTTTTACTGTGTTTTAAAATGTAAGTAAACATAAAAGAGTGATCGTATTTGATCACATCATAGGCCTATACCCTCCTTATTATATTTATATTTAGATATCATATTCCAAAAATCACAGAAGGCCATCCTTATTTTCGATTGACATTTGTTTCTCTCCTTATTTTCTTAGTGGGGGTGAGGGAGAAGGATGAAACCGCTTTAATTCTAAGAGCAGATACTACACTTTGATCTTAGCCAAAAGACCAAGTAACCGTCTTATACAGCTTAATTTTCTCCCGAGCATTATCTCCTATTAAAAAAATATGCATAATTTATATCTAGATGTCATATTCCAAAAATCACAGAAGGTCATCCTTATTTTCGATTGACGTTTGTTTCTCTCCTTATTTTCTTAGTGGGGATGGGGGGAGAAGGATGAAACCGCTTTAATTCTAAGAACAGATGGTGTTTATTTGCTCCCCCACTGAGCAAATTAGGCACAAGGCCGTTTTTAATGTGAGGTAAAAACCAGCTCCCCTAAAAGGGGTCACTCTGGTTACCAAAAATAATAATTGTCCCAGTATAGAGGGTTTCCCCTCCATTGACTGGTACAAATTATCTTAAGTGCAGCATCTGCCGGAACAGATACTACACTTTGATCCTGGCCAAAAGCCCAAGAAAAAAAATGCCCAGCATCACCCGGGATGGATTGCATAGGTGGATATCTATACTAGCAAAATACCCGGCATACACCAGGATTGGATAAAGTAGATGTATATGCACTAGCAGAACAACCGGGGTTGCCCGGGATTGTATGACATAGGTGGACGTGTACTAGCAAAATACCAAGTCTCGCCTGGGTTTGTATGATATAGGTGAAGTATACGTCTAATTCGACAATTTTGAAGTTGCTTGTGCATTATAGGTCCGATTTGACAATTTTTTTTAAGGTGCTTGTGGATTATAGGCCGATTTGACAATTTTGAAGGTGCTTGTGCAGTATAGGTCCCATTTGAAAATTTTGAAGGTGCTTGTGCAGTATAGGACCCATTTGATAATTTTGAAGGTGCTTGTGCAGTATAGGTCTAATTTGAAAACTGTATACGGTGCTTGTGCAGTATAGGTCCAATTTGAAAAAAATTATAAGTTGCTTGTGCAGTATAGGTCTGATGTGAAAATTTTTAAGGTGACTGTGCATTATAGGTCCGATTTGAAAAATTTAGAAGGTGCTTGCGCAGTATATATGTTACAATATGCAAGTGACCTCCCTTGAATATAGCTTCATTATCAGATTCCATTAGATTAATATAAAATCATTGTTTTAATATGCAAGTGACCTCCCTTGAGTGTAGCTTCATATCTGTACTAGCAAAATACCCAGCATAGCCCAGGATTGGATAAAGTAGGTGTATATGCAGTAGCAGAACAACCGGCGTCGCCTGGGATTGTATGACATAGGTGGATGTGTACTAGCAGAATACCAAGTGTCACCTGGGATTGTATGATATAGGTGAAGTATACGTCCGATTCGACAATTTTGAAGGTGCTTGTGCAGTATAGGTCAGATTTGACAAATTTTGATGGTGCTTGTGCATTATAGGTCTGATTTGAAAATTTTGAAGGTGCTTGTGGATTATAGGCCGATTTGAAAATTTGGAAAGTGCTTGTGCAGTATAGGTCCGATTTGACAATTTTGAAGGTGCTTGTGCTGTATAGGTCCGATTTGAAAAATTTACATAGTGCTTGTACAGTTTAGGTCCAAGTTGAAAAATTTATACGGTGCTTGTGCATTATAGCTCCAATCTGAAAAATTTAGAAGGTGCTTGTGCAGTATATATGTTACAATATGCAAGTGACCTCCCTTGGATGTAGCTTCATTATAAGATTCCATTAGATTAATGTACAATCATTGTTATAATATGCAAGTGACCTCCCTTGGATGTAGCTTCATTGTCGAATTCCATTATATTAATATACAATCATTGTTAAAATATACAAGTGACCTCCCTTGAGTGTAGCTTCATATCTGTACTAGCAAAATACACGGCAGAGCCTAGGATTGGATAAAGTAGGTATATATGCACTAGCAGAACAACCGGCATCACCCGGGATTGTATGACATAGGTGGATGTGTACTAGCAGAATACCAAGTGTCGCCTGGGATTGTATGGTATAGGTGAAGTATACGTCTGTTTCGACAATTTTTAAGGTGCTTGTGCAGTATTGGTCCGATTTAAAAATATTTGATGGTACTTGGCCATTATAATTCCGATTTGACCATTTTGAAGGTGCTTGTGGATTATAGGGCGATTTAACAATTTTGAAAGTGCTTCAGCAGTATGGGACCCATTTGACAATTTTGAAGGTGCTTGTACAGTATAGGTCCGATTTGAAAAATTTAGATGGTGCTTGTGCACTATAGGTCCAAGTTGAAAAAATTATAAGGTGCTTGTTCAGTATAGGTCCAATTTGAAAAATTTAGAAGGTGCTTGTGCAGTATATGTCCGATGTGAAAAATTTAGAAGGCGCTTGCACAGTATATATGTTACAATACGCAAGTGACCTCCCTTGGATGTAGCTTCATTATCAGATTCCATTATATTAATATACAATCATTGTTATAATATGCAAGTGACCTCCCTTGAGTAAAGCTTCATATCTGTACTAGCAAAATACCCAGCATAGCCCAGGATTGCATAAAGTAGATGTATAAGCACTAGAAGAACAACCGGCGTCACCCGGGATTGTATGACATAGGTTGATGTGTACTATCAGAATACCAATGTCGCCTGGGATTGTATGATATAGGTGAAGTATACGTCCAATTCGATAATTTTGAAGGGGCTTGTGCAGTATAGGTCCAATTTGAAAATATTTGATGGTACTTGGGAATTAGAGTTCCGATTTGACAATTTTGAAGGTGCTTGTGCAGTATAGGTCCGATTTGAAAAATTTAGATGGTGCTTGTGCAGCTCAGGTCCAAGTTGAAAAAATTATAAGGTGCTTGGGAAGTATAGGTCCAATTTGAAAAATTTAGATGGTGCTTGTGCATTATAGATGATACTTGGGCATTAGAGTTCCGATTTGACAATTTTGAAGCTGCTTGTGCAGTATAGGCCGATTTGACAATTTTGAAGGTGCTTGTGCAGTATGGGACCCATTTGACAATTTTGAAGGTGCTTGTGCAGTATAGGTCTAATTTGAAAAATTTATACGGTGCTTGTGCAGTATAGGTCCAGTTTGAAAAAAATATAAGTTGCTTGTGCAGTATAGGTCCAATTTGAAAAATTTAGAAGGTGCTTGTGCAGTATATGTCCGATGTGAAAAATTTAGAAGGTGCTTGCACAGTATATATGTTACAATATGCAAGTGACCTCCCTTGGATGTAGCTTCATTATCAGATTCCATTAGATTAATATACAATCATTGTTATAATATGCAAGTGACCTCCCTTGAGTGTAGCTTCATTGTCGAATTCCATTATATTAATATAAAATCATTGTTATAATATGCAAGTGACCTCCCTTGAGTGTAGCTTCATATCTGTACTAGCAAAATACCTGGCATAGCCCAGGATTGGATAAAGTAGATATATATGCACTAGTAGAACAACCGGCGTCGCCCGGGATTGTATGACATAGGTGGATGTGTACTAGCAGAATACCAAGTGTTGCCTGGGATTGTATGATATAGGTGAAGTATACGTCTGATTCGACAATTTTGAAGGTGCTTGTGCATTATAGGTCCGATTTGAAAATATTTGATGGTACTTGGGCATTAGAGTTCCGATTTGACAATTTTGAAGGTGCTTGTGCAGTATAGGTCCGATTTGACAATTTTGAAGGTGCTTGTGCTGTATAGGTCCGATTTGAAAAATTTACATAGTGCTTGTACAGTTTAGGTTCAAGTTGAAAAATTTATACGGTGCTTGTGCATTATAGGTCCAATCTGAAAAATTTAGAAGGTGCTTGCGCAGTATATATGTTACAATATGAAAGTGACCTCCCTTGGATGTAGCTTCATTGTCGAATTCCATTATATTAATATACAATCATTGATAAATGATAAATATGAGTTATTTGATTGGTGTGTTTATATAATGAAATAAACAGCCGAGATATTGTCTGAAAGTTTTTATTTTAGTAAGAGGGGGTCAATTATACGGGGTAAATCTTAAAAAATGGTTGTCAAAATTAGTAACATATCATAGAATAATGAAAAATGATTAAATGTGAGTTATTTGATTGGTGTGTTCGTAATGAAATTGACAGGCTAACAGATGTATCAAAGTTGTTATTTTTGTAAAAGGAACGGGATCATGTCGGTTTAGAAGGGAGCAATTATTTGGGTTACTTTATTAAAAATAATTCTCGAAATTAGTAACATATCCAAGAATTATGAAAAATGGTAAAATGTGAGTAAATTGATAGGTGTGTTTGTAATGAAAAAAAAACAGCCATACAATGTCTGAAAGTTAATATTTTAGTAATAGGAGGTGGCGATAATGTGGATTAACTCTTGAAAAATTATTGTCGAAATTAGTAACACATCCAAGAATTATGAAAAATTTGATTGCTGTGTTTATAATTAAATAAACAGCCCAGTCAATGTAACAAATTTATGATTTTAATAAGAATTGGGCGATTATATGTGCGCACTCAGTAAATTTGATTGTCGAAATTCATAACACATCCAAGAATTATGAAAAAATGATGAAGTGTGAGGTATTTTATTGATGTGTTTGTACTGAAATAAACAGATGAGAAATGTCTCAAAGGTATTACTTTAGTAAGAGGAGAGGGATTATGTTGTTGAACTCAGAAAAAAATGATGGTTTAAATTAGCAACATATCCAAAAATTATGAAAAATGATGAAATGTGAGTTATTTGATTGGTATATTCATAATGAAGTAGACATACCAGACAATTTATGAAAGTTACTATTTTAGCAAGAGGTGGCGATTATTTGGGTTACTTCATTAAAAGTAATCGTCGAAATTAGTAACATATCCAAGAATTATGAAAAATGATATAATATGAGTTACTTTATTGGTGGGGTTGTAATGAAATAAACCGCCATACAATGTCTAAAAGTTATTATTTTAGTGATAGAAGGCGGTGATAATGTGGATTTACTCATGAAAAATTATAGCAGAAATTAGTAACATACCACAGCCTATGTATCAATGTTTTTATTTTAGTAAGAGTGGAGGCGATAGTGTAAGTTAAATCATGTGACATGGTTGTTGAAATTAGTAACATATCAAAGAATTATGAAAAATGATTAAATGTGAGTTATTTGGATGATGTGTTTGTAATGAAAAACCAACCAAGACAGTGTCTTAAAGTTATTATTTTAGACAGGTGAACGATAATGTGGGTTAAATTGTCGAAATGTGTAACAATCCAAGAATTATGGGATTCAACGAAATACGTCAACATATAACTTACAGATTACCAGGAGTCACCCTGGATTCAATGAGATACATGCAAATGTATGCAAGCAGAATACATGGTCAGCTGGGATGTAATGAGATAGATGCAAATATATACTAGCAGAATACTTGGCGTTGCCTTGGGTTGAATTAGATTGATTGAAATATATACTAACAGAATACCTGGCGTCGGCCAGGATTTCATAAGATTGATTGAGATATATACTAGCAAAACACCCAGCGTTGCCCGGGATGGAATGAAATAGGTGAGAATATATATTCGCAAAATACCTGGAATCGCTTGGAATTTGATGAGATAAATGTGTTGCATATTACCTGTCCTTGCATATACATGCTGTAAATTACCTACCCTAGGTAAGATACAATTATTTCATATGTGTAATACCCGTCTTATGTAGGTAAAATATTCTTTTGCTCGAAATAGCAAATGATACATAAACATACAAATTCCCCTCTCATAAGAATAATAAATATATTACAAAACCAAATTCAATTTTTCTCATTGTGTATACGGTCCCGAGCAACACTGGGTAGCCCCGCTAGTTAAGTATAAAGGAACTAGTCGTAACTTTTTCTTTTTTTTGTTTGTTTTTCGTGTGAAGCGGCTGAACCCTCCCTACACTCACAAGTTATCCTAATAAGTTACGATTTTTCATAAAGGTCTGTTTAGAGTGAGAACCCACTCCCCTTAAAAGTCATTCCCTTTTTTTCAAATATAAGCTAATGACTGGGAGCATGGCTTCTCTAAACTGAACAAATACCACAAATACCAGATCTTGAACTGTCGTCTGCTTCAAGTTAATATTATTTTAATGAAGATGAAAATTGTAATATTTTTTCTTCATGTAAATATTAAAATATTGTAATAAATAAAACAATATTAATTTTATCCGTGATATTCACAAAAAATATCGGTTCAATTTCGAAATAAGTTCATTTTTAATTTTCCTCTTCAATTTATTTCTGCGAACTTGTTTTTCCGTTCGCCATCTTGAATTTTAATTTCAGTTTGCGAAGTATGAAAAATTGTTTCCTTTATAAAAACAGTTAAAGTCAGTCGAAATCAGATTATAAAACAAAAAGTAAGTATTACTACATGAATTTGGTATCGATTTTTTTATGCATTTGCAAAAATACGTTACAAATGTAAGGGAAATAATTACATTTGCTAAACGAATAATCAGAATGAAAATACTGAAAACCTTTTTTTTTAGTTGTCGATTGTTTTTTTTTTTTTAAATATTTTTTATTTTGTTTTTAATGTTTTTATTTTGTTTTTAATAGGCACCGCCAAAAATGGCCGCAAAATCAAGTTGTTGTTGTTTTTTAAAACGAAATTACATTTATTAAAATCCATTATTTCTGAGTAACTTTTTTTTTCCCAGAAAAATAAAAGCCTGAATTTTATCATATAGAAAACAGAATAATGTAAAACTTTTTCTACTATTTTTAATTAAATTTTAAATGTTAAAATTTCCCAAAAAGTTAACAATTGAGATTTTTTGTCTTGCACAAAAAACGTACATAAATATTTAAAAAAAAAAAAAAAAAAAGGTTTTTGAAATAATTAATTTATTTATTTATTGTCTAACTAAGATTTAGGATGATTTTCTAAGAGAATATGCAAAAATATTATAATATAAGTACCTGAATTTCAAATAATTCCACTTATTCATATAGGTAACCGGTCCGAACCGGATATTTCGCGTCGATCTAGATAAGAAAACCATGGAAGACCAAACAGGCCAAAAAAACTTATTTTTCACTAACGAAAATTTCAATGTATTATTAACGCTGAGGCTGGCCAGTACCAGATGGGTGACCATTTGTATGAGTTTGGTTTTTAATGTGTATGTGTGTGGGGGCCAGGCTCCCCAAAATGGGGGGGGGGGGGCAATTTAAAGCAGAATAAAAAAAATCATTTCAGCGCGTTTGGTCCACCGTAGTCGAAAGGCGACAAACGTTTTCAAACGGGATCGAAAAAAATGATGCTATTTTTAACACAAAGGGCACAATATTTATCGAATTTTTTTTTTGTATCGATTATTCAAAGCATGCCCTGTTTAATAATGGTCATGCATTATTGGCTCGCTAAAAAAAATTGTTAATTTATTTATCAAAAATTTTAAAATGGCTTTTTTCGTATAAATATTAAAAAAATTTTTTTTTGTTTTGCTTAACTTAAATTACTTATTTTACTTAACATATTCACCGAATTTCACACTTCAAAACTCAAAAGCGGGATAATTAAACACAATCGAAGTTCTGATATTCAGACGTCAAAATAAGGTATGCAAACAATTTTTTTTTTTTTAATCTATAATTCTGTCCCTTACAACAACACAATATCTTGTGTTCAGTTTCAGATGATTATTTTAAGCATATTTGTTCCCACTTTAAAACAAGGGGGTGTTTTGTAAGCAAATATATATATATATATAAATATCGTTTATGAAAAATAAGTACACTGTTATAAAGTTCATTCTTCTCCTAATAATCACTGAAAATTTCGTATTGATCGGATAATTACCTGATTTTTGGTAGATTTTTAAAAAGGCGGTCCGTCATAAAGTACTGACCTGCCCCCCCCTAGTTTGGGCGGTGCCTAGTTTTTAATATTTTTTATTTTGTTTTTATAATGATTAAAAAATTAGGGAAAAACAACTATTTTATCGTTTATTTAAACAAATATTTCCAATGTTTAAAAGAATTAAAGAGATTTCTCACTGTTTTTGATTTTAGATAATTTTTTAATAGTAATCTAATAGGGGATGGAATTATTCAATATTTTTCATGCATTCGTAAGGTCAGTTTCTGACACACCTAACGCTAAGGTGAGTGCATGTAGTCACGTGATCTTTCACAAGGCGCATGGATACATGGCGGATATTTTAAATGACAGGAAATATTTTTCATAAAATAAAAAAAAATAGTCTTCATCTCATTGAAATACTTTAACTAAAATTTTAAAAATAGTTTTCACCACATAGTAAAAATAATATCAGTAAGTGTAGAAAATGTGTAAGGAAAGTCCTTTAAAATTACTGCGCCCTCTGTAGATGTATAATGTTGCAGCAACGTAAAGCAATTCAATAACCAGTAAACACCGGTTCTGCACGGAATCCAACTAGCAAGGTACCTAGACGGACGCGAACGGTTACTCAGAACGGTCCCAATAACGGTAAGATATGCTCACAACCACATGGCACGAGAAGCAACAGCAACACGATTCTTGACCAAGTCAATCATCGCTGTCCCAACGTCTTTCAATCACCCGCTTTTATGGCCGTTGCAGGCCGGCTAAATTTGCATATTGCGAGAATTCATGTGACTTTGCGAGATATCATCCTTTACAAAAGACGGCGGCCGCCATCTTGATCTTTCTTTCTCTATTTTCGGTCGGCGACGCCGAGCCGGCCCCGAGGTAAATC
Organism: Euprymna scolopes; assembly: GCF_053919585.1. Classification (NCBI taxonomy): domain Eukaryota; kingdom Metazoa; phylum Mollusca; class Cephalopoda; order Sepiida; family Sepiolidae; genus Euprymna; species Euprymna scolopes. Next base: position 109,483,842 of record NC_136508.1, on the reverse strand, counting down.
TTTCCTTTTCATCCGTCTCTCTTACGCACCCACACAACACACAAACACGCGGGCGCTTGTCTCCTGGATGCACATTACAGTAAGTTTTCACGATGGTTTACAAAAACATTTGTTTTTCATTCCTTTTTTTAGGAGGTATTCAATTATAGTATTTGTATGGATTTTCATAAGTACTTCTGCTGTTTAATTATCGTTTTTACGTAAGTAATGCACCGACATACACAGAACAGAAGAACTGTTCAAATTTTCACAAAAATTTTGTTTGCATTTGGTGGGGGGATGGGCAAAGTAAATGAGAAAAGTTAATATTTTGTTTTTTTTAATAATTTGTAATTGGGAAATATTGCATAATTAAGTATTTTACATGTGTGAATAAAAAATATTAATTATATTTTATAATTAAAATATTTTACAGGTTTGTATCAAAAATAAAAATTATATTTTATAATTACAATATTTTCCATGTTTGAATCGAACATGTGAATTATATTTTATAATTACAATATTTTATGTGTTCGAATCAAAAATATAAATAATATTTTATCGTTACAATATTTTACATGTTTGAATCAAAAATATAAATTATATTTTATAATTACAATATTTTACATGTTTGAATTAAAAATATAAATTATATTTTATAATTACAATATTTTACATGTTTGAATTAAAAATATAAATTATATCTTATAATTGCAATATTATACATGTTTGAATCAGAAATATGAATATTTTATAATTACAATAATTAAATTAATTGTATTTTATAATTACAATAGTTTACATGTTTGAATCAAAAATATAAATTATATTTTATAATTACAATATTGTACATGTATGAATCAAAAATACAAATTATATTTTATAATTACAATATTTTACATGTTTGAATCAAATATATAAATTATATTTAATAATTACAATATTTACATGTTTGAATAAAAAATATAGATTATATCTTATAATTACAATATTTTACATGTTTGAATCAATAATATGAATTATATTTTATAATTACAATATTTTACATTTTTGAATCCAAAATATAAATTAGAGCTTATAATTTCAATATTTTACATGTTTGAATCAAAAATATTAATTATATTTTATAATTATAATATGTCTGTTTTATGATATTTATTTTACACGTTTGAATAAAAAATAATTATAATACTTTATAATTACAATATTTTACATGTGTGAATCAAAAATGCAAATTATATTTTATAATTACAATATTTTACATGTTTGAATCAAAAAATATAAATTATATTTAAAAATTACAATATTTTATGTTTGAATAAAAAATATGAATTATATTTTATACTTACTATATTTTACATGTTCGAATCAAAAATATAAATTATATTTCATAATTACAATATGTCTGTCTTATGATAATTATTTTACACGTTTGAATAAAAAATATTAATTACATTTTATAATTACAATATGATTATTATTTTACATGTGTGAATCAAAAATATAAATTATATTTTATAATTACAATATGTCTGTTTTATGATAATTACTTCACATGTTTGAATCAAAAATAGTAATTATACTTTATAAGTACAATATTTTACATGTGTGAATGAAAAATATAAATTATATTTTATAATTACAATATTTTACATGTTTGAATTAAAAATATAAATTATATCTTATAATTACAATATTTTACATGTTTTAATAAAAAATATGAATTATATTTTATAATTACAATATTTTAAATGTTTGAATCAAAAATATAAATTATATTTTATAATTACAATATTTTTCATGTTTGAATCAAAAATATAAATTATATTTTATAATTAATATATTTTACATGCTTGAATCAAAAATATAAATAATATTTTATAATTACAATATTTTACATGTTTAAATTAAAAATATTAATTATATTTTATAATTATAATATTTTACAGGTTTTAATCAAAAATATAAATTATATTTTATAATTACAATATGTCTGTTTTATGATAATTATTTTACACGTTTGAATAAAAAAAATATAAATTATATTTTATAATTAAAATATGATTATTATTTTACATGTGTGAATCAAAAATATAAATTATATATTACAATTACAATATGTCTGTTTTATGATAATTATTTTACACGTTTGAATCAAAAATATTAATTATATTTTATAATTACAATATTTTGTCGCTTGAATAAAAAATATGAATTATATTTTATCATTACAATATTTTACATGTTTGAATAAAAATATTAATTATATTTTATAATTATAATATTTTACGTTTGAATAAAAAATATAAATTATATTTTATAATTACAATATTTTACATGTTTGAATCAAAAATATAAATTATATTTTATGATTACAATATTTACATGTGTGAATCAAAAATATAAATTATATATTACAATTACAATATGACTGTTTTATGATAATTATTTTACACGTTTGAATCAAAAATATTAATTATATTTTATAATTACAATATTTTGCGTTTGAATAAAAAATATGAATTATATTTTATCATCACAATATTTTACATGTTTGAATAAAAATATTAATTATATTTTATAATTATAATATTTTGCGTTTGAATAAAAAATATAAATTATATTTCATAATTACAATATTTTACATGTTTGAATCAAAAATATAAATTATATCTTATAATTATAATATTTTACATTTTTGAATCAAAAATATTAATTATATTTCATAATTACAATATTTTACATGTTTGAATAAAAATATGAATTATATTTTATAATTACAATATTTTACATGTTTGAATCAAAAATATAAATTATATTTTATAATTACAATATGTCTGTTTAATGATTATTATTATTCATAATGTCATACATCTATAAAAAAAAGTAATTAATTATATTTTCATATCACATGTTTGTATTTTTAAAATTCTTATATTAATTACTTAATTAACATTCAGATGACGCGAGTTATGTTCCCTTTGTATTTGTCTTGACGCCCGTTTTTAGACAATAATGTTCATAAATTCATACATCTCTAAAAAAATATAAATTATAGTCAATAATGCACATGAAAGAGTAAAACCGGTAACAAAATGAAGGAGACAGATAGAATTCCTTAGTTGCAATCGAATAATTATGTTACTTAAACATATCAGCACTAATGTAAACGTTGAATGAATACAATGCTTTTTTTCATATACGAAATAATAAATTTACTGATAATTATGTTACTTAAACATATCAACACTAATGTAATCGTTGAATGAATACAATTCGTTTTTTCATATACGAAAATACTAAATTTACTGATAATTATGTTACTTAAACATATCAACACTAATGTAATCTTTGAATGAATACAATGCTTTTTTTCCTATACGAAATAATAAATTTACTGATAATTATGTCAATTAAACATATCAGCACTAATGTAATCGTTGAATGAATACAATGCTTTTTTTCATATAAGAAATAATAAATTTACTGATAATTATGTTACTTAAACATATCAACACTAATGTAATCTTTGAATGAATACAATGCTTTTTTTCATATAAGAAATAATAAATTTACTGATAATATATGTTAATTAAACATATCAACACTAATGTAATCGTTGAATGAATACAATGCTTTTTTTCATATAAGAAATAATAAATTTACTGATAATTATGTCAATTAAACATATCAACACTAATGTAATCGTTGAATGAATACAATGCTTTTTTTTCATATACGAAATATTAAATTTACTGATAATATATGTTAATTAAACATATCAACACTAATGTAATCGTTGAATGAATACAATGCTATTTTTCATATACGAAATAATAAATTTACTGATAATATATGTTAATTAAACATATCAACACTAATGTAATCGTTGAATGAATACAATGCTTTTTTTCATATACAAAATAAAAAATTTACTGATAATTATGTTTATTAAACATATCAACACTAATGTAATCGTTGAATGAATACAATGCTATTTTTCATATACGAAATAATAAATTTACTGATAATATATGTTAATTAAACATATCAACACTAATGTAATATTTGAATGAATACAATGCTTTTTTTCATATACGAAATAATAAATTTACTGATAATTATGTTAATTAAACATATCAACACTAATGTAATCGTTGAATGAATACAATGCTTTTTTTTCATATACAAAATAAAAAATTTACTGATAATTATGTTTATTAAACATATCAACACTAATGTAATCGTTGAATGAATACAATGCTTTTTTTCATATACGAAATAATAAATTTACTGATAATATATGTTAATTAAACATATCAACAGTAATGTAATCGTTGAATGAATACAATGGTTTTTTCATATACGAAATAATAAATTTACTGATAATTATGTTACTTAAACATATCAACACTAATGTAATCGTTGAATGAATACAATGCTTTTTTTTCATATACGAAATAATAAATTTACTGATAATTATGTTAAGTAAACATATCAACACTAATGTAATCGTTGAATGAATGCAATGCGATTTTCCATATACAAAATAATAAATTTACTGATACACATTGCATTGATGATTTAAAATTTCTGCTAGTCGACAAAGCAGCAGAAAACGATGTTGCATTCAATAAAATATGCCCAAAACAACCAAATTGTTTTCCTAGTTTTAATGCACACAAAGTTGCATGGTAAATGAGAACAATTGTATATTCTGGTTTCTTTTGAAAATTATTTGTAATTATGTAATATTGTATTATCATGTATTTCACATGTTTGAATGAAATATATAAATTAATTATATTTTACAATTACGTTATATCTATATTAAGAAATTATACTAACTACTAATTGATTCACAATCTGACACTGCGTGTTATGTGCCCTTGGTAATTGTTCTTAACGTTTTTTTAGTCAGTAATGTTCAGAAACTCATACATATATATAAAGTATATTTTTGATATTACATACAAAGAATAATTACTTTTTAATTAAATATTTATAAATTATTTTTTTATATTACATACAAAGAATTATTACTTTTTAATTAAATATCAATAAATTATTTTTTTGATATTACATACAAAGAATTATTACTTTTTAATTAAATATCTATAAATTATTTTTTCATATTACATACAAAGAATAATTACTTTTTAATTAAATATCTATAAATTATATTTGATATTACATACAAAGAATCATTACTTTTTAATTAAATATCTATAAATTATTTTTTTGATACTACAAAGAATTATTACTTTTTAATTAAATATATATGAAGTATTTTTTCATATTACATACAAAAAATTATTACTTTTTAATAATATATCTATAAAGTATTTCTTTTATTTTACGTACAAAGAATTATTACTTTTTAATTAAATATATATGATGTATTTTTTGATATTACATACAAATAATTAATTATTAATTAAAAAAAGATAATATTAAGTATTTTTTGATATTACATACAAAGAATTATTACTTTTTAATTAAATATCTATAAAGTATTTTTTATATTACATACAAAGAATTATTACTTTTTTATGTTATTACATTTTTAATTAAATATCTGAAAAAAAAATTTATTAACCGACCAGTATTACATAAACATGTATTCATTATATTTTAAATTTAATAACGAACTTTTGGACTCTTTTAATACGAATTTACATAATAATTGAATGTTAATATATGATATGTAATTTTAAAATATTATATAAATTTATTTTTTTAATTGCAGAATCTGCATTGATGAAAAGAATTCTAGAATTGAATTTGAATGCATCTTAATCCCATTGGTGTATAAGATCGTCTAAAAACATTTAAAAATTCTTTGGAGATATGAAAAAAACGTCACTCTTTTTTTATCACAGTTGGCAAAACTATATCAAATTGTTCTTGAATCATTTTTGTTTTCTCATTTAAAAATTTAACATTTGTAGACAATTCTAAAATACATAAGCACTTTAAGAAATGCAAAACACCCAGAATTTATTTTACTTGAGACGTATGCAGTCACACATAGGAGACAAACCACATTCTTGTGAAGTATGTGGTTTTTCTTTTACACAGAAGTCAAATTTGTTGCATCATATGCGAACGCATACTGGAGAAAAGCCACATTCTTGTGAAATATGTGGTTCTTCTTTTACACAGAAGTCAAATATGTTGCAACATATGCGAACACATACTGGAGAAAAACCATACTCTTGTGAACTATGTAATGCTTCTTTTACACGGAAGTCACATTTGTTGCAGCATATACGAACACACACAAGAGAGAAGCCACATTCTTGTGAAGTTTGTGGTTCTTCTTTTACACAGAAGTCACATTTGTTGCGACATATGCGAACACATACTGGAGCAAAACCATATTCTTGTGAAGTATGTGGTGTTTCTTTTACACGGAAGTCATCTATGTTTCTTCATATGCGAACACATACGGGAGAAAAACCATATTCTTGTGAAGTATGTGGTGTTTCTTTTACACAGAAGTCGATTTTGTTGCATCATATGCGAACACATACTGGAGAAAAACCACATTCCTGTGAAGTATGTAGTGTTTCTTTTACACAGAAGTCATATTTGTTGCGTCATATGCGAACACATACGGGAGAAAAACCATATGTTTGTGAAATATGTGGTTTTCCTTTTACATTTAAGTCAAGTTTGTTGCGACATATGCGAACACATACTGGAGAAAAACCTCATTCTTGTGAAGTATGTAGTGTTTCTTTTACACAGAAATCTGATTTGTTTCGTCATATGCGAACACATACGGGAGAAAAACCATATTCTTGTGAAGTATGTGATTTTTCTTCTGCACAGAAAACAGATTTGTTCCGTCATATGCAGAAACATACTGGAGTTGGACAGAGCAAACAAAAAAGCGACCGTAATAGAGGTCAGTGTACCCAATGATACAGGGCTTAACAGAGTTGAGAGGGAAAAGATAACAAAGTATCAAGGACTTATGTATGATATGAAACGAAATTGGAAATTAAACGACGTTTCAATTATACCAGTCATCATAGGAGCAACTGGGCTTATGAAAAAGAACTTTAAAAAGTACATAGCAAGCATATCCGGTGAACCAAGTGCAAGTGAAATACAAACGATCGCACTGAAAGGGACGGCTAGAATCCTGAAAAGATCTCTTGGTTGGACTCACTAAAATAGGGGTAAATGTCAGACATCTGGTTGGATGTCCCATCCCCTAGAAGAAAAAGTTTAAGAAAAATGAAAAAAAAGACTTGCCATGCCAGTGCTAACATATAGTTTTGGGATTAGTGACTGGCCTCAGGAAGACATGAATTGGCTTGACACAAAGACAAGGAAAATGTTAACTTTGTACCGAGTTATTTATCGAAATCAGTGCATGTCTCGTTTGTACCTACCCAGGCGAGAAGGAGGTATGGGACTCTCAGAAGTAAATCATCAATACAGAGCTACAATCGTCAGCATAGGTCAGCACATAATGAGTTCCTGTAACTCCAAGCTGATGAAAATTAAAGACCATTATGAAAACCGAGCAAGCTGTACATCTATAATACAACTTGCCACTCATTTTAGAAAGGACTGCCTTACAAATGATGTAGAGAACCCAAACAAGCCTGCCACTGACATAGCCCAGAAAAGTCGGAAAAAATACATTAGCCAGTTCCATAGTGTTAAAACAGAAGAATGGGCTAACCATAAACGGGCAAAATACATACCAACTGAACTATCCCAAGAATATATTGATAGGGATGGTTCCCTGGACTGGCTCAAGAGAGGATCACTCCATTACGACCAAGAGAGGTTGATATTGGCTGCACAAGACCAGGGCCTCATGACGGACACCTTCAAAAAGATGAGTGGTCTAAGCAATAATAATAAATGCAGGTTCTCCAACATTGAGGGGAGTGTGGGCCACCTGATTTCTAGTTGCAAAGTCCTACTTGAAGATGGTTATTATACAGATCGCCATAACGGAGTTTGCAAATACCTTAATTGGAAGATATGTAAGAAACTCAACATTCAGTGTAGTAAAAAATCCTGGGAACATATACCCGAACGAACAGTTGGGAATGACAACTACACCATTCACTATGACTACATAATCCCTACTGGTACATATCTAGAAAACGCAGCTGTTAAACCAGATCTAGTGATTTGGGACAGAGCAAAAAAAAGCCACCATAATAGAGGTCAGTGTACTCAATGATACAGGGCTTAACAGAGCTGAGAGGGAAAAGATTACAAAGTATCAAGGACTTATGTATGATATAAAACGAAATTGGAAATGAAAAGACGTTTCAATTATACCAATAATCATAGGATCAACTGGGCTTATGAAAAAGAACTTTAAAAACTATATAGCAAGCATACCCGGTGAACCAAGTTCAAGTGAAATATAGACGATTGCACTAAAAGGGACGGCTAGAATCCTGAAAAGATCTCTTGGTTGGACTCACTTAAATAGGGGTAAGTGTTAGACATCTGGTTGGATGTCCCATCCCTCTAGAAGAAAAAGATGAAGAAAAATGAAAAAAAGGAAAAAGCCATATTCTTGTCAAGTGTGTGATTAGTCTTGCTCTCCAAAATCTAATTTAGTGAGCCATATGAAAACACATTCTAGAGAAAAGCCACATTCTTGTAAAGTGTGTGGATATTCTTGTTCTCAAAAATCTGTCTAAGTTACACATATGAGAACGCATAGAAGAGAACTTGAATGCCTACTAGACACTATCCTCGAGTGTCTAAGGTCTCTCTGTACAGGGGTTTGTCAGAAAAATCTGGCATGCGGATACTTTTTCCATAGAAGTAAACCCTGACCAAATATTCAAAATCACATAGTATTCGCTGCCCAAATAAGATCTCCTCACTATGACTACCCCACAGCTTTTCCGAGGAATGGTGCACCTTCTCCAAGTGATATTACCTCAAGTAATAGCACGAAGCTGGATACTCCACCAGACTAGATAAATTCTTGTCCTGGAATCCAGTAAAACCAAGAGACCAAAATGAAAGATATACTACAATGTATAAAAATGGTTAATTGGGGAGAGGAAAATTATGTTCTCAATTTCTTTACTAACTCGGTGTTTGAGAGATAAAGAACTTTAATGGAACATTTGAATATCTATGTATCTCATAGACTTCAAGTGTTAGCTCCAGCTTGTGGGCCCCTTGATTTGTGAGAATTTCGACTGAAGTAAAATAAAACAAAGGGAAAATAAACATTATACCGGTTGTGATAGGAGCAACTGGCTTAATAAAAATGAATCTTCATTAATACTTAGAAGCGATCCCTGGAAGCCCAAGCTACAACGAAATACAAATAGCAGTTATAAAGGGAACATTATCTATTCTCATGTAGAGTTCAAGTGTTAGCCCTAGGTTGTGGGCCCCTTGATTTCTGAGAACTTCGTCTGAAGTAAAATAAAACAAAAAAGGGAGAAGCAATATTCTTGTCAAGTGTGTGAATATTCTTTTTCTCAGAAATCGAATTTAGTGAACACACATTCTTGGGAAAAGCCATATTCTTGTAAAGTGTGTGGATATTCTTGTTCTCAAAAATCCATCCTTGTTACACAGGGTTCTTTAAAGAAATAAATATACCGGTTGTGATAGGATGAACTGGCCAAATAAAAAGAATCTTCGGAAATAGAAGCAATCACTGGTAGACTGAGCTGTAACAAAATACAGATAGCAGCGTGATTGTTGAAACGGACCAAGTAAAGAATAGATACCCTGTAGCAAACGCCGCCTGGCGCACATTTCAACTAACACCGGTGATTCGACCTTGACATTGGCACAAGCACATGGCGTCGGTGGTTTGTAAACACGTCAAATAGCAAACATGCTCGAATATTCGCCAGCAATTTTTTTTTAATATATTTACAAAACTTTTGAAGATTTAAAAGAAAAAGTATATATTTACAAAAAATTTTTTTTAAATAAGTAACAAAACGAACATATGTAAATAAAAGATATTTAAATAAATGGGTGTCTCTTTCTGTTTCGGATTTTTGCGACTAAGATTGATTTTTATGTACCGTGTTTTTTTTTTGGGGGGGGGGTTCTGTGTGCATTTTTAAGACAATTCAATATTTATTCTTTAAAACATTAACTTCAGCGACAATTAATACATTTTGAAAATGATATTTTTAAGTATTAAATTTTGACGAATATTCGCGAGCAAGATTTTTTTTTAAATAAAAGATATTTCAATAAATGGGTTTCATTCTGGGTGCGTTTTTAATATATTTACAGAACTTTTTAATAACTGTTTTATTCTTTTTATCAAACAAAAATAGAACTTTTATAATGACATATATATTATGGACTGTTTTTCAAACAAAAATAGAACTTTTATAATGACATATATATTATGGACTGTTTTTCAAACATCGAAATTTTAAAATTAAAGTTAGTTTTATTTAAAAAACATAACAAAATAAAAAAAAGGCCAGGTGTTTTTTTTTTCAATTAAATTATAAACTTTATTTGAACTTTCAACAAACCTTTACAGACATAAAAAATAGACTTTATAGATATTTTATAATACTTTTTGAAAAATATATTTAACGAAAAAAAATTTTTATCATTTCATTGTTGAATAAAATTTCAAAGTAATAAATGGCGAAAAAAATATATCGAAAAGAAAAAACACCTCGTCTTTTTTTAAAAAAATAAATCTTTAATATTTATGCACTAATATTTTTAAATTGGTTTCAATCTGGCGATAAAATAGCTGACAAAACTCATGTTTATATTAAAACTTAATCTTTAAAAAAATTAAACACAATTAAAAGTCTATGTTGTAACGAAACATTTTGAAATAATGGGATTTTACTCGTTTTAATCTTTTAAAAATTAATTAATGTTTACGAAGTTTCTTTTTCTTGACAATTCAACTGATTATAGTATATATAAATTCAAAAAAACGCTACTTAAAAAACATAATATTAATTTTATATAAATTTTTTAATTGCAAACTCAAGGTAATTTTTTTTCAATGTGTATTTAAATTTTTAAAAACTAAATATTTCTTACTTATTTGGACGCTTATGTTTCATAATAAATAGAAATTTCGATAGATTTAAATATATTTTGTTCGAATTTCGAACAAATAAATATGAGGTGGAACACGCACTAAAAACACATTCTCCCTCATATATTTTATTAAAACTGCATTTTATATTTAATTTTATTCTAAAATGGATAAGTATCGAAAATGTCACGAAAATCTGACCATTAGTTGATTTTTGCTAGATTTATTAAATACGGATATGTTTTCACGTTCGGAATGTCTACTACATGGGAACGTTATTTTAAAGCGCCAATTATGTAAACACGATTTTCGTCTCACAATTTCATTATTTTCGTTCGATAAAATTTTTTTTTAATTATTTCTGGTTTATTTTGCCCTTCTTTTAAATGGTACAAAAGTTATACTGATAATATTAATTTATCGTTAAAAAGTGTACATGTCAAAAGTGACAGCGAATGTAAGCAACCAACATATTTATCATCTCACATACGTCCACGATTAATATCAACGCAGTTTAAACATACGTCTACAATTAATTAAGCCCTTTATACTAATTGATATAAATTTAAAGTTTTCACATTTATATTAAATAAATATATAAAAATAATTATAAAACAATATTAAAATTAATATTATTAATAATAATAATAGTAATAATAAAAATAATATTAATAGTAATAATAATAATAATAACACAGAATAAAATTAATATTTATTATCTTTTTTATATAACATTTAGCCATAAGAAGGGATTGAAGAAAGTAAATAGGACTAATAATTTGAAAGAATAATCTACTAATATTTATATATATAAAAAGAATACAATACATATATATATATATGTATATATATATATAAAGGTGTAACTCTATGCTATTAAGTTGAAAGTTTAAGCTAGTATTAAGTATAAATATAAAGTCATATTAAATCACAAATTCACACATTCAAGACAGTGTGACTAAAAACATAGATAAAAGTACATATAAATATAAATATATTCAGGCAAAAGAAGTAATTAAATCGACAAAATACTCAAAAGTAACAACAAACAGGTAGATAGTAACAAAATTAAAAATAATAAAATACATATGTATGTACCCACAAAGAACCAACAGGCATACACATATATATATATATATATATATATATATATAGTTTTATGTATGCACATACATACATAAAAATACACAAATATATGCACACAATCATATACTAATATACAACAACGCACACCCACACATATATATACACACACATAAATATTTATAATTCACATAACACATATATATATAAATACATACGAATAAAAATTGTTTGACAAGAGTACAGATAGATGCATACACACATAAATGCATACAAATGGATTGAATAAACATTATTAGGGGAGTACACAACAAAGGAGGGTGTACAAAATAACATATATATATATATATATATATATATATATATATATACATAAGTACACACAGTCAGAAAATAAACACATAGACACTAACATATCCACATAGACACACAAGTATATAAGATAGGGGAAGTTATGAATGACATCAGGCTAGGAGAAAGTATAATAATAGTATTTTAATAAATTATAGAAATCAGTGACAATTTTAAATTTATTTAAATTTTATATCTAAACTAAATTACTTAAAAGATGGCTTTTATAATGTTTGCAATTAATTGAATTTTCGTGCTTCTTATTTAATAATTTACCTTTTTCTCTAAACGTAAGTATAAACAATTTCTCATAAAAACATAGGTAGCAAAATGAGTTTAAAGATGAACAGGTTTTAGCTTTCTTTAAAATTTTCCAATTTACTATTGGGGAGTGACCTTGCTCTACTAGTTCATTGTAATATTTAGACAAGGAAGTTCTATTTTTGTACTCATTATTTTCAAAAGAGCACTTGTGACCGGTAAATCTTTCTTTAAATTTGTTATTTGTCATTCCTATGTAATATTTTTTTTCGTTAGGATTTTCCTTAGTAGAAATAGTTGCTTGGTACACTACAGAAGTAATTTGACAATTTCCTTTAAGAGGGCATTTTGATTTAATTCTACAGTTATACCCTTCGGAAGCAATTGGTGTGCTATTTTTGTTTAATATTTTGTTATTATGTTTTTTAATTATTTTTTCAAGGTTTTCATTACAGCTATAACTAAGTTTTATTGTATTTTTATTGAAAATTTTATGTAGTATGTTACTAATAGGGAAGTGCTTTTTAATTAAGTTTAAGAATTTCATTCCTAGGTTTGTTTTAAGTTTCAGATTAAAAGGGGGATTGTACCACAGGATTTTTCTTTTACGGTTTCTATTTGTATTTGTGTTTGGGTGTGTTGGTTCTATGAACTCAATTTGCGTGTTTTTGTATCCACTATCCTTAAGGGCCCTGTTATAGAAATATTTATGTTTTCTATTACTCGTGGACGTATGTGAGATGATAAATATGTTGGTTGCTTACATTCGCTGTCACTTTTGACATGTACACTTTTTAACAATAAGATTGTATTTTTTGTCTTTCTTGCGGCTCATTATTGAAATGTATAATTGTCCATATATTAGTTGACACGCAGATCTTTCCCTTTCTATATTCTCTCAACATTTTAAGCTTCCGGTCCTATTAATCCTTACTTTCTCTCTTTCTCTCTTTAACTATATTTCATCATTCTTTCTTTTCTCTTCTAGCCCTTGTTTTCTTTATAATAACCCTTTATATCGTTTTTTCTTTTTCTACTCCATATTATATTTTTTCTCTATATATTTTTTCTTTATATATTTTTTTCTCTCTATTTATTTTCTTTCTCTATTTCTTTTTTCTCCTCCTCATCATTCTCTCTCCATTATATTTTTTAGCTTTCTTTAGATTGCCCATCCCTCTTCATATCTTGTGATTAAAGTTCTGTGTTTTAAGGTTTTTTAACTCCAACCTTTAAAGAGTTCCTACCTAAAAAAAATCCATTATTCATTGAACATTTGAATAGTCAAGTCGCTGCCTGATGATATCTGCTGTTTGATTGAAACAAGTGGCTGTTTGTAGCAGCGGGATGTAAACATGTTTATATAACAATAAACAAGTGTATATATATATATATATATATATATATATATATATATATATATATATATATATATATTAGGCAGGCACTGCCAAAAATGGCCGCAAAATGAAGTTGTTGTTGTTTTTTAAAACGAAATTACGTTTATTAAAAACCATGATTTCTGAGTAACTTTCTTTTCCAGAAAGATAAAACCCTGAATTTTATCATATAGAAAGCTGAATAATGTAAAACTTTTTCTACTATTTTTAATTAAATTTTAAATGTTAAAATTTCCCCAAAAGTTAACAATTGACATTTTTTTGTCTTGCACAAAAAGCATATATAAATATTTTTTAAAAAAGGTTTTTGAAAGAATTAAGTTGTTTATTTTTAGTCTAACTAAGATTTAGGGTGATTTTCTATGAATATATGCAAAAATATTATAATATAAGTACCTGGATTTCAAATAATTCCACATTCATATAGGCAACCAGTTACTTCGCATTCCAGATCGACAATATTTACGTTTGTGTTTAATAAAAAGCAAACTATGGAAGACCAAACAGGCAAAAAAAAACTTATTTTTCAGTGACGAAAATTTCAATGTATTATTAACCCTGAGGCTGGCCAGTACCAGATGGGTGACCATTTTGATGAGTTTGGTTTTAATGTGTATGTGTGGGGGTTAGGCTCCCAGAAATGGGGGGGGGGTAAAGCAGAATAAAAATTAAAATTTACCCAGTCTAGAAAGATTTCTCCTTCATTGAACGAGGAAGAACTGTAGGGTTATTTTACTACATAAGCAACCCCGAGGCTGGCCAGTACCAGATGGGTGACCATTTTGATGAATTTGGTTTTTAATGTGTATGTGTGTGCGGGGGTCAGGCTCCCCCAAATGTGGGGAATTCAAAGCAGAATAAAAATTAAACTAAACTACATAAGTAACCCTGAGGTTAGCCAGTACCAGATGAGTGACCATTTTGATGAGTTTGCTTTTTAATGTGTACGCGTGTGGGGGGCTCAGGCTCCCCAAAATGGGGGGGGATTTAAAACAGAATAACAACTAAACTACATAAGCAACCCTGAGGCTGGCCAGTACCAGATGGGTGACCATTTTGATGAGTTTGCTTTTTAATGTGTATGTGTGGAGGTTAGGCTCCCAAAAATGGGGGGGGGGAAGCAGAATAAAAATTAAAATTGACCCAGTCTAGAAAGATTTCTCCTTCATTGAACGAGGAAGAACTGTAGGTTTTTTTGACTACATAAGCAACCCCGAGGCTGGCCAGTACCAGATGGATGACCATTTTGATGAGTTTGGTTTTTAATGTGTATGTGTGTGTGTGGGGGGGGTCAGGCTCCCCCAAATGTGGGGAATTCAAAGCAGAATGAAAATTAAACTAAACTACATAAGCAACCCTGAGGCTAGCCAGTACCAGATGGGTGACCATTTTGATGAGTTTTCTTTTTAATGTGTACGCGCGTGTGTGTGTCGGGGGGGCTCAGGATCCCCAAAATGGGGAGGGGGAGCTTCTTTCTGACAGGTTTTTCAAGAGATTCACGCATAATTCACAATTTTAAGTGTGATATTCAGTCATAACACACCCGAAAACCAATTTAAATCAACTTTAGAAAAACAAGTGCTGGCTCCGACGCTCTGTTGGACAACATCGTCAATTTGACAAGAATTTATTCTAAGCTTCCTTTTGTGTAATTTTGACACTGCAATTGTACTGGCCATACTAAAATAATAACTTTATTTAGAATGCCATTCTTAACATGGGGGTTGTTCAACTATTCTGCACTTTCAACTAAGGTTTAACCATTTTTTTACGGTGCGTATTTTTCGCAGTATAAAAAAAGTACTGCTTCTAGTTTAAAATTAATTTTTCACTATAAAGTTTCGTTTATGGCAGACGGACGAACAAATGTCCGCTATAGTTTCGGTAAAATAAAATAAACACGTGTAATAATAAAAATAATAAATTTTTATTTACCATCCATAATTTTGTCTCGCAATGAAAAGAGAAACGTCTCGTTTCTATGTGAGTGTTGACCAACATAAATTGTACTGATTCACGCTTGCACCGATTTTGCCAGTCATGGAGATTCAACAAAATTATTTCAGCGCGTATGGTCCACCATAGTCGAAAGGCGGCAAACGTTATCAAATGGGATCGAAAAACTAATGATATTTTTTAACACAAAGGGCACAATATTTATCGATTTTTTTTGTATCGATTCTTCAAAGAATTCCCTGTTTAATAATGGTCATGCATTATTCGGCTCGCTAAAAAAAATTGTTAATTTATTTATCAAAGATTTTAAAATGGCTTTTTTCGTATAAATATAAAAAAAATTTTTTTGTTTTTTTTGCTTAACTTAAATTAATTATTTTACTTAACATATTCACCGAATTTCACACTCCAAAAGTAAAAGCGGAATAATTAAACTAGGCACCGCCAAAACTATGGGGGGGGGGCAGGTCAGTACCTTTGATGGACCGTCTTTTTAAAAATCTACCAAAAATCAGGAAATTTTCAGCGATTATTAAGAGAAGAATGAACTTTATAACGGTGTACTTATTTTTCATAAACGATATTTATATATATTTTTTTTTGCTTACACCCCCCCTTGTTTTGAAGTGGGAACAAATATGCTTAAAATAATCATCTGAAACTAAACAAAACATATTGTGTTGTTGTAAGGGACAGAATTATAGATTAAAAAAATTGTTTGCATACCTTATTTTGACGTCTGAATATCAGAACTTCGATTGTGTTTAATTATCCCGCTTTTGAGTTTTGAAGTGTGAAATTCGGTGAATATGTTAAGTAAAATAATTAATTTAAGTTAAGCAAAACAAAAAATTTTTTTTTTAATATTCATACGAAAAAAGCCATTTTAAAATCTTTGATAAATAAATTAACATTTTTTTAGCGAGCCGAATAATGCATGACCATTATTAAACAGGGCATGCTTTGAAGAATCGATACCAAAAAAAAAAATCGATAAATATTGTGCCCTTTGTGTTAAAAATGGCATCATTTTTTTCGATCCCGTTTGAAAACGTTTGCCGCCTTTCGACTACGGTGGACCAAACGCGCTGAAATAATTTTTTTTTTATTCTGCTTTAAATTGCCCCCCCCCCCCATTTTGGGGAGCCCCCCCCCCCCCCACACACACACACATACACATTAAAAACCAAACTCATACAAATGGTCACCCATCTGGTACTGGCCAGCCTCAGCTTAATAATACATTGAAACTTTCGTCACTGAAAAATAAGTTTTTTTGGCCTGTTTGGTCTTCCATAGTTTGCGTCTTATCAAACGCAAACGTAAACATTGTCGATCTAGACTCTAGATCGACGCGAAATAACTGGTTACATATATGAATAAGTGGAATTATTTGAAATCCAGGTACTTATATTATAATATTTTTGCATATTCTCTTAGAAAATCATCCTAAATCTTAGTTAGACAATAAATAGATAAATAAATTATTTCAAAAACCTTTTTTTTTTTTTTTAATATTTATGTACGTTTTTTGTGCAAGACAAAAAAAAATGTCAATTGTTAACTTTTGGGGAAAATTTAACATTTAAAATTTAATTAAAAATAGTAGAAAAAGTTTTACATTATTCTGTTTTCTAAATGATAAAATTCAGGGTTTTATCTTTCTGAAAAAAAAAGTTACTCAGAAATAATGGATTTTAATAAATGTAATTTTGTTTTAAAAAACAAAAACAACTTGATTTTGCGGCCATTTTTGGCGGTGCCTAAATTAAACACAATCAAAGTTCTGATATTCAGACGTCAAAATAAGGTATGTAAACAAGTGTTTTTTTTTTTTTTTTTTTTTTTTTAATCTATAATCCTGTCCCTTACAACAACGGAATATGTTTTGTTTAGTTTCAGATGATTATTTTAAGCATATTTGTTCCCACTTCAAAACAAGGGGGGGGATTTAAGCAAATATATATATATATATATATATATATATATATATATATATATATATATATATATATATATATATATATATCGTTTATGAAAAATAAGTACACTGTTATAAAGTTCATAATTCTCTTAATAATCCCTGAAAATTTCGTATTGATTGGATAATTACCTGATTTTTGGTAGATTTTTAAAAAGACAGTCCGTCAAAAAGTACTTACCTGCCCCCCCCCCCTCCAGTTTTGGCGGTGCCTAATATATATATATATATATATATATATATATATATATATATATATATATATAACACGTTTCCTTTATTTAGGGGTGTTCTGGAAAAGCACGGTTTCCTTTAACATAAATATTTATGTAAAATAAGGTGAAAAATAAAACATTTAAGCTAATTAGCTTAAATGTTGTATTTTTCACCTTAAAAGAGAAAAAAGCCAATTGAATGATAAATTTCTTCTAAACAAACAAAACCCTAAATTTCAACATGTAACCATAAAAGGGCAAAATTTTATCATTTTTTTATTTGTTATCTTTTAAAATATTAAAATATTTTGATAAATGAAAATAATAATTTTACCCGTAAAAAACATCGCATTCATCAACAAATGTCTCGTTTTTAATTTCCTCTTTTTTAATTTTCTGCGAACTAGTTCTCTCATCGCCATTTTGAAACCGTGAAACTCGTCACTAACAATGTCACGTCAATGATTGATTTTTCGACGAACTAACGACACATAAGTTTTTTTCTTCCCGGTAAGTATTTTATTATTATTTGTTGTTTCTTTAAAATATATTCCCTGATTGGTTAAATTACATTTTCATCGATTTTATTTTAATTGATTTCATCAAAGTTATTTTCTTAAAAAATTATGTTATTGACGTTTATTTGTCAATTTCATTAAAACATATTCGATGGTTATTCGAAGATTAAGTTGTTTTCTAAAAGATTAATGGTTAAGTTCCCCTTCGGCGCATCCCTGTGTTTACAAAGTCATTTGACGGAAGTGACATCAGACAGCCTTTTTGCTACAATGACCAAAACTGTATAGAATGTACCCCTTTTTTTCTTTTTTTTTAGATGTAAATATAAAAATAGAAGTTTTATTCGAGCAGTCTTTATTTGAACTCAATGGACTGTTTTTTTTTTTGGGGGGGGGGTTAAATATTTGTGAACTGCCCCCCCCCCTCATTAATATGTTTATGAACTGTTTTATTTTTTTTATCAAACAAAAAATAGCACTTTCATTATAAACATTTCCAAACATCAGGTGTTGGTAATTTTTATAAATACAACTTTTGTAATAAAAGTTAGGTAAACGTCCATATCAAAATTTTAAAATTAAACTTAGTTTTATTAAAAAACGAGGTGTTTTTTTTTTTCAATTCCATTACAAACTTTATTTGAACTTCTTTAACAAATTTTTACATACATAAGAAAAATAGACTGTGTAGATCTTTTATAAAATATATTTTTTTAAATATATTTAACAAAAAATTATTTTTGCATTTGGGTGCATACAAACAATAGCCGTCGATAAAGCGCCTCCCATTTCTACTCTGAAGATTCATAGTTCGACATAGGTCAGTACATTTCAGACACGTGTGTTGGTTGGTGATTAAGTCATGTCGTGCCAACCATTTCATGGTATTCAGTGTATTTGTGGATGACATTTCTTTAATCACATACATCGCTGAATATCATATTTGTTGTTGCCAGTTCTATCACTGGAATTACTGCATTTGTTGGAAATCACTTTCGAAAACTTTCTCTTTCGAAAAATAAATTTTGTATATTTTTTTTTTTTTTTTGTAAATTGATTTATCATCTTATTGTTGAATAAAAATTTCAAAGTGAGAAATGGAGAAATAAAAATATCTCGAAAAGAAAAAACATCTCGTTTTTGTTTTGTTTTATTTTAATAAAACTACTTTAATTTTTAAAGTTCAGTTGGTTCAAATAAAGACTGCTTGAATAAAACTTCTATTTTTATATTTGCATCTAAAAAAAGCATATATTCTATACAGTTTACTTACGTAAAAATTTTTTTAGAAAAAACGCATTCATAAAGACACCCATTTTAAATATATTTTGTTTAAATACGTGTTTTGTTACTTACATTAAAAGTTTTGTGTAAATAGAAACAAGTTTTTTTAATTCTTAAAAGGTTTGTAAATACTTAATATTAAAAAATGTTTTGTGAATATATATTTTTTCTTTTAAATCTTAAAAAGTTTTGTAAATATATAAAAAAAAATCTTGCTCGCGAACATTCGACCATGTCTGCTATTTGACGTGTTTACAAACAAGCACCAGAAATGTCAAGGTCGAACAACCGGTGCCACTTGAAATGTTTGCCAATCTTCGTCTTCTGCTACAGGGTATCTAATCTTTACATATATATATATATATATATATATATATATATATATATATATATATTAGATCATATCTAAAGTTTATTCATTATATTTTCTGTTGAAAGATTATTTTTTTAATAAAATCATGTAAAAACATGTAATGAGTTTATTTACACGAGGTTCAAATTAAGGTTTTATGTTTTCTCCAAAAAAGTCAATTTTGGTTTTGAACAAAACACATGATTAAAAAAATCGATTAAATATATAATTCATAACTGACGTTTATTTAATCGAAAAATGGAAGAGTTCCACAGGCGTGCAGTTCTAAGAAAGAAGCTTAGTTCATGAAATCTACGCTTAGGTTTAGGCACAGATAAAGAGTGGAGGAAATTCTTGATAGTGTATTCAGCAAGACGAATGTTTCTCATGAAAGTCAGGCCAGCAGAAACCATAGATTGGAGCTCATGAAAATAACAATAAGGCAGAAATAGACTCATGACATCTCTTCTGTGGGAAAGAAGTTTCAGGAGAATAAAAGGGCATCCCCTACTAGGCTACGAAATCAATTTTGAACTGTGTCAAGGCAGGATAAGCTGCTTCATGTAGCTCCTGCCCAGATGTGGCAAAAGTACTCCATCTTTGGACACACTTGGCTCTCATACATGTATAGAATTGCATCAGCAGTGAGATATTGACTGGAGCGGTAGAATGATCCAACTATTTTCCCAACAGCCCTGGCAACAGATTTGATGTGCATGTTCCATCTCAGATCAAGAGGAAAGGTTATCCATAGAAGTTTGTCAAAACATGAAGCCTCCTCAAGATTTCCATTGATGCCTGATGAAGATCATAGCATTCATGATGGAAAGATAGAAGTTTGGTCTTAGATGCATTAAAATTAATCAGCCACCTCTTTCTCCATTGCACCATGTGCTCAAGATCAAAGGAGAGAGAATCAAAGAGAACTTGATCATTTATGGCCTTTGTAGTGTTGCCATAGAGTGTAGTGTCATCAGCATAAATGTCTACAAATGATAGAATGTGATTTGGGAAATCATTAATATAGATCAGAGAGGATTGGGCCCAGGATTGTTCCCTGAGGGACTCTAGCATTAATACTGTGAGCTTCTAATTTTTGCCCATCAACCACTATTCTTATGAACCTATTCGAGAGAAATGATTTAATAATTGAAAAGACATTTTCAGCTATATTTTAGCTGGAGATTTTGTGGAGTAGACCTTTATGACACACCTTTGATATGTCAAGGGCAATTGCCTTAGAAAGAAAGCTTCCATCAAGAGATTCACTAATCCTATGAGATATAACTTAACACATCAGCTGTAGAT
Organism: Euprymna scolopes; assembly: GCF_053919585.1. NCBI lineage: Eukaryota > Metazoa > Mollusca > Cephalopoda > Sepiida > Sepiolidae > Euprymna > Euprymna scolopes. Next base: position 109,462,104 of record NC_136508.1, on the reverse strand, counting down.
CTAGCCGAACAAAACCATATTGCATGTCACTGAGGAGATTATTTTTGCTAAGGTGATTGACTACTCTATTTAACACAGATTCTATCAACTTACTCATGGTGCACAGGAGACTGATTGATCTGTATTGAGAGAGAGAGAGATGAGCAATCATCTGAATTTTTAAATGCAGGTATACTGATGAGGTTTTCCAGCAATTCTCCTTAAGACAACGCTTAAATAGCTTTGTGAGTATGGGAGTTCTGGTGGACGCTTTTGAGCACTATAATAGGCATGCTGTCACGGCCCCTTGCTTTACTGGAATCGAGGTTTTATCTTGGCGACATCATGTACAGATATTTGTATGTCACATAGCATGTTTTCAGACACAAGAGGAAATACGAGGGGGGAACAGATCGCATAGGGTAAAATTAGCTGCAAAGTTTTTGGCAAAGCGTTTGGCTTTGTCTGATGCTGACGAGATTATCTAAGGTCCAATGATGATTGTTGGGATAGAGCACACACTTCTATTTGGGACCCTGTTTCTTATTTGCTAAAATTGGTGGGAACCAAGCCGCTACTCAGCTATTTTGGACTTGATGGACTGAGCATACATCTCTTGTGTTCTTTATTACTCTTTTACAGTGGTTGGTGGCATTCCTGAAAGCAGCTCTAGTCTCAATATATTTATTTTATTGGAAGCAATGGAAATACTGATTTGTATGCGCAATAGCAGAAGCACATTCTGGAGAGAAACATGGATGGTTATTGAGTTTTTGCTGGAACTTTTTTGGAGGGTATGAATTTATACGTACAATTAACCATTTAGTCACGTCTGATACTATGGAGGACACATTCTTTTTAAACATGGATTGAAGAGGTAGCTCTGATATAAATGTACAAAAGCTATCCCAGTGAGCCATAGAGTATAGATATACTGTATGATGGAGAGGTATGTCGAAAGACTTATTACATTTCGTTTTTATCTTAACTGATACAACTGAGTGGTCGGAAGATCCCAGTGGAAACACAACAGAAGATGAACATAGATGAACATAGGCAAGTTGTGAGAAAATGGTCTAAGGGACTTGCATATTAACTATCAGTGTCAGGCACATGGGTGGGTTTGTGAACAATCTGAGTTAGGTCATAAGCAATGGAGAAATCGTGACAGAATCTCCCCCTCATCATCAGTCTTGTTAGAGTGGGCTAACCATTTCACATTGTGGACATTGACGTCTCTACAGACGTGAATGTTAGCCAAAGAATGAGCAGATAGGATGTGATCAATTTTGTCTTAATATATGCTCTTAAATATAGTAACTCCACTGTTATGAGGGCAAATATCAATGGAGTTGTGTGAGCAAGTGCAATTCGAAAGCACATGTATGGCAATATAGAGTCATTTCTGGAGATGTCCCTAACACATAGACAATATATATATATATATATATATATATATATATATATATATATATACAAACTACAATTGATTTTAACTTCTCTAATATCTATACAAAACCAAACACACAAAACAAAAAACAATTCATTTAAATATGTTTAAAAGAAATCGTTTGAGTATTAATTAAATGACTACAAATATGAATAAAAATTTTATATTATGAATAAAATATAATTAACGTATTGATTTTTCTACTACAGACATCTTTGTTACAAATTACTTTGATGAAACAATACATGTTTTTCTTTCAGATTTCAAGTCCAGAAACAAGATTGTCAAGCCATTGATTTTGATGAATACCACAAAACATCACTGAAGATGATTTGCTTGTGAAATATTTGTGGGAAGAGTCATGCACACCTGATTCAACACTTAAAAATACTTTCAAGTACAAATTTCTCGAAACAATATCGATATAAGCAGGGAGCAGATACAATGTCTGCTATTTCTAACTGGTCACATGTCTGATACTCTTAGGCTCATCATTGCTAAACTTATCCATCTCTCCCTGTCTCTCTTTCTCTCTCTCTCACATATTTATATTAATGTACAAGATATACTGTTGAATAAACATTAAATACTTTCTGAAAATCACACCTGAGTGTTAAATACGAAAGGCAAGTAGAAATTTGAGGACGACTGGAAACAATTCTGAAATAAGTTTTAAATATTTGTCCAACAACACTGGTTTAAACTTTAATTCATGTGAATTTTTTCAATCAGTATTTAAAAAAACAATTTAAGAAAACATGTCTACATACATTGGCAAACAAACTCATTCATGTAAAATTTGTGGTTCAGCATTTTCCCAGAAATGCAATTTAAAAACTCATATGTTAACACACACTGATGAAAAGCCTCATTCGTGTCAAGTGTGTGGTACAAAATTTTCTCATAAAAATTCTTTAAAACGGCATATGTTCACACACACTGGTGAAAAGCCTTATGTTTGTAAAGTGTGTAGTACTGCATTTTCCTGGAAAGAATCTTTGAATATACATATGTTTACACACACTGGTGAAAAGCCTCATTCATGTGAAGTTTGTGCTTCAAAATTCTCCATGAAATCCCATCTAAAAACTCATATGTTAAAACACACAGGTGAAAAGCCTTTTTCATGTGAAGTGTGTGGTTACAGATTTTACAGGAACTCTGATGTAAAAAGACATATGTTAATACACACAGGTGAAAAACATCATTCCTGTGACGTTTGTGGTTCAGCATTTTCCCATAAATCCCTTTTAAAAACTCATCTGTTAAAACACACTGGTGAAAAGCCTTATGCATGTCAAGCGTGTAGCAAAACATTTTCACAGAAAATAATTTTGAAAAGACATATGTTCACACACACTGATGAAAAGCCTCATTCGTGTGATGTCTGTGGTTCAACATTTTCCAAGGAATCCAATTTAAAAACTCATATGTTAACACACACTGGTGAAAAACCTTATACATGTCAAGTGTGTGGTACAGCATTTTCGTTGAAAAATTCTTTGAAACGACATATGTTCACACACACTGGTGAAAAGCCTTATTCATGTCAAGTGTGTAGTACTGCATTTGCCCATGAATTTTCTTTGAAAATACATATGTTTACACACACTGGTGAAAAGCCTTATTCATGTGAAGTATGTAGTTCAACGTTTACCCAGAAATCCCAGTTAAAAACTCATATGTTAATACATAAAGGTGAAAAACCTCATTCATGTGAAGTTTGTGGTACAAGATTTTCCATAAAATCCGATTTAAAAAGACATATGTTCACACACACGGGTGAAAAGCCTTATTCATGTGAAGTGTGTGATCGAACCTTCACACGGAAATCACACATAAAAAATCATATGTTTACACATACTGGCGAAAAACCTTATTCATGTGACGTGTGTGGTCTTAGATTTTCACGGAAATCAAACATAAAAAAACATATGTTCACACACACTGGCGAAAAGCCTCATTCATGTGAAGTTTGTGGTTCAGCATTTTCCCAGAAATCCATTTTAAAAACTCATCTGTTAAAACACCTGAACGGGAAAAAATAATAAAACTTATAAGAAATCAACATTTTATCAGTTGTGATAGGAGCAACTGGTTTAATGAAAAAAATCTTGAGAAAATACATGAAATACAGACAGAAGCCATGGGGGAACAACGTCTATTCTTGAAAGGTTACAAACTTTGGATATAAATTAAAATCATAATGAAATCAAGTGTTACCTAAAGGACAAAGCCCCTTGATTTCTTAAAACAAACAACAGAAAAATAATTTTAAAAAGTGTGTGGGTTTACATTTTCAAGAGCATACAACTTCAAAAAACATATGGTATCACACTGTCAAAAATTACTATGGTCTTAATAGAGCTAACTGTGCAAACATAAAAAATAGCACCTAATAAATAATTTTAAAACAACATGGTCTCTAAAAGAAAAGCATATACTTAACACCCCCACTTCATTGTTATTAGTATTATGTTTTACATATTTACATTATTTTATTTCTAAAAACGATGTAATTAACAATTAATTTTGTTGAGCTTTGCATTATCCCGATATGTCTTCTTTAAAAATATTCTCTTATTCTTTCTGGCTCTCCACACACACACACACACACGCACACACACACACACGCACTCATAATTAACAAGTAAATTCATATGCATTAATATATATTTTTATATTGTTGTTTTTATTTTTTATTTTCTCAATTTGTTGAGCTTTGCATAATCCTGATAAGTTTCTTGTTAAAACTTTTCTATAGTTCTTTCTGGCTCTACACACACACACACATCACACATATATATATTCATGTTCTTTCTGGCTCTACACACACACAGACACACACATATATTCATGGAAGTTTTTTTTTAACTATAAAAAGATTTCATTGCAACATTATTTTGTTAGTCCATCTGTTGTATCGCTGAATAGTTTTACATGAACAAACATTAGAACCAATTTTCTTAAAGGATCAGTTATTTTCCATGAATCACTGTTTCAGAAATTTAAAAACAAATCAGTATTTTCTCAGTAGTGATGATCAAACACGACCTCAAAACACACAAACAAAAATATTTTACATACTAGATCTAGTTTTTTTTTTCGTTCAGATAAATTTAGGCAAAGAATTTATGTAATTTCAAAACATTTCTTACCTGTGTCATCTGTCCCTTTCTCCATAAATTAGTTTATTTAAAAACTATTGTTTTTATGTTGTGTTTCGTTGAATCCATTCTACTAGTTATTACCCCCTCTTTGTACTGATACCATCTCTATAATTATTAGTTAATAAAAATATATATGTTGTTAATATTATTATTTTTATATATTTTCATTCTTATTAACTCCTACCATCTCTATAATTATTAGTTAATAAAATATATATGTTGTTAATATTATTTTTATATATTTTCATTCTTATTAACTCCTACCATCTCTATAATTATTAGTTAATAACATATATATGTTGTTAATATTATTTTTATATATTTACATTCTTATTAACTCCTACCATCTCTATAATTATTAGTTAATAAAATATATATGTTGTTAATATTATTTTTATTATATATTTTCATACTTATTAACTCCTACCATCTCTATAATTATTAGTTAATAAAATATATATGTTGTAAATATTATTATTTTTATTATATATTTACATTCTTATTAACTCCTACCATCTCTACAATTATTAGTTAATAAAAATATATATGTTGTTAATATTATTTTTATTATATATTTACATTCTTATTAACTCCTACCATCTCTATAATTATTAGTTAATAAAATATATATGTTGTTAATATTATTTTTATTATATATTTACATTCTTATTAACTCCTACCATCTCTATAATTATTAGTTAATAAAAATATATATGTTGTTAATATTATTTTTATTATATATTTTCATTCTTATTAACTCCTACCATCTCTATAATTATTAGTTAATAAAAATATATATGTTGTTAATATTATTTTTATTATATATTTACATTCTTATTAACTCCTACCATCTCTATAATTATTACTTAATAAAATATATATGTTGTTAATATTATTTTTATATATTTTCATTCTTATTAACTCCTACCATCTCTATAATTATTAGTTAATAAAAATATATATGTTGTAAATATTATTATTTTTATATATTTTCATTCTTATTAACTCCTACCATCTCTATAATTATTAGTTAATAAAATATATATGTTGTTAATATTATTTTTATTATATATTTACATTCTTATTAACTCCTACCATCTCTATAATTATTACTTAATAAAATATATATGTTGTTAATATTATTTTTATATATTTTCATTCTTATTAACTCCTACCATCTCTATAATTATTAGTTAATAAAATATATATGTTGTTAATATTATTTTTATTATATATTTACATTCTTATTAACTCCTACCATCTCTATAATTATTAGTTAATAAAAATATATATGTTGTAAATATTATTATTTTTATATATTTTCATTCTTATTAACTCCTACCATCTCTATAATTATTAGTTAATAAAAATATATATGTTGTAAATATTATTATTTTTATATATTTTCATTCTTATTAACTCCTACCATCTCTATAATTATTAGTTAATAAAAATATATAATATATGTTGTTAATATTATTTTTATATATTTTCATTCTTATTAACTCCTACCATCTCTATAATTATTAGTTAATAAAAATATATAATATATGTTGTTAATATTATTTTTATATATTTTCATTCTTATTAACTCCTACCATCTCTATAATTATTAGTTAATAAAAATATATAATATATGTTGTTAATATTATTTTTATATATTTTCATTCTTATTAACACCTACCATCTCTATAATTATTAGTTAATAAAAATATATATGTTGTAAATATTATTATTTTTATATATTTTCATTCTTATTAACTCCTACCATCTCTATAATTATTAGTTAATAAAAATATATATGTTGTAAATATTATTATTTTTATATATTTTCATTCTTATTAACTCCTACCATCTCTATAATTATTAGTTAATAAAAATATATATGTTGTAAATATTATTATTTTTATATATTTTCATTCTTATTAACTCCTACCATCTCTATAATTATTAGTTAATAAAATATATATGTTGTTAATATTATTTTTATTATATATTTTCATTCTTATTAACTCCTACCATCTCTATAATTATTACTTAATAAAATATATATGTTGTTAATATTATTTTTATTATATATTTTCATTCTTATTAACTCCTACCATCTCTATAATTATTAGTTAATAAAATATATATGTAATTAATATTATTTATATTATATATTTACATTCTTATTAACTCCTACCATCTCTATAATTATTAGTTAATAAAATATGTATGTTGTTAATATTATTTTTATTATATATTTACATTCTTATTAACTCCCACCATCTCTATAATTATTAGTTAATAAAAATATATATGTTTTAAATATTATTATTTGTATATATTTTCATTCTTATTAACTCCTACCATCTCTATAATTATTAGTTAATAAAAATATATATGTTGTAAATATTATTATTTTTATATATTTTCATTCTTATTAACTCCTACCATCTCTATAATTATTAGTTAATAAAAATATATATGTTGTAAATATTATTATTTTTATATATTTTCATTCTTATTAACTCCTACCTCTATAATTATTAGTTAATAAAATATATATGTTGTAAATATTATTATTTTTATATATTTTCATTCTTATTAACTCCTACCATCTCTATAATTATTAGTTAATAAAAATATATATGTTGTAAATATTATTATTTTTATATATTTTCATTCTTATTAACTCCTACCATATCTTTAATTATTAGTTAATAAAAATATATATGTTGTAAATATTATAATTTTTATATATTTTCATTCTTATTAACTCCTACCATCTCTATAATTATTAGTTAATAAAAATATATATGTTGTAAATATTATTATTTTTATATATTTTAATTCTTATTAACTCCTACCATCTCTATAATTATTAGTTAATAAAATATATATGTTTTAAATATTATTATTTTTATATATTTTCATTCTTATGAACTCCTACCATCTCTATAATTATTAGTTAATAAAAATATATAATATATGTTGTTAATATTATTTTTATATATTTTCATTCTTATTAACTCCTACCATCTCTATAATTATTAGTTAATAAAAATATATATGTTGTAAATATTATTATTTTTATATATTTTCATTCTTATTAACTCCTACCATCTCTATAATTATTACTTAATAAAAATATATATGTTGTAAATATTATTATTTTTATATATTTTAATTCTTATTAACTCCTACCATCTCTATAATTATTAGTTAATAAAAATATATATGTTGTAAATATTATTATTTTTATATATTTTCATTCTTATTAACTCCTACCACCTCTATAATTATTAGTTAATAAAATATATATGTTGTAAATATTATTATTTTTATATATTTTCATTCTTATTAACTCCTACCATCTCTATAATTATTAGTTAATAAAATATATACGTTTTAAATATTATTATTTTTATATATTTTCATTCTTATTAACTCCTACCATCTCTATAATTATTAGTTAATAAAATATATATGTTGTAAATATTATTATTTTTATATATTTTCATTCTTATTAACTCCTACCATCTCTATAATTATTAGTTAATAAAAATATATATGTTGTAAATATTATTATTTTTATATATTTTCATTCTTATTAACTCCTACCATCTCTATAATTATTAGTTTATAAAAATATATATGTTGTAAATATTATTATTTTTATATATTTTCATTCTTATTAACTCCTACCATCTCTATAATTATTTGTTAATAAAATATATATGTTTTAAATATTATTATTTTTATATATTTTCATTCTTATTAACTCCTACCATCTCTATAATTATTAGTTTATAAAAATATATATGTTTTAAATATTATTATTTTTATATATTTTCATTCTTATTAACTCCTACCATCTCTATAATTATTAGTTAATAAAAATATATATGTTGTAAATATTATTATTTTTATATATTTTCATTCTTATTAACTCCTACCACCTCTATAATTATTAGTTAATAAAATATATATGTTGTAAATATTATTATTTTTATATATTTTCATTCTTATTAACTCCTACCATCTCTATAATTATTAGTTAATAAAAATATATATGTTGTAAATATTATTATTTTTATATATTTTCATTCTTATTAACTCCTACCATCTCTATAATTATTAGTTAATAAAAATATATATGTTGTAAATATTATTATTTTTTATATATTTTCATTCTTATTAACTCCTACCATCTCTATAATTATTAGTTACTAAAAATATATATGTTTTAAATATTATTATTTTTATATATTTTCATTCTTATTAACTCCTACCATCTCTATAATTATTAGTTAATAAAAATATATATGTTTTTAATATTATTTTTTTTATATATTTTCATTCTTATTAACTCCTACCATCTCTATAATTATTAGTTAATAAAAATATATATGTTGTAAATATTATTATTTTTATATATTTTCATTCTTATTAACTCCTACCATCTCTATAATTATTAGTTAATAAAAATATATATGTTGTAAATATTATTATTTTTATATATTTTAATTCTTATTAACTCCTACCATCTCTATAATTATTAGTTAATAAAAATATATATGTTTTAAATATTATTATTTTTATATATTTTCATTCTTATTAACTCCTACCATCTCTATAATTATTAGTTAATAAAAATATATATGTTGTAAATATTATTATTTTTATATATTTTCATTCTTATTAACTCCTACCATCTCTATAATTATTAGTTAATAAAAATATATATGTTGTAAATATTATTATTTTTATATATTTTCATTCTTATTAACTCCTACCATCTCTATAATTATTAGTTAATAAAAATATATATGTTTTTAATATTATTATTTTTGTATATTTTCATTCTTATTAACTCCTACCATCTCTATAATTATTAGTTAATAAAAATACATATGTTGTAAATATTATTGTTTTTATATATTTTCATTCTTATTAACTCCTACCATCTCTATAATTATTAGTTAATAAAAATATATATGTTGTAAATATTATTATTTTTATATATTTTCATTCTTGGTAACTCCTACCATCTCTATAATTATTAGTTAATAAAAATATATATGTTGTAAATATTATTATTTTTATATATTTTCATTCTTATTAACTCCTACCATCTCTATAATTATTAGTTAATAAAAATATATAACATATGTTGTTAATATTATTTTTATATATTTTCATTCTTATTAACTCCTACCATCTCTATAATTATTAGTTAATAAAAATATATAATATATGTTGTTAATATTATTTTTATATATTTTCATTCTTATTAACTCCTACCATCTCTATAATTATTAGTTAATAAAAATATATAATATATGTTGTTAATATTATTTTTATATATTTTCATTCTTATTAACACCTACCATCTCTATAATTATTAGTTAATAAAAATATATATGTTGTAAATATTATTATTTTTATATATTTTCATTCTTATTAACTCCTACGATCTCTATAATTATTAGTTAATAAAAATATATATGTTGTAAATATTATTATTTTTATATATTTTCATTCTTATTAACTCCTACCATCTCTATAATTATTAGTTAATAAAAATATATATGTTGTTAATATTATTTTTATTATATATTTTCATTCTTATTAACTCCTACCATCTCTATAATTATTAGTTAATAAAATATATATGTAATTAATATTATTTATATTATATATTTACATTCTTATTAACTCCTACCATCTCTATAATTATTAGTTAATAAAATATGTATGTTGTTAATATTATTATTTTTATATATTTTCATTCTTATTAACTCCTACCATCTCTATAATTATTAGTTAATAAAAATATATATGTTTTAAATATTATTATTTGTATATATTTTCATTCTTATTAACTCCTACCATCTCTATAATTATTAGTTAATAAAAATATATATGTTGTAAATATTATTATTTTTATATATTTTCATTCTTATTAACTCCTACCATCTCTATAATTATTAGTTAATAAAAATATATATGTTGTAAATATTATTATTTTTATATATTTTCATTCTTATTAACTCCTACCACCTCTATAATTATTAGTTAATAAAATATATATGTTGTAAATATTATTATTTTTATATATTTTCATTCTTATTAACTCCTACCATCTCTATAATTATTAGTTAATAAAAATATATATGTTGTAAATATTATTATTTTTATATATTTTCATTCTTATTAACTCCTACCATATCTATAATTATTAGTTAATAAAAATATATATGTTGTAAATATTATTATTTTTATATATTTTCATTCTTATTAACTCCTACCATCTCTATAATTATTAGTTAATAAAAATATATATGTTGTAAATATTATTATTTTTATATATTTTCATTCTTATTAACTCCTACCATCTCTATAATTATTAGTTAATAAAATATATATGTTTTAAATATTATTATTTTTATATATTTTCATTCTTATGAACTCCTACCATCTCTATAATTATTAGTTAATAAAAATATATAATATATGTTGTTAATATTATGTTTATATATTTTCATTCTTATTAACTCCTACCATCTCTATAATTATTAGTTAATAAAAATATATATGTTTTTAATATTATTATTTTTATATATTTTCATTCTTATTAACTCCTACCATCTCTATAATTATTAGTTAATAAAAATATATATGTTGTAAATATTATTATTTTTATATATTTTCATTCTTGGTAACTCCTACCATCTCTATAATTATTAGTTAATAAAAATATATATGTTTTAAATATTATTATTTTTATATATTTTAATTCTTATTAACTCCTACCATCTCTATAATTATTACTTAATAAAAATATATAATATATGTTGTTAATATTATTTTTATATATTTACATTCTTTTTAACTCCTACCATCTCTATAATTATTACCTGATAAAAATGTATATGTTGTTAACATTATTTTTATATATTTTCATTCTTGTTAACTCCTACCATCTCTATAATTATTAGTTAATAAAAATATATATGTTGTAAATATTATTTTTATATATTTTCAGACTTATTAACTCCTACCATCTCTATAATTATTAGTTAATAAAAATATATATGTTGTAAATATTATTTTTATATATTTTCATTCTTATTAACTCCTACCATCTCTATAATTATTACTTAATAAAAATATATATGTTGTTGATATTATTTTTATATATTTACATTCCTATTATCTCCTACCATCTCTATAATTATTACCTGATAAAAATGTATATGTTGTTAACATTATTTTTATATATTTTCATTCTTATTAACTCCTACCATCTCTATAATTATTAGTTAATAAAAATATATAATATATGAATAAAATATATATTTCTTTGTTGTTGTTATCTATATATTAATACGATAGTGTGTGTGTTTTTTTGTGTGTCACGCTTTCCAACAAAGTTAATTGGTTGAGATTTAATTCCGGAATATGCATTAATTACAGAATACACATTTATGAATGCTAAAGGCAGCATTCGAATAGCGTGTTCTAACCGCTATATGTGTTTTTAATTCTATAAAATTTTGGGTTTTTATTCTTTCAAAAGTTGTTAAGAAATAATTGATTTTAAGTTAACACAACTTTCTCGGATGGCGGGGACAAAAATTGAGCATTTATTCGTTTTTTTCATTGTTTATTTTTCTTTACATTTTCTTTACGTTTATTTATTTATTTATTTAGAGAGAGAGAGAGAGAGAGAGAGAGAGAGAGAGAGAGAGACGCTGATTGATTTTAAGATTCCATAATAAAAAAAAACGATAACATAACTTTCTCGGGTGGCGGGGACAAAAATTGATCATTTTTTCGTTTTTTTTTTTTTTCATTGTTTATTTTTCTTTACTGATTGAGAGAGAGAGAGAGAGAGAGAGAGAGAGAGAGAGAGAGAGAGAGAGAGAGAGAGAGAGAGAGAGACGCTGATGTCTTCGTTAATTAAAATATTATTACTACTACTAATTGCTGTAACATGTAAACAAAGGCCAGATGCATTTGTTATGAAACCTCGAATTTAGCCACACGTTATTAGCGAAACAAAACTGGGTTTGTACATAAAATATTTGATGCTAATGTAGAGAGCGATCCGCGCTATTTTTGAAATCGTATTTCCACGTTTAATAAAAGTTTTATGATATGTTTTTATTCAATTGTAAGGTTAAAGTACAGAATAGGTACAAAACACCCTCCCCTCCCAATGTTAAGAATGGCTTTTAAAATAACGTTATTATTTCAGCAAAGATAACTCTCTGCATGAGTACCTAATATGTTTATATAAATATTAAATCTAATTACCCAACTACATGGTTGATAAATTTCCGGCAACCAGACGAACAACAAAAAGCGAGGTCCATCTGCTTCATCGACACGGACTATCGTCGTCCATGACTTTACAGACCAGCTTTTCTTTCCACATGTGGCACAAGAAAATTCACATCCTAAGCCTTACACCTGTTTCATCATTAACCTACGATTACACTACTAATATGTTGTGGAACACACAAAAAAATTCACATCCTAAGCCTTACACCTGTCGCGGCTCTGCCGCTAACAACAACAACAACAACACAACAGACGACCGGCCACTGACAGCCTCCGCCGAAATCAGCAGTAGCCAGTAATATCAGCAGCCGTCACGTGATTTCAGAGCCCCGTTTTAGAAAAGAAATTTAAAAAAGACATCTTTTCTACAACAAAAACAAAACAACGAACTTTAATTTCCTGGAAAAACTTCGTTAAATACAAAAAACGAACTCCTTCAGCATCGACTGTTTGTAAAGAACACATCCGAGAATTGATATTTACTGTTGTTTAGAAACAACGTCCGGCCCACTCCATGTGACTAGCAGTCCCCCGAATATACGGCGATATTTTTCACCACTCGGCAGCTTGGTCTCGGCCCCCTCGGGGGTCCGGGCGTATGACTAGCAAAGACCATATGTGGGGGTAACCCCACATATCTGACCTTGGTCACTGAAGGGGCAACTCTTCATACCAACAGCTTCTAATCCAGCTCCCACTCCCCTCTCTCGGGAGCTGGATCCCCTCTTTCCCTCCCCCTTCCCCCTATCTCAACATTAAAAAACGGCCTCCTGCCTAATTTGCTTAGTGGGGAAGCAAATAAATAAAAGCTTGGTCTCGGCAAAGCTCTGCACTTGCTCACGGTCTCCTCGCCGTTTGACGCTCGTGCATTTACTGTGACTCCAGTCTCTTCACGGTAGCAGTCCACCACCACTACCGTGGCTCTGGTCTCCAGCCGTAGAAGTCCACCACCACTACCGTGGCTCCGGTCTCCAGCCGTAGAAGTCCACCACCACTACCGTGGCTCTGGTTTCCAGCTGTAGAAGTCCACCACCACTACCGTGGCTCCGGTCTCCAGCCGTAGAAGTCCACCTCATCACCACGACTCCGGTCTCCATGTCGTCCGTATCTCGTATACACTGACGCCTCCTTCTCAGTGTCTGTCCGATCCGAGTGCCCGTCCGTACCTGATGAACACTGAACCCTCAGTGTTGCCAATTCGTCCGTCCATTCCTCTCATACACTGACGCCTCCTTCTCAGTGTCTGTCCGATCTGAGTGCCCGTCCATACCTGATGAACACTGAACCCTCAGTGTTGCCAATTCGTCCGTCCATTCCTCTCATAACCTGACGCCTACACATCAGTACAGTCCCAGTCGGACCCAAGTCGACCAATCACCCGCACCAGTTACCATGCCGACTTCTCCGACGTCATCCCAGCATTCCAGCTCACGGCGAACCGACAAGCATCCCCCTGACGGAATACACCGGCGACGAACCCCGGACCAACGTCGCCCAGTGGAAAATTCACATTTACCACCCTTTTGTTTGCCTAAATAAAAGGCGAAACTTCGTCTTTAAACTAAACTACCCGCGTTTGTCATTCTTCTTTGTTCTGCTGTTGTCTTCCTTGCCCTTGTGTCTGACGTTTATTTAGTTGCACGGTCAGTTGGCTAACCACCTTCAGGCCCCTCACTGTAACAAGTGGTGACCCCGACGTGATCTACAGACACAGGCTTGGAAAAACAGTCAGGGAGAGAAGATGGCAGAAAGCACAGAGCCGGACATTAACCTTTCTGCCCCGCTGGTCCAGTTACCACCTTACTCTCACTGAACCCCAGGAGTTGGTTCATCCAGCTCGAGGCGATTTTTGCAGCCCGGAGGGTCGTTTACCAGGACTCGAAGTACGCCTCAGTGGTGCAGGCACTACCTCCATCTATGGTAGAGGAAGTAGAGGACATCCTCCTCAACACACCAGAGCAACTCCCATATACCTGCCTAAAGGAAGCAATCCTCAAGCGAACCGGCCGTTCAGACGAGGATCTCATTAGAGACCTGTTTTCAAATGTGACTCTCGGGGATAGAACCCCATCACAGCTCCTGCGACTGATGAAGAGCCGACTCGGTAACAACAGCATGGCAGAGCCCATTCTCCGCGGTCTCTGGATGGATCGGCTTCCGCAAAACATTACCCAGGTCCTGGCCCTGGTACCCGTAGAGACGCCCCTGGAAATAGTGGCAGACTCGGCCGACAAAGTATACTCTCAGGCCCACCAACGGATACATCAAGTCGAGAGTGACCCCGGGCACCGCTCACGACGATTGGAAGACGAGCTGACTCAACTGCGAGCAGAGCTGAGAGAGCTCAAACTCTCCCTATGCCAGAGACAACGTAGCCCAACACCCCACACCCGGAACTGAAGCCGTACCCACAGCCCAAGCCGAGGACGAAGGAACCTTCCAGGCACATGTTGGTACCACCAATCCTTCGGCGACCGGGCCCAAAAATGCCAACCTCCCTACAATTACAATAAGGCGCAGGGAAACGAATAAACCGACAGACAGCGACGACTACTCCTGTCGGGGCATATCCACACAGTCGTCTTTTCTATGTGTGGGACCGTAATAACGGTCTCAAATTCTTAGTGGACACCGGCGCCGCTATCAGTGTTATACCACCCACCAACAGACCCACCCTGAAACCCACCTTCTTTCAACTCCGAGCAGCAAATGGATCAACCATACAAACCTTCGGCAACAAGGAACTTACCCTCAACCTCAACCTCAGGCGGGACTTCAAATGGTCATTTACATTAGCCGATGTGAAAACACCATTACTTGGTGCCGATTTCTTGGCCCACTACAACCTGTCCGTCCACATGAGGACAAGGACCCTGTCTGACAGTGTGACCTCGAAAAAAATCACAGGAACCCCTTCAAGCCTCAACACGACGGGAATCAGCGTGGCAATACAACACGATCCACGGTACGTAGCCATCCTGCACCGGTACAAGGACCTAACTCTGCCCATTAAATCTACCGATGCAGGGGAACACCAGACACAACACCACATTAAGACGGCCGGACAACCAGCATTTTCCCGACCCAGAAGACTACCTCCACACAAACTGGCTTATGCCAAGAAAGCATTTGAAGAGATCTTGGCGGACAACACCATCCGCCCATCGGACAGCCCATATGCTTCACCACTACACCTGGTACCCAAACCGAACGGCGAGTTCCGTATATGCGTGGACTACCAGAAACTAAACTCATCCACGGTCCCCGACCGGTACCCCGTTCCTCACATCCATGACTTCGCCGCCGGCCTACAGGGAGCTAGAATCTTTTTGAAAATAGACCTGACTAAGGCCAACTATCAGGTCCCAGTGGCCCCGGAGGACATCCCAAAGACAGCAGTGACAACTCCCTTTGGACTTTTTGAGTTTACCAAAATGCCCTTCGGATTACGCAACGCAGCCTAAACATTTCAGAGACTCATAGACGAAGTCTTGCGTGGACTACCTTACGTCTATGCTTACATTGACGACATCCTGGTGGCTAGCAGAGATGCTGACCTCCACGAGAAACATCTGGATGAAGTGTTCCGCTGCCTAGCACATTACGGCGTCCGGATCAACCTAGACAAATGTGAATTCGGAGCACACCACATTGACTTTTTAGGACATCACACCGACGCTCGCGGAATCACCCCTCTGCCAGAGAAAGTGAAAGCTATCCAGAATTTTCCGGTACCCACATCAATCAAGCAGCTGCGACGTTTCCTGGGGATGATAAATTTTTACCGGAGATTCATCCCAGGATGCTCAAGTCTCCTCACCCCTCTGACTAATATCATACAGAGGAAAAACAAACCAATCTCTCTGGAAGGCGACCAGCTGAAGTCCTTCCACTCAGCAAAAGCATCACTGGCTAACTTCACGAAATTAGCACACCTTGACCAGGACGTCCAAACGCGGATATTCCTCACGACAGACGCTTCAGACACTGGAGTCGGGGCCGTGGTAGAACAAGAGATCGATAATCAGCAAAGACAAATCGCATTCTTCTCAGCTAAATTATCGTCGGCCCAGGCGAGGTACAGCACCTTCTCAAAAGAACTCCTGGCAATATACCTTGCCATCAAACATTTCCGGCACCTATTGGAAGGAAGACATTTCACGGTTCTTACAGATCACAAACCGTTAACAACCTCCTTGTCAAACAACTCTGACAAGTATTCGACGCGCAAAATCAAGCATTTGGACTACATTTCGCAGTTCACGTCCAATATCCAATATGTGAAAGGAAGAGACAATACTGTTGCCGACGCCCTGTCCCGCTCTGACGTCAACTCTATAGAAGACGGCCCACTCAGCCAAGAGATGATAGCGACAGCTCAGGAATCCGACACAACCCTCCCTGAGGCCTTAGAAAACACATCTCTGCGACTAAAGGAATTTCCGGCACCGTTCAGCAGTAAGACCTTGTACTGCGACACAAAGTTGAGCAATCCCAGGCCTTACGTACCACCGGCACTGAGGAAACAAATCTTCGACCACTTTCATGGATTATCACACCCCAGCAAACGGGCAACCATTAAACTTATCGCTGACTGTTTCGTCTGGCCTAACATGAACTTCGATGTCCGGAACTGGGTATCGACATGCCTCAAGTGTCAGAAATGCAAGGTCCAACGACACACGAAATCTCCACCAGGCACATTCAACAACCCTGACGCACGGTTTAGCCATATTCATGTCGACATCGTCGGACCTCTCCCGATGTGCCAGGATTTTCAATACCTCCTCACCATAGTCGACCGATTCTCCAGATGGCCAGTAGCAGTACCCATCAGTGACACCTCTGCTAACACCGTAGCAAAGACAGTACTGCGAGAATGGATAGCAATCTTCGGCGTACCCGGCATCATTACCACAGACCGAGGTGCGCAGTTCCAATCCTCACTTTTCCAGGGATTTACGCAGATGCTCGGCGTTAAACATATAAAAACCACTGCCTATCATCCATGCGCCAACGGTCTCGTCGAGAGATTTCATCGAACACTCAAAGTTTCTCTATCTACGAAACACCCCACCAACAACTGGGTAGATGAACTACCCCTAATACTCCTATCTATCCGGAACACCCTCAAAGAGGATTTGGAATGTTCACCAGCGGAAATAGTATTTGGCACACCGCTCTCCTTGCCCGGTCAATTTTTCGATGATACGAAGCTTGACCTCACTGCTACAAACTCCTTCACCCAAGAACTACGCCATAAAATGGCCCAGTTAAAATACTCACCGCCAAGGCAACCCACACCAAACACTCACGTTCCACAACAGCTCCAGGATTGCGAGTTTATCTTCATCTACAATGACGCGGTCAAGAAGCCCCTGACACCGACATACCAGGGTCCCTTTAGAGTCCAGAAACGCTCGGACAAGCACCTCACCATCGAGCGAGGAAATCGAACAGACACCATCTCGATCGATAGAGTGAAACCTGCTCGACTAGAAAAGTCAACACACGAGCCTGAATGCAGCTCAACCCATAGAGATCCCCCACCTGCACCAGAAAGCATCCGGATACAACCCGCTCCACCAGAGCCAGCAGCGGATCGTGAAGCACACACCATTCCACCAAGAAAAACCCGTGTAGGAAGGAAGGTCACCTTCCCAGAAAAATACAAATCCTACATTTACTTTAATTGATAACGATCAATTATCCAGGGAGGGGGCCTTGTCGCGGCTCGGCCGCTAACAACAACAACAACAACAGCACAACAGACGACCGGCCACTGACAGCCTCCGCCGAAATCAGCAGTAGCCAGTAATATCAGCAGCCGTCACGTGATTTCAGAGCCCAGTTTTAGAAAAGAAATTTAAAAAAGACATCTTTTCTACAACAAAAACAAAACAACGAACTTTAATTTCCTGGAAAATTTCCTGGAAAATACAAACAACGAACTCCTTCAGCATCGACTGTTTGTAAAGAACACATCCGAGAATTGATATTTACTGTTGTTTAGAAACAACGTCCGGCCCACTCCATGTGACTAGCAGTCCCCCGAATATACGGCGATATTTTTCACCACTCGGCAGCTTGGTCTCGGCACCCCCTCGGGGGTCCGGGCGTATGACTAGCAAAGACCATATGTGGGGGTAACCCCACATATCTGACCTTGGTCACTGAAGGGGCAAACCTTCATACCAACAGCTTCTAATCCAGCTCCCACTCCCCTCTCTCGGGAGGTGGATCCCCTCTTTCCCTCCCCCTTCCCCCTATCTCCACATTAAAAAACAGCCTCCTGCCTAATTTGCTCAGTGGGGAAGCAAATAAATAAAAGCTTGGTCTCGGCACCCCCTCGGGGGTCCGGGCGTATGACTAGCAAAGACCATATGTGGGGGTAACCCCACATATCTGACCTTGGTCACTGAAGGGGCAACCCTTCATACCAACAGCTCCTAATCCAGCTCCCACTTCCCTCCTCTCGGGAGCTGGATCCCCTCTTTCCCTCCCCCTTCCCCCTATCTCCACATTAAAAAACGGCCTCCTGCCTAATTTGCTCAGTGGGGAAGCAAATAAATAAAAGCTTGGTCTCGGCAAAGCTCTGCACTTGCTCACGGTCTCCTCACCGTTCGACACTCGTGCATTCACTGTGACTCCAGTCTCTTCACTGTAGCAGTCCAGTCCACCACCACTACCGTGGCTCCGGTCTCCAGCCGTAGAAGTCCACCACCACTACCGTGGCTCCGGTCTCCAGCCGTAGAAGTCCACCACCACTACCGTGGCTCCGGTTTCCAGCCGTAGAAGTCCACCACCACTACCGTGGCTCCGGTCTCCAGCCGTAGAAGTCCACCTCATCACCACGACTCCGGTCTCCATGTCGTCCATATCTCGTATACACTGACGCCTCCTTCTCAGTGTCTGTCCGATCCGAGCGCCCGTCCGTACCTGATGAACACTGAACCCTCAGTGTTGCCAATTTGTCCGTCCATTCCTCTCATACACTGACGCCTCCTTCTCAGTGTCTGTCCGATCCGAGCGCCCGTCCGTACCTGATGAACACTGAACCCTCAGTGTTGCCAATTCGTCCGTCCATTCCTCTCATAACCTGACGCCTACACATCAGTACAGTCCCAGTCGGACCCAAGTCGACCAATCACCCGCACCAGTAACCACGCCGACTTCTCAGACGTCATCCCAGCATTCCAGCTCACGGCGAACCGACAAGCATCCCCCTGACGGAATACACCGGCGACGAACCCCGGACCAACGTCGCCCAGTGGAAAACTCACATTTACCATCCTTTTGTTTGCCTAAATAAAAGGCGAAACTTCGTCTTTAAACTAAACTACCCGCGTTTGTCATTCTTCTTTGTTCTGCTGTTGTCTTCCTTGCCCTTGTGTCTGACGTTTATTTAGTTGCACGGTCAGTTGGCTAACCACCTTCAGGCCCCTCACTGCAACACACCTTTTTCATCATTAACCTACGATTACACTACTAATATGTTGTGGAACACAAAAAAAAATTCACATCCTAAGTCTTACACCTTTTTCATCATTAACCTACGATTACACTACTAATATGTTGTGGAACACACAAAAAAATTCACATCCTAAGTCTTACACCTTTTTCATCATTAATCTACGATTACACTACTAATATGTTGTGGAACACACAAAAAAACTCACATCCTAAGCATTACACCTTTTTCATCATTAACCTACGATTACACTACTAATATGTTGTGGAACACACAAAAACTTCACATCCTAAGCCTTACACTTTTTCGTTATTAACTTACGATTACACTACTAATATTTTGTGGAACACACAAAAAAACTCACATCCTAAGCCTTACACCTTTTTCATTATTAACTTACGATTACACTACTAATATTTTGTGGAACACACAAAAAAACTCACATCCTAAGCCTTACACCTTTTTCATTATTAACCTACGATTACACTTCTAATATTTTGTGGAACACACAAAAAAAATCACCCAGTACCCCCACTATAAATTTGTTTCTGTTCGGTTTCTTCCAATTTTTTTCCATTGGATTATTATTGAATGGATATACCCGATTATTAAAAAAAAATGATACTTGTACAGTTCACTCAAGACATTCAAAAATGAAAATATCGAAAAAAGGTTTTATTGTACGTATCCGTGTTGGACTGAAGATTGTAAGAAATTCTTTTACTCGTTTTTGCCTTTGGCAGAATGAAAGAGACACACAGAAAAGCAACAAGGCTCACCTTAAATTCCGAGAATATTTTATTTACAAGAAAGGTAAAAATGAGTCCATATTGCAAAAGAGTGCTTTAGCTTCAGCTAAATGGCGGGTAGTTTATGCCTCGAAAGATGTAGGTAGTTTTCTTCTTGTGGAAGATGCTGGTTGAATTCGGCCGCTCGTAGAAGTGGTTGAGGGTTCTCGAAATCCTTCCAGACTGGTCAATAAGAACAACGCACATTGCGATCGATGTTCCATAATAAAGGTTGCCCTCCTGCGGGCAATGATGATGAAGTAATTAGTCCATAGAACATTTTTGCCTCAGGCTTGTATCCGCATTTAATTGAGCGGAGATAACAAATGGAATAGAACCCTGCCTTAGTTCATTTGGCACGGAGCGAGATACCACGCGTCTGCTTTGCTCGACGCGGGATGGAAATCTGTTTGAAGAAACACAATATCCCATAATTCCTGAATCCTCCGCAGCATTGCTGCGGCGCAGCAACTGAAACAATGCAATTTCATTGGTCAAAATAATCGCGTGATTGGAAATCTAGCAGTTATCGCCCATGCATTCTTAAATCTCTAACAAGATCTCCGAAAAAAAAAAAATTCATTTAATTTGATTGAGTAGTTTTTTTGTTTTTTGGGGTTTTTTTTTACAGCGGAAAAACACGTTCTTATGAGAGCGCGTTGAAGTCAGCCATTATGAAATTTGCTGGACACGCCACGGGGAGATAACTCCATATAAAGCGCCGATACTCCCTCCCCATCTTTAATTCTAGCTTTTCTTCCTAAAAATCGAACCTTTTGCTCGGTATCATAACAAATTGTTTTTCTGCTGTAAAAAAAACAACAAAAAAAAAACTACTTGATCAAATTAAGTGAATTTTTTTTTTTCGGAGACGTACAATTTATTTTTTATTTATTTATTTATTTTTTTTTTTCGATATTTTCATTTTTAATGTCTTGGCTAAACTGTACAAGTACCAAAATAATAATAAAAACAAAAAAGTTTATATTTCGACATTTGAAAGGGTGCTCACTTTTTAGTTACAGCGTTATAATAAATCGATCCCCCATTTTTTTAACATGGAAACATGTGGGAAATTCCAAAGAAAGAATAGAAAATAAAAATGAACCGCAATTTTAATGTATAAATATTTATTTTTTCTCGATGAAAAATATAGAAAAATCTTGAGTTTTTTTTTTTTTTTTTTGTTACTGATTTTGTCTTTGGATAAAAAAAAATGAGTTTTTTTGTTTTTTTTTTAATGAAAAGTGAATTTCTTCGAGGTTTTTAAAACTTGTTCTGTTAATTTATTTTTAAAAGTGAATGATTTTTTTTTACTTTTTGGTTTCACTTTTGATAAAAAGCTTTTTTTTCTTTGCTTTTATGTTCTTGTTATGATTGTTTTTTTTTTTGTTTTTTTGTTCTTGTTATGATTGTTTTTTTTTTGTTTTTTTGTTCTTGTTATGATTGTTTTTTTTGTTTTTTTGTTCTTGTTATGATTGTTTTTTTTTTGTTTTTTTGTTCTTGTTATGATTGTTTTTTTTTTTTTTTTTGTTCTTGTTATGATTGTTTTTTTTTGTTTTTTTGTTCTTGTTATGATTGTTTTTTTTTGTTTTTTTGTTCTTGTTATGATTGTTTTTTTTTGTTTTTTTGTTCTTGTTATGATTGTTTTTTTTTTGTTCTTGTTATGATTGTTTTTTTTTTGTTTTTTGTTCTTGTTATGATTGTTTTTTTTTTTTTGTTTTTTTGTTCTTGTTATGATTGTTTTTTTTTGTTTTTTTGTTCTTGTTATGATTGTTTTTTTTGTTTTTTTGTTCTTGTTATGATTGTTTTTTTTTGTTTTTTTGTTCTTGTTATGATTGTTTTTCTCTTTACTTTTATGTTCTTGTTATGATTGTTTTTTTTTTGTTTTTTTGTTCTTGTTATGATTGTTTTTTTTTGTTTTTTTGTTCTTGTTATGATTGTTTTTTTTGTTTTTTTGTTCTTGTTATGATTGTTTTTTTTTGTTTTTTTGTTCTTGTTATGATTGTTTTTCTCTTTACTTTTATGTTCTTGTTATGATTGTTTTTTTTTTGTTTTTTTGTTCTTGTTATGATTGTTGTTTTTTTTTGTTTTTTTGTTCTTGTTATGATTGTTTTTTTTTGTTTTTTTGTTCTTGTTATGATTGTTTTTTTTTTTTGTTTTTTTGTTCTTGTTATGATTGTGTTTTTTTTGTTTTTTTGTTCTTGTTATGATTGTTTTTTTTTTGCTTTTATGTTCTTGTTATGATTGTTTTTTTTTGTTTTTTTGTTCTTGTTATGATTGTTTTTTTTTTGCTTTTATGTTCTTGTTATGATTGTTTTTTTTTGTTTTTTTGTTCTTGTTATGATTGTTTTTTTTTGTTTTTTGTTCTTGTTATGATTGTTTTTTTTTTGTTTTTTTGTTCTTGTTATGATTGTTTTTTTTTGTTTTTTTGTTCTTGTTATGATTGTTTTTTTTTTTGTTTTTTTGTTCTTGTTATGATTGTTTTTTTTTGTTTTTTTGTTCTTGTTATGATTGTTTTTTTTTTTTTGTTCTTGTTATGATTGTTTTTTTTTTGTTTTTTTGTTCTTGTTATGATTGTTTTTTTGTTTGTTTTTTTGTTCTTGTTATGATTGTTTTTTTTTGTTTTTTTGTTCTTGTTATGATTGTTTTTTTTGTTTTTTTGTTCTTGTTATGATTGTTTTTTTTTGTTTTTTTGTTCTTGTTATGATTGTTTTTTTTTTTTTTTGTTCTTGTTATGATTGTTTTTTTTTTGTTTTTTTGTTCTTGTTATGATTGTTTTTTTTGTTTTTTTGTTCTTGTTATGATTGTTTTTTTTTGTTTTTTTTTGTTCTTGTTATGATTGTGTTTTTTTTGTTTTTTTGTTCTTGTTATGATTGTTTGTTTTTTTTGTTTTTGTTCTTGTTATGATTGTTTTTTTTTTGTTTTTTTGTTCTTGTTATGATTGTTTTTTTGTTTGTTTTTTTGTTCTTGTTATGATTGTTTTTTTTTGTTTTTTTGTTCTTGTTATGATTGTTTTTTTTTGTTTTTTTGTTCTTGTTATGATTGTTTTTTGTTTGTTTTTTTGTTCTTGTTATGATTGTTTTTTTTTTGTTTTTTTGTTCTTGTTATGATTGTTTTTTTTTTGTTTTTTTGTTCTTGTTATGATTGTTTTTTTTTATTTTTTGTTCTTGTTATGATTGTTTTTTTTTGTTTTTTTGTTCTTGTTATGATTGTTTTTTTTGTTTTTTTGTTCTTGTTATGATTGTTTTTTTTTGTTTTTTTGTTCTTGTTATGATTGTTTTTTTTTGTTTTTTTGTTCTTGTTATGATTGTTTTTTTTTTTGTTTTTTTGTTCTTGTTATGATTGTTTTTTTTTGTTTTTTTGTTCTTGTTATGATTGTTTTTTTTTGTTTTTTGTTCTTGTTATGATTGTTTTTTTTGTTTTTTTGTTCTTGTTATGATTGTTTTTTTTTGTTTTTTGTTCTTGTTATGATTGTTTTTTTTTTTGTTGTTGTTCTTGTTATGATTGTTTTTCTCTTTACTTTTATGTTCTTGTTATGATTGTTTTTTTTTGTTTTTTTTGTTCTTGTTATGATTGTTTTTCTCTTTACTTTTATGTTCTTGTTATGATTGTTTTTTTTGTTTTTTTTGTTCTTGTTATGATTGTTTTTCTCTTTACTTTTATGTTCTTGTTATGATTGTTTTTTTTTTGTTTTTTTGTTCTTGTTATGATTGTTGGTTTTTTTTGTTTTTTTGTTCTTGTTATGATTGTTTTTGTTTTTTTTGTTTTTTTGTTCTTGTTATGATTGTTTTTCTCTTTACTTTTATGTTCTTGTTATGATTGTTTTTGTTTTTTTTGTTCTTTTTATGATTGTTTTTTTTTTGTTTTTTTGTTCTTGTTATGATTGTTTTTTTTTTGTTTTTTTGTTCTTGTTATGATTGTTTTTTTTTTTTTGTTTTTTTGTTCTTGTTATATTTTTTTTTTGTTCTTGTAATGATATAATTTTTTTGTTTTTTCGGGGGGGGGTGAGATTTGGGAATTTAAAAAAATTTGTTTAAAAATGGAAAGGAAGTAATAAAAACAGCAATAATCACTTCCGTGTTTTGAAAGAAATGGGGGATCGATTTACTATAAAGTTATAACTAAAAAGTGAGCACCCCTTTCAAATGTCGAAATATTAACTTTTATTTTTAATAATCTGAAAGAAATCAAGCAGAAACAAATTTCTAGTGGGGGTGAGGCTCTAGGTGTATCAGAAGCGGCCATTAAAAAATGCGTGATAAGAACTAATAATTCAACTTACTATCTTTCGAAGCATATAACTACTTGAAAAATGAAATTCAACACCTAATTTTTTAAAAAAATTTTTTCAATTAAAGGAGCAAAGACTACATTTAAAAAAAAATAACAGGTTTAATAGCAAATTATGCAATATTTCTTTTTTAAAATCGGGTTTCTTTTAAAAAGATTCAAAGAAAATCAACGTATTTTGACTTGCTTTGATAAATATATGGGTAAGATTGGCCTTCCTTTGTTTACAAAGCCATTTGACGGAAGTGACGTCAGACATATTTTTATCTACGGATGGCCAAACCCGTATAGAATGAACTTTTTTTATAAGTTTTATTCAAACAGTCTTTATTTGAACTTAATGGACTGTTTTTTGTTTGTTTGTTTGTTTTTTGTATTTATTAACGGTTTTAATCTTTTTTATAAAACAAAAATAGAACTTTTATAATGAAATATATATTTTTCAAACAGCGAAATTTTAAAATTAAAGTTTTATTTAAAAAAAAGACGAGGTGTTTTTTCCTTTTCGAGATATTTTTTTTTTTTTTTCACCATTTATCACTTTGAAATTTTATTCAAAAATGAAATGATAAAAAAAAAACTTTTCGTTAAATATATTTTAAAAATTTTTTTATAAAATATCTATAAAGTCTATTTTTTATGTCTGTAAAAGTTTGTTGTAAAGTTTAAATAAAGTTTATAATTTAATTGAAAAACAAAACACCTCGTCTTTTTTTTTTTTAAATAAAACTAACTTTAATTTTAAAATTTCGCTGTTTGAAAAACAGTCCATAATATAAAAGTCATTATAAAATACATATTTTTGTTTGATAAAAAGAATAAAATAGTTAATAAATACTGTTATGAAGTACGTAGCTACGGCTACAACTAAATACGAAACTGCGTGCGAAGCACACGCAGCTCTGTACGAAGACATCTGCCGATAATAAAGCTTCTGGCGCTTAACATACAAACCACGGCCTTTGTCCTTTTTTTTTGTTTACATTTCGCCTCATTACATGGTGTAACGAAGTGGGATTTAATTTTTTCTTCTTTCCGGAACAACGTAAACACTGTGGATAATTATAATCGTTCAGCAAAACGTACATATTTTAACTCGGACTTTGTGTTTACATATCCTGGCACGGAATTTATCAACCACGTGGATTCGGTCATTTTTATACATTCGTCGGCAACAACATGGCATATGCAATTCCACCACCAGTGAAAATGGAAATGGACGGCGATTTACGAGAGAACTGGGCCCTCTTCAAATTAACCCGGGAAAATTATGCAGCTGCAACGGAAATTGGAAAAAAAAAAAGCAGCAAAAATACAGGTAGCAACTCTGCTTTCTGTTATCGGTAAAGAATGCTTACAGATATATAAAAATCTGTCAATATCGGAAGAGGAACAAGCGAGTACAAAAAATATTTTGAAAAGGCCCACACACTACTTTGAGCTTAAACAAAACACCATATACCAACGGTATATGTTTAATTCCTGCACACAGGAACAGGACGAAAAATTTGACAGTTACTTAAATAAATTAAGAAACCTAGTTAAAACCTGCAATTACGGTGCGCTTGAGGATGAATTACTGTGTGACCGAATTGTGATAGGTACCAGCAATAATAATGTACGGGCCAGACTCCTTAGCGAATCTGGACTTACCTTAGACTGGACAATAGATATTTGCCAAAAGCACTGAACAGGATGAACAACAGCTCGGCAAACTTAACAAATCAATAGAGAACATCCACTTCACAAAAAAAAGACGCGAATTTATAAAGGACTGCAAATTCTGTGGACAGAGTCACGACAAAGGGAAATGTCATGCCTATGGACTAACGTGTGCGATCTGCCTAAAGCGCAATCACATTGCCAGGGTATGCCAATTACAGACACAGCCCACCCCACCACAACGGCCAAACAAACCCATGACGCAACGAACTGCAAAAGTGCGCTATGTCGAAACAGAAGTGCCCAGCAGTGACAAAAGTATTTATGTTCTGGGGTTTCTGTCAGACCGCAAACAGTACCATGCAGACATTTGTCTATCCATCCCAGGAGACAGTGCAAAGACCACATGTAGATTCCAAATTGACACAGGAGCCTTGGCCCTTGCTGACTATAAACATCTCAAAAAAACACCACTACAGCCTTCTCACACAAGATTAAGACTGTACGACAATTCCATACTGCAACCCTTGGGCTCAGTAATACTTCATTGTGAGATAAATGGCATGAGAAAAAAGTCAACTTACAAGTGGTGGACGGCAACTCACCTTCACTACTTTCCGGACAGGCTAGCTCAGCTCTGAGGCTGATAGCTTTTAATACAGAATGTGTGCAACAACTGAGTGAAGTAAAGGAGACAAGGACAATTACTAAAGAAGATATCCTCAGGAAATATGAAGACGTTTTCTCTGGCCTGGGGAAACTACCAGGCGAATACAAAATCGAAATCGACCAAAACGTCAAGTCTATACAAAATAATCCCCGCAGGGTTCCTCTGCCACTGAAAACGGAATTAAAAAGAAAACTCAATGAATTGGTTGATCAAGGAGTAATAGCAGAACCAACTCCATGGATCAACAACCTGGTTGTCATCCGAAAGCCAAACAAACTGCGGATATGCATTGATCCATACCACCTAAACAAGGCGATCAGACGCAACCATTACCCAACACCGACTGTTGAGGAAATTGCAACTAAAATGAAGAAGGCCAGATTGTTTTCTGTTGTTGATGCTAAAGATGGCTTTCTTCAGGTTGTTTTAGATGAATCATCTTCCTCCTTGACAACCTGCTGGACCCCATTTGGCAGAATACGATGGCTTCGAATGCCATTCGGAATCAGCTCAGCCCCCGAAGAATGGCAGCGACGACCCGACCACTGCTTTGAAGGACTTGAAAATACCCAAGTTATCGCAGATGACACCATAATCTACGGGTCTGGTGACAGTGATGCGGAAGCGGACAAAAGTCACGATGCTGCCTTTACAGCACTCCTGGAAAGGTGCCGCAAAGTGGGAATAAAGCTGAATCCGGACAAGCTCACTTTAAAAAAATCTTCTGTCAGTTACATGGGACATATCTTCAGTGCACAAGGGCTAGCACCTGATCCAGATAAAGTCACGACAGTATCAGAGATGCAACGCCCTACAGATATTCAAGGTGTTCAACGATTGCTGGGAGTTGTAAACTACCTCGCCAAGTTTTCCCCCAAACTCAGCACAGTATGTGAACCACTGCGACAACTTCTTGACAAGGAATCTGTGTTTGACTGACTACCACAACATGAAACAGCATTCACGCAGATCAAACAGCTTATCACCAAAGCCCCTGTTCTTCACTACTATGATGTGAGCAAGGAGGTCTCACTTGAATGTGACAGTTCAGAAGTTGGCCTTGGGGCAGTTTTAACACAAGATGGACACCCAATAGCATATGCATCCCGGGCACTCAAAAAAACTGAGCGAAACTATGCCCAGATAGAGAAAGAGTGCCTTGCTATCGTTTTCGCAGCAGAACGATTTGAACAATACATCCTTGGCAGAGAGAAAGTCAAAGTACTCTCCGACCACAAACCCCGAGAGACAATATTGGCAAAACCCATTCATGTGAGCCCAAAGCGACTCCAGCGAATGCGATTAAGGCTCCAAAAATACTCTCTAGATGTGAGATACAAACCAGGACCCCAAATGTACATTAGTGACACACTATCTCGGGCATCGCCACCTACTGCCCCAGCCACAATGAAAGAAAACCTTATCATATTTCATCTGCAAGAACAGGAACTCGCAGAAGAGTTAGAAAACATCAATATGGAAGACGATCACTTTGTCAGTGACCACTGCCTCTCACAGATACAAGAGGAAACTAACTGTGACGCAACATTAAGGACATTAATCGAAGTCACAAAAAACGGGTGGCCAAAGGACAAAAACGACAGCCCACTCAACATCAGGGAATACTGGCCATACCGCGACGAACTGTCCTCTGAAAATGGCCTGGCATATCGAGGCACACGCCTCATCATCCCGACAAAGCTCGCCGGAGCACATAGATCCCATCTGGGCATTCAATACATACTAAACCACAGCCCGGGATATAATGTCCTGGCCACGAATGCATGCGGAGATCACAGAAGCTGTTCAAAGGTGTGAAATTTGCCAACTGACACAACCACAACAACAAAAGCAACTTTTGATGACCCACCCGATACCAGTTTACCCTTGGCAGTATGTTGCTAGTGACTTTTTTGATATAAATGGCAAACACTTTGTAGTAGTGGTGGACATATTTTCAGACTTTGTGGAAGGTGGCCAACTCCCTGCAGAAACTCCCTTGTCAGGGTGATGAAACCTATGTTTGACACACATGGCACACCAGCTAGCATGATAACTGACAATGCTACCAACTATATAAGCAGCGAGTTTCACAAATTCACACAGTCATGGGACATCCCGCACATAACCTCCAGCTCTCACCATCACCAATCAAATGAACGGGCTTAAGCGGTAGTGAAGCTGATGAAAGGAATCATAAAAAAGTCAACAAAAGAAAGGAAAGACTTCTGGCAAGCCATACTTAAATGGTGCAATGCTATCACACCTGGCATGTATAGTTCACCGGCACAAAGGTTCTTTTCAAGGCGCACTCACTCCATGCTTCTTTACAAACCCACAGACTACATACCACAAGTGCAAGCAAATACACAGCAAGCGCTCATAAATAAAAGACAGGTAGCAAAAAATACTATGATAGACACACTAAACCTCTGCCGGACCTCACTATTGGTCAGTCTGTTAGAGTAAAATGTCACCCGCAGATCCCTCACAGTGATTTGAAACCTGGCATCATCACTAGCAAAGAAGCACCACGCAGCTACAGAGTCCAAGTAAATGGGAAAATCTACAGAAGAAACCAAATACACATTCGCCAATCAACCACCCGCTCAACCAATACATCCATCATACCTAATCATGTTCCCATACCGCAAGCAGCAGAAGATAATGCTGACCAGACGAAACCAGTGCTGCAACAGCTGTCAACACATGACAAACAACCTCGCAGGTCTAGTCGTGTTGTCAAACTCCCTACCCGACTAAGAGACTATACACTAGACAACAAACACACACAAAACATGAACAAAACACAAGAGACACAACACATTTAAAATGAATACACAGACACACAAATATCAGCAAAACGCAACACATTCAAAAGTAATAAACAAAAACACACATAAGCCCAGACTGCAATGGGTAATAAAAAAATATCAATAAAACATTATTGAATAAAGGGGTGTTATGAAGTACGTAGCTACGACTACAACTAAATACGAAACTGCGTGCGAAGCACACACAGCTCTGTACGAAGACATCTGCCGATAATAAAGCTTCTGGCGCTTAACATACAAACCACGGCCTTTGTCCTCTTGTTTACATTTCGCCTCATTACAGGAATAAAAAAGAAAAAAGAAAAGAGAAATTTAATAAAGAAATCACACCAAGCATGAAATATTGACAAGTTTTAATCTAAACTTGATTGTAAAACATTTTATAGCAAAACATTTCGAACATTTAACTAATAAACAGACATTTTTACACGAGGAACGAAATAATGATTACACCGTGTTATTATGATGACCTTAGGTTCTTTTTCTTTAGCAGTTGATTTGTTTCTTTAAATAATTTCACGTTTAAATCGTGTTTTTTTATCTTTTAATTTTGATTCCTTTATATTTTCATATATTTTATTTCTTAATTGGACACACAAAACAAAAAGTGTACCAATTTACTAAAGAAATCCTAACAAACAAAACATTTTTCTGTTTTGAACACAAAAGGAAAAAAAAACGAATTCACCTCACTTTTTTTTCGTATTGAATTTCTGGAATGAAAGGTAAGTTATTTTCTTCTTTTTTTTGTTTACAATTTCAAAAAATGCATCCAATAACTTTTAAAATAACGTTAAACATTAAAATAAGTTTATTTTTTATTGCAATCCAATAAAACTATGGATTCTGCTTTTAAAAAACGTGAATAGAAAATATATGAAACTCCAATCAATAAAAAATATATGAAACTCCAATCAATAAAAAATATATGAAACTCCAATCAATAAAAAATATATGAAACTCCAATCAATAAAAAATATATGAAACTCCAATCAATAAAAAATATATGAAACTCCAATCAATAAAAAATATATGAAACTCCAATCAATAAAAAATATATGAAACTCCAATCAATAAAAAAATATATGAAACTCCAATCAATAAAAAATATATGAAACTCCAATCAATAAAAAATATATGAAACTCCAATCAATAAAAAATATATGAAACTCCAATCAATAAAAAAATATATGAAACTCCAATCAATAAAAAATATATGAAACTCCAATCAATAAAAAATATATGAAACTCCAATCAATAAAAAATATATGAAACTCCAATCAATAAAAAATATATGAAACTCCAATCAATAAAAAATATATGAAACTCCAATCAATAAAAAATATATGAAACTCCAATCATACCGTTCTCATACCGCAGTGAATGAGATCAGGACCGCATTTAAATATTTAAATATGAATCTGAATCTTCAATCAATAAAAATCTTCGAAGAAAATATTATTCAATCTGACATTAAGATTTGTTTTTAAATCAGAAATTTTTTTTATTTTTAGTAAAATTTATGCGATTTCTTAGAAAATAATGTTTATCATAAACACAATAATTTAATTCAAATATGGTTGAATTGTTAGTCATCTTAGCCCCAAATATTGATTTTGCGGTTTTAGATTGTTTTAATATTTTTAGAAAATATTGAATACATTTATTTAGTATTAGGATCAAGTAAAGAATAGATACCCTGTAGCAAGCGACGCCGCCTGGTGGTGACCGGCGCACATTTCAACTAACACCGATGATTCAACCTTGACATTGGCACAAGCACATGGCGTCGGTTGTTTGTAAACACGTCAAATAGCAACCGTGCTCGAATATTTGCCAGCAATTTTTTAAAAAAATATATTTACAAAACTTTTGAAGATTTAAAAGAAAAAATATATTTATAAAACATTTTGTTTGAAGTAACAGAAATATACCAATTTATTTAAATATATTTTATTTAAATACGTTCGTTTTGTTACTTATTTAAAAAAATGTTTTGTAAATATATATATTTCTTTTAATCTTCAAAAGTTTGTAAATATGTTTAAAAAAAAATGCTGGCGAATATTCGAGCATGTTTGCTATTTGGCGTGTTTACAAACAACCGACGCCATGTGCTTGTGCTAATGTCAAGGTCGAATCACCGGTGTTAGTTCAAATGTGCGCCGGTCACCGCCAGACGGCGTCGCCTGCTACAGGGTATCTATACTTTACTTGATCCTAGAATTATTATTAATCTTTTATCCAATATTTTTGATTTAAGAATGTGATCATATTCTTCTATAAAGTTTACATAAAATGATCATCCATTTAGTGGCCATCATTACAAAATTCAAAATCTACTTTAATTGGCCAATACGTTTCAATAACCTTAAAAATATCAGCAAGGAAATTTTTAAAATATAATTATTATTTAAGATTTTAGAGTAAGGTATCACTTTGCTATATAAATTTATCGTAAAACGATCACCCATTTAATGACCAGTTAACAGTCAACAGGACATGTAATTGTTCGATGATTCAAATTTTTGTGGCAGAGGAAAATTGACTTTTGCTTTTTTAGTTTTTTTCCATTCTGTATTTTCATGTAACAATTTAATAAACAAAACATACCATAAAATATCATTCTGTAATTTCATGTAACAATTTAATAAACAAAACATACCATAAAATATCATTCTGTATTTTCATGTAACAATTTAATAAACAAAACGCACCATAAAATATCATTCTGTATTTTCATGTAACAATTTAATAAACAAAACGCACCATAAAATATCATTCTGTATTTTCATGTAACAATTTAATAAACAAAACGCACCATAAAATATCATTCTGTATTTTCATGTAACAATTTAATAAACAAAACATACCATAAAATATCATTCTGTATTTTCATGTAACAATTTAATAAACAAAACATACCATAAAATATCATTCTGTATTTTCATGTAACAATTTAATAAACAAAACATACCATAAAATATAATTCTGTATTTTCATGTAACAATTTAATAAACAAAAAATACCATAAAATATCATTCTGTAATTTCATGTAACAATTTAATAAACAAAACATACCATAAAATATCATTCGATATTTTCATGTAACAATTTAAATAAACAAAACATACCATAAAATATAATTCTGTATTTTCATGTAACCATTTAATAAACAAAACATACCATAAAATATCATTCTGTATTTTCATGTAACAATTTAATAAAAAAATATACCATAAAATATCATTCTGTATTTTCATGTAACAATTTAATAAACAAAAAATACCATAAAATATCATTCTGTAATTTCATGTAACAATTTAATAAACAAAACACACCATAAAATATCATTCTGTAATTTCATGTAACAATTTAATAAACAAAAAATACCATAAAATATCATTGAGCATAACAAACCTTTGCATTAAGTGACAACGTGACAGTTATTAGCTGGCTTTGTACCAGTATTTTGTTAGATTTTTCGATTTGTAACTATTATCGGCACTCCAAAGATGACTGTCTCATGTTAGCGTTTTTTTTTCTTTTTTAGTTCTAACGTAAGGTTCGGCAGTAATTATTTTCAAATTTAATAAACGCTTCAAAATAAGTTAAAACAAAAAAAATCTTATCCAGGCAGGTATAAGAATAACTTGTATTGCCTTTGTCAACGTTTATTTCTTATGCATTTTTTAAACCACTTTTTCGTTTTCTAAATAAACGCTTAAAAATAAGTTTAAAAAACCGAAAAACTTATCCAGGTTGGTAAATGAGAAACTGGCACCGTTTTACAATTTGTCACTCTGCAGAGGGAGACAACTCTCGTTTACTAATAGATTCGTTCATTTTTCATCTCATAATGTAGAATGCGGTATTTTTTAATCCAAACATTAACAAAAATAAAGCTGCGACAAATTTTTTTAATGTAGCAAAGTTGATAACATTAATATTACCAAATGTAGTCTTTACACAACTATTAACAGAAAAGCAACCAACGATATTTTCATTAGATGAAAATATCTTTATTCTAAATTTCGGCAACTTTTTTTTTACGTAATTACATTTTTTATGACTTAAGAGATTCAATGCGAGGATGGGAAATTATATTTTTTCTTCAGACAAAATTTGTTAATAAAACAAAGATGAAAATATGAAAAAAGATTTTTTTTATTGAACAACATATTAATAATACCAACATGAAGTGAATCGCAGTTTTCGTTGAATAAAAATTACAACTAGATTTTCATAAAAGAAAAAAGGTTACCTTTAAAACTTCCTACAATGTGTCTGTTATTTCTGTGACTGAATCTCAATTAGCCGGTGATATACTGAATTTAATATGTAAATATTCAATTATGTGGGTGCAATTATATTAGAATTATTAATAATTAACTATTTTTTGTCAATAGTTGTTTCACATTTTTTATACTTTAATATAACAAAATATATATTTAACAAAATATAACGGGGCTATATGTAGGGATTTAGTTATGTTTAGAAAAGTTCATTTTGTTTTAATTAACTTTAGTTTGCAATAAACTCATCAATAACCTATGTTTTGCAATTTCGTCTATCATTCTAGTCTTCTCTCTCAAATCACATATTAGTTTGATATTTCAGACAACCAAATACTTCTGTCTAATCCATGTATAGGTACAATCACCGAAATTTTTTTTATCTAAAACTTTAAAAAAAGACATTTATATGGCATATTAACAAAAAATGACAAATTAAAAAAAAACTAAAAAAACTTCATTAAAATTTCAATAGGAAAATGAGTGTAAAAATAATTAATGTTTTGAAACTTTCGACTGTAATGAATTATGTCAAAATACCAAATAAAATAAAATGCACTTTTTTTAAAACTAAAATGTTTTGAAATTTCCGACGATAATGAATTATAATGTCAAGATATTAAATAAAATAAAATGTACTTTTTTAACAAAAAATGCATAAATATTAAAAAAAAAAGTTCAGATTAAACTTGATAGTCGTTTTCATATAATAATGCACTAAATTTATTGATGTATCATAAAAGGTTATGCTTATTTAAACACAATAGTTTTAAAAGTACACAATAAAAACCTTTTTCTGTAAAAAGTTCGGATTAAACTTAATAGTCGTTTTCATATAGTAATGCACTAAATTTATTGATATTTTTAATAATCCAAAAATGCCAACCATGAAGGCGAAAAGGAATTTCGAGTTAAAATAAAAAACAAAATAAAACAAGCAAATAGTTTTTCTTTGCTTTTCTGAGAAAAGAACAAGAATCGTGTTATATGCAGTATTTAAAACAAACAGAAAAAAAGAAAGAGAAAATTGTATAAAATAATTTTTATTTACTTTCCTCCATACAACGGCAGTTACACACTAGTGTTCTAAATGCGGGGAAAACTATTAGGTTGACAAAAAAGCTTTTGCGGTTTTAAACTTTTAAACTGAGATGAGCATATCTCGGCTTAAGTAAAACAAATATTGATTGAAACAAAAACCATTAGAATCAACACTTTTGCCAACGTTAAACAAGTGTATGATAGGCCTCACTTTTTCTAGGTCGAATTCAATGCCATTTTGGCGCGTGTGTATAAGCACAAAACACATTTTCTTTTAGAGACTGGTTCCTTCGCTCAACTGGTTTTAGTACCCTCATCACCTGGGCTGTATCTATTCGCATTCGTTGACTGTGGTTTGAGGCAATTTCAGCCACTCTGCATATGTTTACACTCTGTTTCATGGACATCGTCAGATTCCCAATAAGCACCTTTCAAGACTGTAAGAGAAACAATCACGAACTCACCCATTCTTACATACGACGACCCCCACAAGAAAGTGACACTGGAGAATGATGCATGTGAGTATGGGTTAGGAGCAGCGCTAACACAAGTTGACAAACCAGTTGCGTTTGCATGTAGGTCAATATCAGTGGATGAACACACATATGCACAAATTGAGAAGTAGATGCTGGCAGTTGTATATGGTCTAGAAAAATTCCACCACTATACTCAATGAATGGAAGTGGTAGTTTTGACTGACCACAAGCACCTCGTCTCAATCAGCAAAAAGCCACGATCAACAGCACTAAAACGGCTACAGAACCTCCTGCTACGGGCACAGCAATACAATTACATACTCCAATATAATCCAGAGAAAGATATCTCATTAGCAGATATGCTTTCATCAGCACCAACAAGTAAGCCAATGTCAGATGAAATAACATCAGTGAATAATCTGACAATGTAACCAGTATCAAAACACAGGCTTGCAGAGATTCGCCAAAAGACAATTGAGGACTTCAACATGTGAGCACTAGCAGTAGTATTATTTATCCAATTGTTTTCTTTATGTACTTTAGTGTCCCCCATAGAGTGGCCTCCAGAAGTTTTCAACATCTACTTGAGTTGATGGGAAGCTCACCTTTATTTCTTCTCTAACGAGGTTCCTATAAACAATTCTTGGGTTTTGTTGCAAAAGTCTATTTGTACTTTTTGCTTTAAAGTTTTGGGTTTGTTTTTTGTGCAGCTGAGGCTTTTATGTCAGCCTGATTTCTGACATCTGCGCTGGGTTTTGGAAGATGTTGCATTATTAGTTGCAGTGACACGTCGGGTATATTTCTGGTTTGTTTTTGGTAGACATCTAAGACTTGGACTTGTTGGCATTGTCTCAGGGAGTTGTGTCAGGTGAGAATTTGTTGTAGGGTCTTCCTGTTGGGTTTGCCAGATCTTGGGTATAGGGACGGGATTACTGATTGGACAAATATTGTTTTAGCCATTTCCTGGACATCTTCTTTTAGCTGAGATATTTGCTCCACAGAAAAAATGTTCCTCAGAAAATAAGACTTCTGACATGTTATCTTTTCCTTCTCAGTCTCTTTCTTTTCTGGACAGTGGTGTTTAAAAAATCTTTTTCCATGGCTTACAACGTTCTGTTAGTTTTTTATATTTTATTTTGACATATTCCATTGACCAAATCCTCTCTACTCCACTGGATTTGGGCAAATTATGCAGTGTTCTATTTGGTAAAATCAATCGCTGCTTTACTAAAAACTTTCTTCTTGATTGACTCTCTAACATCTTTTGAGAGATATTTATGTACTTGGGATACAATTGAAAGTAAGTTCTTAGTGAAGTTTTTCGTGATTAGCTGATGGGATCTTTTTTCCTGGGCAACATCCTGCCAGTTTGTTGATTTAGTTTTATTGTTCATTTTCATTTAAATTCAAATATTTGCTAAGGTTTTACTTTAAATTGCAAATTAAAAGAATTCTCATATCAGAGTCCCTGGTAAACCCCTGTACAGTGAGACTGAAGACACCCGAGGTTGGTGTCTAGTAGGCATTCAATTCTCCCCAGCGTGAGTTCTCATATGTGTAACTAATAATGATTTTCGCGAACAAGAATATCCACACACTTCACAAGAATGTGACTTTTCCCCAGTGTGAGTCCTCATATGTGTAACTAATGATGGTTTGTGAGAATAAGAATATCCACACACTTCACAAGAATGTGGCTTTTCCCCAGTGTGAGTTCTCATATGTGATACTAAATGTGATTTGTGAGAACAAGAATATCCGCACACTTCACAAGAATATGGCTTTTCCCCAGTGTGAGTTCTCATATGTATCACTAATGTTGATTTTTGAGAACTAGAATATCCGCACACTTCACAAGAATGTGGCTTTTCCCCAGTGTGAGTTCTCATATGTTTCACTAATGATGATTTGTGAGAACAAGAATATCCACACTCTTCACAAGAATATGGCTTTTCTCCAGTGTGAGTTCTCATGTGTATAACTAATGTTGATTTTTGAGAACATGAATATCCGCACACTTCACAAGAATGTGGCTTTTCCTCAGTGTGAGTTCCCATATGTTTCACTAATGATGATTTGTGAGAACTAGAATATCCACACACTTCACAAGAATGTGGCTTTTCCCCAGTGTGAGTTCTCATATGCTTCAGTAAATATGATTTTTTAAAAAAAGAATATCCACACACTTCACAAGAATGTGGCTTTTCCCCAGTGTGAGTTCTCATATGTGTAACTAATGATGATTTTTCAGAACAGGAATATCCGCACACTTGACAAGAATGTGGCTTTTCTCCAGTGTGAGTTCTCATATGTGACACGAAATGTGATTTGTAAGAACAAGAATATCCACACACTTCACAAGAATATGGATTTTCCCCAGTATGAGTTCTCATATGTATCACTAATAATGATTTTCGCGAACATGCATATCCACACACGTCACAAGAATGTGGCTTTTCCCCAGTGTGAGTTCTCATATGTGTCACTAATACTGATTTTTGAGAACAAGAATATCCACACACTTCACAAGTATGTGGCTTTTCTCCAGTGTGAGTTCTCATATGTGTAACTAATGATGATTTGTAAGAACAGGAATATCCACACACTTCACAAGAATGTGGCTTTTCCCCAGTGTGTGTT
The DNA here is from genome assembly GCF_053919585.1 of Euprymna scolopes. Classification (NCBI taxonomy): domain Eukaryota; kingdom Metazoa; phylum Mollusca; class Cephalopoda; order Sepiida; family Sepiolidae; genus Euprymna; species Euprymna scolopes. The sequence continues at coordinate 109,423,001 of NC_136508.1, read as the reverse complement.
TTCATATGTCTCACTAATAGGTATTTTTCAGAACAAGAATATCCACACACGTTACAAGAATGTGGCTTTTCTCCAGTGTGAGTACTCATATGTGTAACTAATGATGATTTGTGAGTACAAGAATATCCACATACTTCACAACAATGTGGCTTTTCCCCAGTGTGAGTTCTCATATGTCTCACTAATGATGATTTGTGAGAACTAGAATATCCGCACACTTCACAAGAATATGGCTTTTCCCCAGTGTGAGTTCTCATATGTTTCACTAATACTGATTTTTGAGAACAAGAATATCCACACACTTCACAAGAATGTGGAGTTTCCCCGGTGTGAGTGCTCATATGTCTCACTAATATTGATTTTCGCGAACAAGAATATCCACCCACTTCAAAAGAATATGGCTTTTCTTCAGTGTGAGTTCTCATATGTCTCACTAATTTTTATTTTGTTATGACAAGAATAGCCACAAACTTTACAATAATGCGGCTTTTCTGTAATGTGTACATTTATATTAAAATTTAATTGCTCCTGGCGCAAGTTATCACAACCAAGTTATAAGCAATATGAGATATTATACTGATGTTTTCAGTTTTAATCTGGAGTTGTTGATGCAATTTTTTATTTTATGCTAAAGAAATTTCAATTTCTATCACTTAATTGGTTGGATAAGTGATATTTCGTAGTGTAAATATCCAGTTTTATGGAAGTTAGATTTTATGCTAAAGAAATTTTAATTGTATAACTTTTCATTCGTTTGATGAGAGATATTACGTAGTGTAAAAGTTATAATATTCTATTTCGTAAATCCGCATATTTTTCTGAAATATTAAATTCGATATCTTATTATTTATAAAAACATTAAACAGAAATATCACAAATTTAAATATGTGTTCTTATAACTAATTTCTAAACAATCCAGAAACAAAATCTTCACACATATATGTCTAATAAGGTTGTCTGCTACCGTGTTTGTTGTCATCCATGTAAGGAAATAATTGTATATAGAATACTGTTTCAGACTGTTGGTCCCTTTATATTCATCAAAAACATTCAAACAGGAACGTCTGCAAATAAAAAATAAATGAAACTTTACATTTTAATATCATTGTTTATTTTAATCATGCCAATAAAACCAGAAACATAACTTTATAACACATCTAAAAATCACAGAAATAAACACTTAATTCACATAGATATTGTTTAGATTTAAAATAATATTCATAGTATTTTGTAATAGATAAAGGAATTATGCAATTAATAAAGTAAAATAAACAATAATGTAGTAAGAATTTGCTATTGATAATAATAAAAATAGTAAGAATTTATAGGAACAATAAAGATACAACTACTATAGTTGCTACTGGTAATTATAAAAATATATTGCTAACGATAGAAATATAAGTTTATAATACAATAAAAATGAATTTAAATACTCAGTAAATTCAAGTTAATAATACAAATGAATATATAATCTAGTTACTTCGCAATGGATAATAACATGGTCTTTTAAAAGAGCTTTTGTTTTAAGTCATATATGTGGAAATATAGCCGCTTATTCATAATATGTTTTATATTAAACTGGATATTTTCCTAACATTACATATTTTTTAATACTCATAATAGCGAATTTAATGCAACAGAATTACGTTCTTATTTTTTACTTTTATTTTAGAAATCAACAGTTTTTTTCATTCAACAAATTATTTCCTCCAACGCTTTTGAATGCATTATTATCATTCCCATATTTTATTATACAAATAATATCAGCAATTGTAATAATCGATTATCAGAATTTCATTTTTTTAATTAACGTCTGGTAATACATATTCGTATACCATATACATTATATTCTTATTATTGTATATATTCTTAGTAGTTATTTTAACTTTTATTAAAATAATTTTTTTTTCACGTTCGCGAAATTATTACTAGCACTCAACGAATTATTTCATCACACTTTTTAAGCATATTTTATTTAATTGTACATTTTTTTTAGTTTTTTTAATGATTTTTATTCTAATTATTTTCACCTTCTAATAGTATAACTTATTTAAATGTATTAATGTTGAAAGCTTAGTATGAATTTTAATATGGCCTGTGAAATTCAACTATTATACTCATCGTCTACGAAATAATCTTCTTTTTTCTTCTGCATATTAATGTTGACTCATAGATTCCAATTCTGTATGGCAGAACCTGCATTTGTTGTCATTGCTGACACCTGCCATTTTCTTGAATGCATTGGTCATCAATCCCTGGTCTTCATCAGCCATTATAACCCTTTCAAGATCCTGGTGGAGGGCTCTCCTTTTGAGCCAAAAGAAGCTTAATATAAATTTAAATATGACCTGTAAAATGAGCCTATTCAACTCATGATCTACGAACAATTTATTTATTTCTTCTGCATATTAATGTAGTATCTATAACCTGTAGATTTATTACTGTCTTTTAAACTGTTTTAATTCGCTTTAAAATTACTTTTACTTTACTGTTTTTTACTGGATTTCGGATATTTATATCTTTAAACCTTTTTAATTCGCTTTAAAATTACATTTTCTTTTTGAACCAAGAAATAATAAACATTTTCTTCTTTGATGAACCGATGAAAAGTCTGATGATTTGCATGGTTTATGCAATGACACACGTGTAAGACGCAGCAATTTAAACAATATGTAAGTGAATTTAATGTTTAATAACGTTACATATGTTCTGAAAGTATAAATCCTTTTCATTCAGTTTAATACACCGTTGCAATTTTAAGATATGCTTATTGAATAAATACATTATAAACGTATATCTGTTTTAAGGAGCATGCGCATATGCGTTTGTGTGTGAGTGGAAATCATAAAGCACATGGATATATGAAAATTTTAATGTAATATTTACCATGACAGAAATATATCTAGCTTCATCAGAAAACGTTTTTTTTTTGGGGGGGGGGGTACTAAAGCACATGCATACTCTTGATATAGGAATACGTAAATTTATCAAAAGTCTCGACAATTTCTTCAAAGAGACTTATTTAATTCCAAAACTAATTCGGTTGGAAAATCTATACATTTATTTTTTATTAGTTATTTCTTGTTTTCCGTATATATTTCTCAAATTTAAAGCATATTATTAAAATTTATAGATTGTTTAAGGATATCCGTTTATCGCTAATTCATTTGAAAATAGACATTGTTGTTACTACATGTGTTTAACTCATCAGCAAGTTAATATTCAATCTTTGACTATTAGTTTTAACAAAAATTGTTATTTAATATTTTTAATACACTATTTACATAGTAAGGATATTACAAAGCCTGCATAGACCTTTCTAGAAAATTACTTATATGAGAGTATGCTATATATTTACAAAGCTAAAATTACCAGATATATTGTGTATTGTTGCAAATATGTATTTTGTATTGTTGCAAATATGTATTATGTATTGTTGCAAATATGTATTATGTATTGTTGCTAATGTGTATTATGTATTGTTGCTAATATGTATTATGTATTGTTGCAAATATTTATTATGTATTGTTGCAAATATGTATTATGTATTATGTATTGTTGCAAATATATATTGTGTATTGTTGCAAATATGTATTGTGTATTGTTGCAAATATTTATTATGTATTGTTGCAAATATGTATTATGTATTGTTGCAAATATGTATTTTGTATTGTTGCAAATATGTATTTTGTATTGTTGCAAATATGTATTATGTATTGTTGCAAATATATATTGTGTATTGTTGCAAATATATATTGTGTATTGTTGCAAATATTTATTATGTATTGTTGCAAATATGTATTATGTATTGTTGCAAATATGTATTATGTATTGTTGCAAATATGTATTATGTATTGTTGCTAATATGTATTATGTATTGTTGCAAATATGTATTATGTATTGTTGCAAATATTTATTATGTATTGTTGCAAATATGTATTATGTATTGTTGCAAATATGTATTATGTATTGGTGTTAATATGTATTATGTATTGTTGCTAATATTATTGTGTATTGTTGCAAATATTTATAATGTATTGTTGCAAATACGTATTTTGTATTGTTGCAAATATGTATTATGTATTGTTGCAAATATATATTGTGTATTGTTGCAAATATTTATTATCTATTGTTGCAAATATGTATTATGTATTGTTGCAAACATTTATTATGTATTGTTGCAAATATGTATTTTGTATTGTTGCAAATATGTATTATGTATTGTTGCAAATATGTATTTTGTATTGTTGCAAATATGTATTATGTATTGTTGCAAATATGTATTATGTATTGTTGCAAATATGTATTATGTATTGTTGCTAATATGTATTATGTATTGTTGCAAATATTTATTATGTATTGTTGCAAATATATATTGTGTATTGTTGCAAATATCTATTGTGTATTGTTGCAAATATGTATTATGTATTCTTGCAAAAATATGTTGTGTATTGTTGTAAATATGTATTATGTATTGTTGCAAATATGTATTCTATACTGTTGCACATATGTATTATGTATATTTGAAAATATGTATTGTGTATTTTTGAAAATATCAATTATGTATTGCTGCAAATATGTATTGTGTATTATTGCAAATATGGATTGTGTATTGTTGCAAATATGTATTGTGTATTATTGCAAATATGTATTGTGTATTATTGCAAATATGTATTGTGTATTATTGCAAATATGTATTGTATTGTTGCAAATATGTATTGTGTATTGTTGCAAATATGGATTGTGCATTGTTGCAAACATGTATTGTGTATTGTTGCAAATATATATTTTGTATCATTGCAAATATATATTGTGTATTGTTGCAAATATATATTGTTTATTGTTGCAAATATATATTGTGTATTATTGCAAATATGTATTGTTTATTGTTGCAAATATATATTGTGTATTATTGCAAATATTGCTTTGTGCAACTACCAAGACACTCTTAAATAGAAGCCCTACACCAATGTTAAAGATCAACCCTGTTCCACTCCTACAAGTTATTTAATGAAATGTTCTCTAGTGAACTCATAGCAAATTGTATTCTCTCAACGTATCTACTAACGACCAATCGGGCAAACATCAACATCTTACCATTCTCTTCTATTGGTGCTTGTAAGACTTCTACCGTTTTAGACGAAAAAAGTTAAAAATTGGCGGTTGAATGTTTTATCACTAAAATATTTGTTCATTCTTAATTCATCTGAACGTTAAAATTATTTTTAATCATAGACGTTTAACTTATAAGCGAGTTTAACGTTTTATATTTACATATTAGTAAGACAAAATATTTAAATTATTAACATATAACAAACATTGAACCTAATTATACTATTTTGATTTTCGACTAAACATTTTATAACAATACAACTACCACATATAGATTGATATTTTCTTTGCTTGGGTCAATTACATTTTCTATTTCTTCTCGTGTTTTTCTCAATGTGTCAATCCTATTATTCCACATCAATGAAGGAAAATATCTGTTCATCTCTAATTAAGCTTAACATATTATTTAAAACTTAATCACATGTAAGATCAGCACATTAATTAATAAATCTCTAAAAATGGTATTATATTTAGAAAGTTAATGTTTTTTTTGTATTTTTAAGGAATATAGTTTTAAGAGATTTTATAGTGAATTGTTATAGGCAATGGAAACATGGAATAGAACTCCACGTTTACTGCTTTGAATAGAAAGGTAATGGAATATGATGATGTATTATAACGAGGTTCCTGAACAGAGAATTGATGAAGAGGAACACGAGATCAACAAGTAAAATAAGTTCATTTTTGTTTCTGTATCTTGCCGATATTTAATGTGCATTAATTGTCGGCCACGGTTTGTGTAGACAGAGAGGCAGGCACTTGCTGATTGAAGTGAATTTGTCCTTTCAACCAGCTTGTTAACGACTTTAAAGAGTTTCTCCCTTTACCGTTGAATGTTTTGATGGTTGTTACACGTAATGTTTTCATATTTCAGATTATTATTGAGTTTTTATTGAATTAAATGTTATTCCATGTGATTATCATTATTATTGAGTTTTTATTGAATTAAATAGATTTAATATGATAATTCATATTAGTGAGTTTATATCGAATTAAATAAAATTAATATGACTATCATTATTATTGGGTTTTTTTATTTAATTAAATTTCATTTAATATGATTATCATTATTATTGAGTTTTTTATTGAATTAAATAAGATTACATATGATTATCCTTTATATTGAGTTTTTTATTGAATTAAATATAATTTCGTATGATTATCATTATTATTGAGTTTTTATTGAATTAAAAATTATTTCGTATGATTATCATTATTATTGAGTTTTTATTGAATTAAATATTACTTCATATGATTTTCATTATTATTGATTTTTTATTGAATGAAATATGATTTCATATAATATCATTGTCATTGAGTTTTTTTATTGAATTAAATAGTATTTCATATGATTATCATTATTATTGATTTTTTATTGAATTAAATATTGTTTTATATGATTATCTTTATTATTGAGATTTTTATTGAATTAAACAGGATTTAATATGATTTTCATTATTATTGAGTATTTATTGAATAAAATATTATTTCATATGATTATCATTATTATTGAATTTTACTGAATTAAATATTATTTCATATGATTATCATTGTTATTGAGTTTTTATTGAATTAAATATTATTTCATATGATTATCATAATTATTGAGTTTTTATTGAATTAAATAGGATTTCATATGATTATCATAATTATTGAGTTTTATTGAATTAACTGTTATTGCATTCTGTTATCATCATTATTAATTTTTATTGAATTATATAATATTTCATATAATTATCATTATTATTGATTTTTATTGAATTAAATGGAATTTCATATGAATATCATTATTATTGATTTTTTATTGAATTAAATATTATTTTCATATGATTATCATTATTATTGAGTGCTCTTCAATTTAATACAATTGAATATGATTATCATTATTATTTAACTTTTTCTTATATTAAATAAAATTACATATGATTATAATTATTATTGAGTTTTTATTAAATTAAATATTATTTTCATATGATTATAATTATTATTCAGTTTGTAATGTATTAAATAAAATTTCATATTAGTATCATTATTATTGACTTTGTATTGAATTTTATATTATTTCATATGATTATCATTATTATTGGGGTTTTATTTAATTAAATATGATTTTATATGATTATCATTATTATTGAGATTTTATGGAATAAAATGTTATGTCATATGATTATCATGATTATTGAGTTTTATTGAATTAATAAAATGTAATATGGTTATCATTATTGAGTTATTTATAGAATTAAATAAAATCTAATATGATTATAATTATTATTAAGTTTTTTATTGAATTAAATAAAATTTCATATGATTATCATTATTATTGAGTTTTATTGAATTAAATATGATTTCATATGATTATCAGTATTATTGAGTTTTTATTGAATTAAATGTTATTTCATATGATTATCATTATTGTTGCGTTTTTATTGAATTAAATATTATTTCATATAGTTATCATTATTATTGAGTTTTTATTGAATTAAATATGATTTCCTATGATGATCGTTATTATTTAGTTTTTATTGAATTAAATATTATTTCATATGAGTATCATTATTATTGAGTTTTTATTGAATTAAATATTATTTCATATTATTATCATTATTTTGGAGTTTTTATTGAATTAAATAAAATTTAATATGAATATTATTATTATTTTTTATAGAATTTAATAACATTTTATATGATTATCATTATGAAGTTTTTTATAAAATTAAATAAAATTTAATATGATTATAATTATTATTAAGTTTTCATTTAATTAAATAAAATTTCATATGATTATCATTATTATTGAGTCTTTCTGTAAATGAATATTATTTCATATGATGATCATTATTATTGAGTTTTTATTGAATTAAATATTATGTCATATAGTTATCATTATTAATGAGGTTTTATTGAATTAAATATGATTTAATAATATGATGATTATTGTTGAGTGTTTATTGAATTAAATATTATTTCATATGAGTATCATTATTATTGAGTATTTCTCGAATTATCTAAGATTTTATATGATTATCGACTTTAATGTGTTTTTTCCTTTAACATCGAGTGTTTTCAGGCTTGTTACACCTAAAATTTTATCCGCGGCAATCAATTTTGAATGTCGTTTATATAGTGCTGAGATGATATTAAGTAATAAAATTAGCTGAGGATAAGTAAGTGCCATATTAAACGATATGCTATTTCAAAGGACCCTGAGTATCCATATTCTCATTCGGACATTTAATTGTATTATGTGTAAGCAGTGTGTAACAACTCGCCTGGCAAATTGATTGGCACTAAAAATATTTAAGTGCTGTATCAATGCTAATTCATCTTCACTTAACATATATATATTGTTCGGTACTACTTGAGTGTTTGGTGAGCACTGGATTAAATAGGGTTACCGAACATTTCTGTGCTGGCATCATCCATTTTGATTGTTGTTTATAAAGTGCAAACTTAAGAGGTATAAAGTTATTTAATTAGAACTAAAGCACAAGTTGTTCACGGGAGAGACTTTATAGAATTTTATGATCTCTACAGAATATCTTCTTACAAAATGCTGAAACATTTTGGATTTAAATTTGCGACCCCATTTTTTAAGAGTTTGTAACAGTTGCTTTTTTAAAAGTTGATTTTTACACAATAGTTAATATATTTGTTCAAGTTTAAGAAAAGTTTAAAATTATTATATTTTATTATTTATATAAAATTATGATATTATTTTATTATTTATATTAAATTATGATATTATTTTATTATTTTTTTTATTAAATTATGATATTATATCAGTGAACATTTTACGTTTGAAATTTTATATACGGACGTTTGATTTGTATTTTACAAAGGAGTCACCATTATTAAGGCCCAGATGCCACTCGAGCATAAGGGTTAATAAGTATACAGTGGTCAATGGAACACTGTTATAGTAATTGTTAGTAGAAATTTAGTAAATATTATATTCAGCTGGAAAGTATGCAAATGGAAGAGTTCCACAGGTGTGCATTCCAAGAAAGAAACTTTGTTCATGGAATCTATGTTTATGTTTAGGCACAGATAAAGAGTGGGGGAAATTATTGATAGTTTTTTCAGCTAGACGAGTGTTTCTCATGAACGTTTGGCAAGAGGGACTATAGACTGGAGCTCAGACGAGCACTTGTCATGAAAATAATGATAAAGCAAAGACAAGCTGTGAGAAAGAGTTTGCAGGAAAGAGAAAATGGCATTACCCACTAGTCTACGGAGTCTACTATTAACTCTCAAGGCAGGGCACATGAGTTGGAATAGATACATTGAGATAATTGCCAAGACTGCTGTGAAGAAGGTGAGCTCTCTCTCTTCCCTGCTAGAAAGTTACTTAAACTTGAAAATATCCTATACCTCTACAAACCTACCATTCGCCCATGTTGGCGTATTGTTGTGACATTTGGGCTGGTGCATCTGCTACTAGTCTCTCTCTCCTGGGCAGGGTTCAAAAGAGAGTTGCCAACTTGGTAGATCCTGAACTGTCATCTAAGTTTCAGCCTCTGTCCCCTCAACAAAATATTGCATCCCTCCACTTGTTTTACAAGTATTTTAAAGCTCTTGTACCCCCTTTAATGAAAATACCCCCCACAAACCCAACAAGCAGCAAAGTTCCACCCCTACACAGTAGAGATCCCTAGATGTCTGAAAATCTTCTACTGTAATAGTTTGTGAACGTAATAAAAGAATAACTTTATGTAAACGAAATAAAAGAATCATTTTATGTAAACGAAATAAAATAATCATTTTATGTAAACGAAATAAAAGAATCATTTTATGTAAACGAAATAAAAAACATTTGTGTAAACGTAATTAAAGAATCATATTATGTAAACGAAATAAAATAAGCATTTTATGTAAACGAAATAAAAAACATTTGTGTAAACGTAATAAAAAAATCATTTCATGTAAACGTAACAAAAAAATCATTTTATGTAAACGTAATAAAAAAATCATTTTATGTAAACGAAATAAAAGAATCATTTTATGAAAACGTAATAAAATAATTATTTGATGTAAACGTAATAAAAAAATCATTTTATGTAAACGAAATAAAAAAAAAATTTTATGTAAACGTAATAAAATAATTATTTTATGTAAACGTAATAAAAAAATCATTTTATGTAAACGAAATAAAAAAAACATTTTATGTAAACGTAATAAAATAATCATTTTATGTAAACGTAATAAAAGAATCATTTTATGTAAACGTAATAAAAGAATCATTTAATGTAAACGTAATAAAAAAATCATTTTATGTAAACGTAATAAAAGAATCATTTTATGTAAACGTAATAAAAAAACATTTTATGTAAACATAATAAAATAATCATTTTATGTAAACGTAATAAAAGAATTATTTTATGTAAACGTAATAAAAGAATCATTTTATGTAAACGTAATAAAAGAATCATTTTATGTAAACGTAATAAAAAACATTTTATGTAAACGTAATAAAATAATCATTTTATGTAAACGTAATAAAATAATCATTTTATGTAAACGTAATAAAAGAATCATTTTATGTAAACGTAATAAAAAAACATTTTATGTAAACGTAATAAAAGAATCATTTTATGTAAACGTAATAAAATAATCATTTTATGTAAACGTAATAAAAAATCATTTTATGTAAACGTAATAAAAGAATCATTTTATGTAAACGTAATAAAAGAATCATTTTATGTAAACGTAATAAAAGAATAATTTTATGTAAACGTAATAAAAAACATTTTATGTAAACGTAATAAAATAATCATTTTATGTAAACGTAATAAAAGAATCATTTTATGTAAACGTAATAAAAGAATCATTTTATGTAAACGTAATAAAAAAAACATTTTATGTAAACGTAATAAAATAATCATTTTATGTAAACGTAATAAAATAATCATTTTATGTAAACGTAATAAAAAAATCATTTTATGTAAACGTAATAAAAAAAACATTTTATGTAAACGTAATAAAAAAACATTTTATGTAAACGTAATAAAAGAATCATTTTATGTAAACGTAATAAAAGAATCATTTTATGTAAACGTAATAAAAAAAACATTTTATGTAAACGTAATAAAAAAATCATTTTATGTAAACGAAATAAAAGAATCATTTTATGTAAACGTAATAAAAAAATCATTTTATGTAAACGTAATAAAAAAATCATTTTATGTAAACGAAATAAAAAAATCATTTTATGTAAACGAAATAAAAAAATCATTTTATGTAAACGAAATAAAAAAATCATTTTATGTAAACGTAATAAAGAATCATTTTATGTAAACGTAATAAAAAAATCATTTTATGTAAACGAAATAAAAGAATCATTTTATGTAAACGTAATAAAAAATCATTTTATGTAAACGTAATAAAAGAATCATTTTATGTAAACGTAATAAAAGAATCATTTTATGTAAACGTAATAAAAGAATAATTTTATGTAAACGTAATAAAAAACATTTTATGTAAACGTAATAAAATAATCATTTTATGTAAACGTAATAAAAGAATCATTTTATGTAAACGTAATAAAAGAATCATTTTATGTAAACGTAATAAAAAAAACATTTTATGTAAACGTAATAAAATAATCATTTTATGTAAACGTAATAAAATAATCATTTTATGTAAACGTAATAAAAAAATCATTTTATGTAAACGTAATAAAAAAAACATTTTATGTAAACGTAATAAAAAAACATTTTATGTAAACGTAATAAAAGAATCATTTTATGTAAACGTAATAAAAGAATCATTTTATGTAAACGTAATAAAAAAAACATTTTATGTAAACGTAATAAAAAAATCATTTTATGTAAACGAAATAAAAGAATCATTTTATGTAAACGTAATAAAAAAATCATTTTATGTAAACGTAATAAAAAAATCATTTTATGTAAACGAAATAAAAAAATCATTTTATGTAAACGAAATAAAAAAATCATTTTATGTAAACGAAATAAAAAAATCATTTTATGTAAACGTAATAAAGAATCATTTTATGTAAACGTAATAAAAAAATCATTTTATGTAAACGAAATAAAAAAATCATTTTATGTAAACGTAATAAAATAATCATTTTATGTAAACGAAATAAAAGAATCATTTTATGTAAACGAAATAAAAAAATCATTTTAAAAATAAACAACTTAATTCTTTAAAAAATCTTTTTTTTTTAAATATTTATGTACGTTTTTTGTGCAAAACAAAAAATGTAAATTGTAAACTTTTGGGGAAATTTTAACATTAAAAAAAAAGAAGGCCATTTTTGGCGGTGCCTAGATAAATACAATCTAAACTTGATAGGAAAACAATTCAAAATCATCACAATATATATATATATATATATATATATATATATATATATATATATATATATATATAGACACCGCCAAAAATGGCCGAAAAATAAAGTTGTTGTTTTTTTTTAAAACGAAATTACATTTATTAAAATCCATTATTTCTGAGTAACTTTTTTTTCCAGAAAGATAAAACGCTGAATTTTATCATATAGAAAACAGAATAATGTAAAACTTTTTCTACTATTTTTAATTAAATTTTAAATGTTAAATTTTCCCAAAAAGTTTACAATTGACATTTTTTGTCTTGCACAAAAAACGTGCATAAATATTTTTTATAAAAGGTTTTTGAAATAATTCATTTATTTATTTGTTGTCTAGCTAAGATTTAGGATGATTTTCTATGAGAATATGCAAAAATATTATAATATAAGTACCATGATTTCAAATAATTCCACTTATTCATATAGGCAACCAGTTACTTCGCGTCGATCTAGAGTCTAGATCGACACTGTTTACATTTGTATGCGATAAAAAGCAAACTATGGAAGACCAAACAGGCCAAAAAACTTATTTTTCAGTAACGAAAATTTCAATGTATTATTGTGATAATTAAATTGATTGAGTTACCGAGGGTGGCTCGGTGGGAAGGGAAAGACACTCATGGCTGTGAATGGCCTGGCCTGGTGTTTTTTAATGAAGAAAATAGGATGTCTATTCCTTATAGCTTAAATAGACATTCCAGTCTCGTTTCAATCTCGCTGAACGAGAGATTGAGACTATAAAAAGAGTCACCTTTGTAGGCTTGTTGTTGTTGTTGTTGTTGTTGTTGTAGTTTTTTGTTCTTGTCGTTGTTAGAGATCTACCAGACCGGTACAACAACTGTTAACAGCACGTAATATTTACAAGAATACGTTTGCCTGTAAGCAACTAGGTAATTTTTCGTTGCAAGCTAAATGTCTTTTCTTCCCCCCCCCCACTCGTCGGTAGGAAATATCGATATTATTAATGCTGAGGCTGGCCAGTACCAGATGGGTGACCATTTGTATGAGTTTGGTTTTTAATGTGTATGTGTGTGGGGGCCAGGCTCCCCAAAATGGGGGAGGGGCAATTTAAAGCAGAATAAAAAAAAATTATTTCAGCGCCTTTGGTCCACCGTAGTCGAAAGGTGGCAGACGTTTTCAAACGGGATCGAAAAAATGATGCTATTTTTAAAACAAAGGTCACAATATTTCTCGAATTTTTTTTTTTGTATCGATTCTTCAAAGCATGCCCTCTTTAATAATGGTCATGCATTATTTGGCTCGCTAAAAAAAAATTTGTTAATTTATTTATCAAAGATTTTTAAAATGGCTTTTTGTCGTAAATTTTTTGTTTTGCTTAACTTGAATTAATTATTTTACTTAACATATTCACCGAATTTCACACTTCAAAACTCAAAAGCGGGATAATTAAACACAATCGAAGTTCTGATATTCAGACGTCAAAATAAGGTATGTAAACAATTTTTTTTTAAATCTATATTTCTGTCCCTTACAACAACACAATATGTTGTGTTCAGTTTCAGATGATTATTTTAAGCATATTTGTACCACCTCCAAACAAGGGGGGGTTGTAAGTAAAAAAATATATATATATATAAATATCCTTTATGAAAAATAAGTACACTGTTATAAAGTTGCTTCTTCTCTTAATAATCGCTTAAAATTTCGCATTGATCGGATAATTACCTGATTTTTGGTAGATTTTTAAAAAGACTGTCCGTCAAAAAGTACTTACCTGCCCCCCCCTGTTTTGGCGGTGCCTAATATATATATATATATATATATATATATATATATATATATATATATATATATATATATATATATATATATATATATATTATATAGTGAAAACCCAGTTTTGTGTTCAGTTGTCTAACAATTCAACCAACTTCGAATCAAATTATTGTGTTTATGGTAAACATTAGGATTTTCTAAAATCTTAATCTTAAATAAACGCATTTTTATTCGCGAAATCAATATTTTTATTGGATTGCAATAAAATTAAACCTTTTTTATGTTTAATATTATTTTAAGAATCAATATTTTTGAGTGATTGCAAAAAATAACACTGTTTCAGATTATTTTAAAATTTATTGAATGGGATTTTTTAAAGCGTAAAAAGATAACTTACCTTTCATATTGTATTGCAATAAAAAAAAAAACTTATTTTAATATTTAAGATTATTTTTAAGTCGTTGACTTATATTTTTGTAAAGTGAAAAAAAAAACAACAAAAAGAAAAAACAAACTAACCTTCTATTCCAGGAATTTAATACGAAAAAAAAAAAAATCGTTCTTCTTTTGTTTCCAACGCAGAAAATTTTTTTGTTTGTCAGGATTTCTTGATATAATGTTTAGTAAATTGATACAAATTTTGTTTTGTGTGTCCAATTCATTAAGCAATTAAATATATGAAAATATAAAAGAATCAAAATTAAAAGATAAAAAACACGATTTAAACGTGAAATTATTATAAGAAGAAAAATTCAACTGCTCCAGAACAAAGAACTTATGTTCATCGTAAAACGGTGTAATCATTATTTTGTTCCTCGTGTAAAAGATTGAACATTTCATTATTAGTTGGATTAGTCGAACTACTGTTTACATCCAAGATGAGAACAGTAATCCAAATAATCCAAATATAAAAAAATGCAAAACTGAATATTTCACATAAACATTTCAAAAATGAAGGAATTGAACAAATAACGAAGTCAATCAAATAACAAAAATAGATTTGAACCAACAAGAAACAAAACAATAATCACATGATTTCATTATGAAAATTGCGAATTATTTTTATCAGATTCGATTCCGTTAACTTTACGATGACCTTAACTTATAATTCCAGGCTTAAACCTGATGTTTTATGTGCAATCAGCATCAAACGTCTAACGATGGAAGTGTAGTACCTGTTTCTAGTTTGTTTGAGCATTTCAGCCATATCACTATTCTGACTTTACGTGTCATGTTTTGCGCCCTCCCATGTATTACCTCCTTTGATAGAGAAGTAACGCAATGTTGTAAAATGTCGCGCCTCGCACATATGAATATGAGAAAAAATATAACAGAACACAAATCGATACTTAACAACATTCAGATCGCTGTGTAATTTGCTTGCTGCAATGCTGCACCCCACTTGTTTATTATATATATATATATATATATATATATATATATATATATATATATATATATATATATATATATGTGTGTGTGTGTGTGTGTGTGTGTGTGTGTGTGTGTGTGTGTGTGTGTCAGAGAGGCGGTAGCACTCTCTATATAGGGATTGCCCGTACACGCCTATATACGCCTACAAAACAAAACTATCCAAATCTCAACTAAAATCAACTTATAAGTTTCAAAAAGCACATATTCTTAGAGAGAAGCGTCTTACGAATCCAGCGAGTGTCAGAACGTCGGTTAAAATGTCAAAAGAGAGCAAAAAAAAAAAAAGGGTACAAAAATGGCCAATTGTTCTTCTTTCTTCTTTCTTCTTCTTCTTTCTTCTTTCTTTTGAGACGATGTATCTCGGTGTACGAACGGTCTCTGACAACAGTTCAAGCATCAATCGACTGCTCTTTACACGGAGAAGTGTAGTGACCCATCGCTTTTTAGCTAACTCCATAATTAAATAAGATTACGTGTAATAACAAGTTTTAAACACTATATACCCAATGTAGACAGACCACTTCGAACACGGAACTTCTCTCAAAAGGGACAGCTCCAAATAATACACCGGATGCTCACAGACGTTCCAGTTTGCCAGTGGCCTATATTTCTTGGACGCTGAATATTTGAGGTGAACGTTAAGGTTTTTTCTTTAAACAGTAACCCACCAGCGTTAATGAAACCACGAAATCTTTATCTCAGTTGATCAAAATTGTTATAAGAGTAACCTATCAGCAAGTACGACGTCAAAAAACAATGTTATAAAAACAAATAATTATTCAGATTTTGGACTGTAAAATATGTACAAAATGTCAATGCTGTGACCAGGATTCGAACCTAGGTTAGCACGGCCACAACGTGGGGTCCTAACCTCTAGACGATCACGGCTAACACTGACGTCTGTCGCTCTTGGCAGAAAGACACATGACTACTGTCAAACTATTGAAAAATAAGGAGGAAACTTGAAATTCTCACGCATGTGCAAAAATACACTATAGCAACCATTGTTAAATTCAGCTGAATCTCTTCGCTCGCTTAGAAAAGTAGATCAGACCAGTTCTTCTAAGAACTCACCAAACGCCAAAGGAAATAAGTTAAATTAATCGCAAAAGAAACTGCAAAAAGTCATCTTCTAAGAACTCACTGGAAGCTGACCAAAAAGAATCAAAATCCAAGCCCTAATCACAAAAATAACTAGATATTGTGGCTACTATACACAATCTACTAATAAAAACAAGTAAGTTTTTTAAAATAAACTACAATAAATTAACCAAGTAACCTCACACTGTCACTGATTAGGACTTCATATAAAGATAACAACTACACTATTGGTGTATATACCGTTCCACACTTTAACTATTGGTGACGGGGCAGTATCTCACTTCTACGAGAGTTGTCTTGCTATAAGATAAGTGATATTATAGTAAGATACACATAAGTGTTATATGTTTACATTTAATAAAAAATGCCAAAGTCAGCACGTAGTAAAAAAGCTCAGAGAAATATAGACTATGAAAAAAACAAAGTCAGGGTATTATCTGAGCAAAAAGAATACTATCAGAAAAATGCTGAAATAATAAAAATTAAGTATAATGCAAATCCTGAGGCAAAGAAGGCTGCCTCACGTGCTGACTCAAAAGCACGGTATAACAGGGATTCCGAGGGAAAAAGCTGCCTCACGTGCTCTTTATAACAAAGAACCAGAAAAAAAGAAGGCTGTCTCACGTGCTGACTCAAAAGCACGGTATAACAGGGATTCCGAGGGAAAAAAGCTGCCTCACGTGCTCTTTATAACAAAGAACCAGAAAAAAGAAGGCTGCTCACGTGCTGACTCAAAAGCACGGTATAACAGGGATCCCAAGGGGAAAAAGCTGCCTCATTCACAAACTATTATAAATATAAATATCAAAAACTGCCAAATCTTTGCCAAAACGCCAAAGAATGAACCAAGAAAAATTTAATAGTGAAGGTATGAACATTTTAGAACTTTATAATACTCTAACTGTTTTATCAGAGAGGCGGTAGCACTCTCTATGTAATATAGAACCGATGGAGGACCAAGAGGCAACTCCTAAGGCCCAAAACCCAAAGACCTAAAACCCAGCAGGAAGCGACCTGCTACTAATGGAGGCGGCAATGAGCCGCCTCCTAAAAAAGACAATACTATCATGAATGTAAGTTTAAAAATAAGACTGTAAGTAAAAATACTAATTAACAAGAATAAAAAAGCATTGGAAATGCAAAAGGATATAGGGATGGTATGCCAAAAAGTATACAAACAAGATAGCTATGAATGGCTAGGCACATGGAAATAGAATTGCATCCAAAGTATAGCCCTATAGCTTTTTACAACCGTAATGATAGCACGGAATGAAGATTGGAGAAAAGCTATAGGGCTATACTTTGGATGCAATTCTATTTCCATGTGCTTAGCCATTCATAGCTATCTTGTTTGTATACTTTTTGGAATACCATCCCTATATCCTTTTCCATTTCCAATGCTTTTTTATTCTTGTATATATATATATATTGCCAGGGAAAGGGAACATTCTGGGTGTTGTGTCCCTTCACTGGTAAACATTACCTTAATTCGAGGTGGAATGAATTGTTCTGTATATATATATATATATATATATATATATATATATATATATATATATATATATATATATATATATTTATATATATATATTTATATATATATATTTATATATATATATATATTTATATATATATATTTATATATATATATTTATATATATATATATATATATATATATATATATATGTATATATATATATATATATATATATATATATAATTAAAATTACAATTGAATTTACCAAAATGATCAAAGATGGTAAAATTAAAGTACTCTCCTTTTTCTTCCTAGATCTTTTTTATTTATAGTTATGTTTCGGAAGTAGAGTGAAAAGTACATCTTACTTTTCTTTTATTAATATCATTTTTTTCCTTGTACACATGGTTGTAAATTATTCCATGGATTTCTGCCTTTGGATCATTATGGACCATCTTCTTGCAATTACGGGAGATCTTTGGATTTTACTTGTACAAATGGAAATTCTTTTAAGTTTCTTGAAGTTTTACATTTGGATTGGACCAAGTAAAGAATAGATACTCCGTAGCAGACGACGCCGCCTGGCGGTGCCAGGCGCACATTTCAACTAACACCGGTGATTCGACATTGACATTGGCACAAGCACATGGCGTCGATTGTTTTTAAACACGTCAAATAGCAAACATGCTCGAATATTCACCAGCATTTTTTTTAAATATATTTACAAAACCTTTGAAGATTTAAAAGAAAAAGTATATATTTACAAAACATTTTTTTAAAAATAAGTAACAAAACGAACATATTTAAATAAACGGGTGTCTCTTTCTGTTTCGGATTTTTGCGACCAAGATTGATTTTTATGTATCGTGTTTTGTGGGGTGGGGTGGGGTGGGTTCTGTGTGCGTTTTTAAGACAATTCAATATTTATTCTTTAAAACATTAACTTCAGTGACAATTAATAATTTTCAAAATAATATTTTTAAATATTACATTTTTACGGATATTCGCGAGCAAGATTTTTTTAAAAATACAAGATATTTCAATAAATGGGTGTCTTTCTGAGTGCGTGTTTAATATATTTACAGAACTTTTTAATAACTATTTTATTCTTTTTATCAAACAAAAACAGAACTTTTATAATGACATATATATTATGGACTGTTTCGAAATTTTAAAATTAAAGTTAGTTTTATTTAAAAAAAAAAAAAAGACGAGGTGTTTATATTATAAACTTTAATTTCAAAGTAATAAATGGTGAAAAAAAATATCGCGAAAAGAAAAAACACCTCGTCTTTTTTTTGTTTTAAATAAAACTTTAATTTTAACATTTCAATGTTTGAAAAACAGTCCATAATATATATTTCAGTATAAAAGTTGTACATTTGTTTGATAAAAAGAATAAAACAGTTAATAATAATAATAATAATAATAATAATAATAATAATAATAATAATAATAATAATAATAAAAACGACAGTCCATTAAGTTCAAATAAAGACTGTTTGAATAAAACTTATAAAAAAAAGGTTCATTCTATACGGTTTTGGCCATTTTTTTTTTGTAGGTTTTTAATATAATTCAATATTTATTTACAGTGCGATGTATGTCGGTGGTCCGTGAAGGAGAAATCCTTTTAGGCCGAGGCAATTTTTTATGCATAATAAAATCACAAGTATAAACAATCGAGATAAAAAATATATCATTTTATTCACATATCTTTTTATAACTTTTATTTTTATAAAGATGAAATGTAATATCACAAGATAGAAATCTTTTTATAATTTTTATTTTTATTTAAAAAAAAACACGCACTCTGAAAGACACCCATTTATTTAAATATATTTTATTTGAAAAAAAATCTTGCTCGCGAATATTCGTAAAAAAAAAAAAAAGTCCGAAACAGAAAAGAGACACCCATTTATTAAAATATCTTTTATTTAAATACGTTCGTTTTGTTACTTACTTAAAAAAAAAAAATGTTTTCTAAATATATACTTTTTCTTTTAAATCTTCAAAAGTTTTCTAAATATATTTTTAAAAAAAATTGCTCGCGAATATTCGAGCATGTTTGTTATTTGACGTGTTTAAAAACAATCGACGCCATGTGTTTGTGGCAATGTCAAGGTCGAATCACCGGTGTTAGTTGAAATGTGCGCCTGGCACCGCCAGGCGGCGTCGTCTGCTACGGGGTATCTATTCTTTACTTGGTCCTTTGGGATTTTACCGTCACTGGACTTTTATCTTCCACCAGACTATCCATTCATGTGTAATCACCTTTTTCTTTACCATATTCCCTCTGCTTAACTTGTTTTGTTTTCAAGTACGATCTTTGACTTACTTGTTGTTTCATCAAATACTTCTGCATGCAAAATCCTATCCTGCATTTTGCTAATTCCTACCCTCTGATGAGAAGGAGAGTATTTCTTCGAAACTCCGCGGATTAAGGACTATCCATTTATCTAGTGTTTCCTTTTCAGATTAAATATGTTTTTAACTAATTTCAAAGTGTTTTTTTAACATATTTTATTAACTGTTTGCTCATATATATATATATATATATATATATATATATATATATATATATATATATATTATTTTTTTACTATAATAATTAAATACCTACAGACACTAGTGTTTCATCCTTTCGGGAATCTTCAATGCAGGGTGTCGCGATTAACACCAGTCGAATGATTCGAACTCGGTAACACGAGACATCTCTTACTCGATTAGCAAAGACCGTATCCATTCGGCTAGCATTAACCACGTGAAATAATTTTCAATTTAAACATTTTAATTTTAAATGTTCTTTACGTCACTCAGACATAGAAAGGTAGATCGCTATATATATATATATATATATATATATATATATATATATATATATATATAGAGAGAGAGAGAGAGAGAGAGAGAGAGAGAGAGAGACAGAGACAGAGAGACAGAGAGAGACAGACAGACAGAGAGAGAGAAAGACAGATAGATAGATAGATAGCTAGATAGATAGAACAATTCATTTCACCCCGAATTGGAGGAATGTAATGTTTACAATGAAGTGTGTGTGTATATACATACATACATACATACATACATACATACATACATACATACATATATATATAACTACTTCATTTACTCACATAAAATTAATATACGAAAGTATAAATTTATGCATAAACATTAAGTATTTATTTCAAAAGTGCTCAATATGTAGGTAGAGCCTAAAGAATCCTAGAGTGTATGAAACGCGGAATATTCAGTGTAGCTTAATCGCCATGTAAATTTTATAACTAACTAACTATATATATATATATATATATATATATATATATATATATATATATATATATATATATATATATATGAGCAAAAGTACCCGCAGTTGACTGGGTTCAAAAACAGCCTACAGAAAATGGACTCTGATTTATTAAAGTATGATAGGTTATGAAAAGGAAGGGTTGTAAAGTGATAGCTTCGAATTCGGGGGTATCAAAACCAAAGATAAATATGATGAAAGTAAAAATAAAATAGATAAACCCCATAATTTATTATACCATACCTGTTCACACTGAAACACTTATCACAATATTCTGTGGATCTATATTAAAAAACCTTGCTAAACTTTGTGGCATATTTCCATTCTATGAGGTCAGGCGCGAACGAGCACCCTATAATTTTATTATACCATATTTCTTCAAACTGTAACATTATTATCAAAGAATACTTACGCAGATAGATATGGAAAGTCTTTATTGCAGTTTGTGCCTATTTACATTCTATGGAGGCCAGGCGCGAACGCAGATCCAACAATTTTATTATACCATCCATATTTAAGTTAAAACATACTTATCAAAGTATTCTTATGTACATCTATATCAAAAACACTTGTAAACGTTGTTTTTTTTTAATTTTTAAATTTTTATTTCCATATATTGTGGACAAGGCCCGAACGCAGACCCCACAATTTTAATGAACCACCGTTCTGCCAGATCAAACATACCCAATCCTGTGTCTCGATACATCTTCTATTATTATATGTAATCAGTTTTTTAAAATAGTCAACCATATAGGAGCCTCTTCGTGACCACACACACACACACACACACACACACACACACACACACACACACACACACACACACACACACACACACACATCAGCTTTATATTATACTAGCGGGGGGTACCCGGTGTTGTCGTATTTTAGAGGTGGGTGTGGTCGGTAGGGGTTGTGGGTGTTAATGAAACCCTAAGAATAAGCAAAGTAAAAAAGAAAACAGAAAAACGAACGTTAAAACTTATCTGAAAAATAAAGCGGGGGTGCCCGGGGTGGGGGTGGGGGTAATCAAAACATCGAAAAAAAACACAAAAAAATAACGTAAGGCAAACGAACGATGTTAAATGTTAAAATCGAAAAAAACAAAAAAGAAAACAGAAAAATGAACGTTAAAACTGCTTTAAAATATCTGAAAAATAAAAAACCAAAAAACGTGAAAAATGGTTAAATAAGCCTGTTTCGATATTAAAATTTAAAAATAAATCGGTGGGTACCCGGGTTTTTTTAAGTGTGTCTGGTCGGTCGGGGTGGGGGGTGTTAATGAAACCTAAGAATAAGCGAAGTAAAAAAAAACAACAGAAAAACAGACGTTACGTGAAAAATGGCTTAAATAACCCTGCTTCAATATTAAAATTTAAAATATCGAGAAAAAAAGAAGACATCTCACACCACGATTCAAAGCCAAAATCTTTAGATAATGACCCAACGCTCTAACCAACTGACCTAACACGACGTAAATGAAATTGTCTCAGTTCTTCACATATTTAAACTAAATCAGGTTATGACGTCGTCTGACGCATGCGTAGAACTGATCTCGTCATGGAAATTTCTACACAATGGACTATATACAATATAAAAATCTAATATATAAAGAACTTAATAAAAATTATAAAACTACTGATAAATCAGCACTAAATAAAATAAATAATGATGCAAAAAACATTTTAACTAAACTTAAAATAGATAAATACACAGAAATAACGGTACCAGGTACCCCGAGATTTACTTTAAAAGACCACAAACACAGCTTCAATATCAACCCTACTATTAGACTCATTTGCCCCTCGAAATCAGATATAGGACTGGTTAGTAAAAACATATTAGATAGAATTATCCCCAAAATTAAATCCATAATAAAATACCCACTATGGCAATCTTCAAACCAAGTAATCGACTGGTTTTCTAATATTCAAAATAAAAATAATATTAAATTTCTTTCTTTTGACATTGAATCATATTACCAATCTATATCACCTATCCTACTTAATAAATCTCTATTAATGGCACGAAAATTAACTAATATAACTCAAGACGAAACTAAACTAATACTTATAGCTAGACAGTCTTTAATAACATTTTATAATAAATATTGGACCAGGAAAAATACCCCTAACCACTTCAACATTTTAATGGGATCGACGGACTCGACTCAGGTCACTGATCTAGTTGGCCTTTTCCTTTTAAATGAAATACATTGTATACTCCATAAACAATTCAAACTTGAAGGAGGGCTATATAGAGATGATGCACTTTTCATAACGAATTCTACTAATAAAAATTATGAAAATGCAATTAAAGCTCTACATAAATTATTTAAAAATTATGGACACTAAAAAAAAAAAAAATCGACCCTAATAAAAAAATTGTTAATTTCTTAGACATAACCTTAAATCTTGAAAATTCTACCTTTGAACCATACCATAAACCTAACCAATCACTTCTATATGTCCACAATCAATCAAACCACCCTAAATCAATATTAAAATCAATAGTTCCCAATATCGCTCTAAGAATTTCTAGACTGTCTTCTACTAAATCAATATTTACCAAAAATGAAAAATACTATAATGAAGCCCTTAAAAACTCTGGATATAATTCACAAATTAAATTCATAAATGAAAATGATAGAAACATAAACTGCATTAAAAATAAACCTATTAAGAGCGTAATAACATATAATATGGCAATGTCTTCCCGTATACGAGTTAAGAAAAATAACCAGGAGACAAAAAAAGATAAAACCAAACTACAAATATTAGATAATAATATAAATAAACAACAAACTAAAACCCGCAAACGTAAGAATAGACACAAGGAGATCCTATGGTTCAACCCCCCGTATTCCAAAAACCTAGAAACAAACATAGCTAGAGAATTTTTTAAAATATTAGATAAGAACTTTAAAGCCCCCCATAGATATAATAAGATTTTCAATAAGAACACAATTAAAGTCTCTTACTCTACTATGCCTAACATTCATCAGAAAATAATTAGCTCTAATAATAATAAAATTAATAAACTACAAAATGCAACTATACAAAATACATCGGACTGTAACTGTAGAAGAAAAAATAAATGTCCCCTACAAGGCTCATGTAAAATTAAAAATGTTATCTATAGCTGCACAGTATCACAAACTCCAAATATACAAGAACCTATCAACAGCCATAACTTAACTACCAGATTAAATAATAACACCAACTTAAATCAATCTACCGATCAATTATTAACCAACCCACCACATTATAATCCAACAATAGACCTAACGGAAAATAATCATAATAATCAAGAGGTAATATATATTGGTTCCACATCTGGCCCAATAAAACATAGAATTTCAACGCACAAACATTCTTTTAAAAATAACTCTCTATCAAACCAAACTACTCTATCCAACTATATTTGGCAACTAAAAAATAGCAATATTTCTTTCAACTTAAAATGGCAAATAATTGAGACTTGCAAATCATATAAACCAGGAGATAAATTTTGTACATTATGTACAAAAGAAACCCTAAAAATTTTAAAATATGAAGATATAAAAAGCACAACCAAACTAGTAAATTCAAGACACGAGCTTCTATCATGTAATCATAAACGTTGGTTTAAATTTAATAAATATAAACCACCTTAAATTATTAAAAATTACTCATTAGTAAAAATAGATTTTTTTTTTAATAAATTAAGTTAAACCAATTATCGCCCTTAGACTCGTAAATCAAATAATAAATAAAGCCATGACAATTATCTCCCCTTAAAAACTTGCAAAAAAAAAAAAAAAAAAAAACTCTCTCTCTATAGATATTAACTGTAGCGTCTCTAAATCAAAATACGCTAACGGAAACAATTTACTGCACGAGCGTCGCCCTTTTAAAATTCATCATTCAATAAAATAAAAAGCTATAGCAAACATCTAAATGACTACTTTAAATACAGTTCCTGATTTCAAAAAAAGAAAAACCAAAAGGTAATTATATATCTATATATTTTTAAATCAAATTTATTATGTAAATTCAAAAATATATATATTTTTTCTACTCATTTCTATCTCTAACCTATACAAATTTTCTTATTAATTTTCTTATAAATTTTATATCCAAACCTTTTACTTCAATTTTTCAGATTCATCTGCCTTACTTTTAATGCTAGGTTTATTTTTGGTGTCTTTTCAATTCAATAGAAATCCTCCTAAATTTGCTGATGAGGAGACCGTGCTTACCAAAAAAACTATGTATAATTATTCTACGTGACTTCATGTATACCACAAATAAAAAGCACGGATTTCCGAAACGATCGTACAGATAATTGACTTTGTTGTTGTTCCTTCTTATGAAACTGATTTTTAATTTAATTAAATTTTGATTGTTAAATTTAAAAAATTTTAAAACTTTTAAATTATAAATCACATTACTTAATATTGAATTAGCTCTAGGACATTTAACTATCGAGCTTATTATATATCTAAATTACAACGAGCATTTCCTGTATTTTAATTAAACTAGTAATTTCACTATTACATTAAAATACACTTAGCTCTGTAGACTATTATTCTAATCTCCTTTAAATTATATATATATATATATATATATATATATATATAAGCGAAAATGTATGTATGTATGTATGTATGTATGTTCGCTTTTCCTCGATGTCCACGAAAGGCTTCTTTCAAACAAGCGCTTGCTCGCTTCACAACTTCTTAAAACTTTTTATATCATCTATAAATTGTAATATCTACGAATTATCCACGGAGCTCGCCTCTCTATATGTATGCCTGGATATATATTTGTGTGTCTATGTCTCTGTACAAGTGTATTTGTAGGCATGCATCTGATGGCCTTTGTGACTATATGTATATGTGTGTCTATGTATATGCACATGAGTGAGCATATATGTACAGATGTAGCTATGCCTGGATTTATATACATATATGTGTCTGTATGCCTATACCCACTTCACACTGAAAATAAAGTTAAACATAGCCACTGCCCAAGGCAACATGTTAGGAGCCGCCCTCTATGTATATGAACCTAATAATTTTTAAACCTTTATACCCCATTTTTTTCATAGAGACTATAAAATAATCCCCATCCAATAAGCAAAGCAAATCAATACAGACCCATAAAAATTAAATCAACAACATTCATTTCGAACATAACTTCAACATGTCCACCTAACCTTGCATTATCTACACCCACTTATTTATCCTTTATCTACTCATTCATTTATCTACCCTAACTTTACCTTACTTACTCAGCATAAATACACGCATCTCTGTGTATATATGTATATATGTATGTATGTGTATGTATGTTTGTATTTTTATGAATGTGTATACTTGTATATGCTTATATATATTATATAACCCGCGCAGTATTAACTAAAATAACTTAACTAAATTAAACCATGAACGGACTTATTTATTTATTATTATTTATTTATCCTAACTTTACTTTATTTACTAGGCATAGATGTATACATGCCGGTATGCGTATGTATATATGTGCATGTGTGGATATGCATATATTTGTGTATATGTGTATATATATATATATATATATATATATATATATATATATATATATATATATATATATATATGTACCTATATGGGTATACATATTTATATTTTATAAATATATATTTTTAGGTAATTATGTATACGTGTGTATGAGCCCGTGCGTATGTGTGTACTTGTATGTATATTTATGTATGCATCTACTTCTTACTAGAGATCTGTATATCAACGTATATTTACTCGGGTGGGTGGGTGTATGTTTATGTATGTGTGAGCATGTACTTATATCTGTATATATATGCGAGTATATATATGTGTACGAGAGTTGCGTGTATGTGTGTATATGTCTGCATGTAGACCCATGTACATCTGCATAGGCATTGTTTTTATATGTATGTGCCTATCTGTCTACACATTGGTCTGTAATATGTATGTAAATGTATTATACGCTCTTATGCGTGCGTCAACGTCTGTATTAACTCTTAACTATTTAAAAACAACCCACTATTAAATTAACAACGACCACGTAACTCTGGAACTGCAAAAAATGACAGCCGTACCAACCCCCTTCCCTCTCCCTCTCCGTCTCCCTCCGTTTCCTCCCATCTATCTCTCTCCCTCTCTCGCTCTCTCCCTATCATCTAATTAATATACCTTATCGAACAGGGAAAAAAAGTAGTCAAAATTTAAAAACCCAAAAATTGAAACACTTCCCCCCTCCTCTCATTACCCCCTCTCTTTCCTTATCTCTTTACCATCCTCTCTTCCCCTTCCACTCACATATCTCCACCCAAGCCTACCTGAATCTGCTACCCCCACACACACAATACAACATAATATACTTTAAACTTCAAAACTGAAATATTGTCATTACCCGCCTCCTCCCTCTATTATCTCCTACCCCAACCCCACTCTTTTTTTCGTATTCCTCCTAAAAACAATTCTTCCTAATACTAACCAACCATTTCTGTAAGGTCTGACGGGGCTGTTAAATCGTAAACACGGTCCAATATCCTAAACATATGTAACCAAACAGATAAAACTGTAATAAAAAAAATAAAACATATATATATATATATATATATATATATATATATATATATATATATATATATATATATATATATATTGTGTGTGTGTGTGTGTGTGTATGTGTGTGTGTGTTTGTTTATAGTTGGTTCGGATGAGATAATTCAGCAGTACCGTCGGTTTCAAACCTGAGAATTAGGGACCGTTCAAGATACGCGTATCAAGATCTCTTCATCTCTTTTATAACCAGAAGTAGAAACTCATATATACATAAGGAGTTCACGTTTAACTCTCGTTTCGTGAAATAATCCTCCCCATATTTCTTGGATGCGGCAATTTTATTCAATTTAAAGTACAATTCCATGTTTTGTTTTAAAAAATGCCTTTAATATGAATTCTAATATTAATTTTTAAATTAAAATTTTTTCTCAATGTCTAATCAAATTTTAATTTAATTATATAGAAATGCATTTAAATCTAACCTAAGGGATATTTCTACTATATTAACCTCAATATTATTGTATTCCTTTTTTTTCTAATGGTTTTAAATTGAAATAAATTGAAAATATAAAAATACAATTCAAATCCAAATTTACAAAGCTACAAAATTAAAATTAGAATTTAAAATTTAAATAAAAAAGTAATTTTTTATTTAAATTTTAAATTCTCCCTCAGTTTTAATGTTTCTCAGCATCCGTTATAAATGTGTTTCCCAGAATATAAATGGCATTCCCGTTATAAATGTATCACCGTTATCTTTCATCCCGATATACACTCTGAGATGTACACACGGTATATACATACACGCTGATAATTGTACACACGGTATACATACACACACACACAATGATATATTTGTGTGTGTATACACATGCACTGATACATGTACACACGGTATATACACACACACACTGATATATGTACACACTGTATACACACATACATTGATATATGTACACACGGTATATACACACACTGATATATGTACACACGGTATTTACACACACTGTATATATACACATACATTGATATATGTATACACGGCATATGTACACACGGTATATATACACACACTCATATATGTACACACGGTATATACACACGCGCTAATATATGTATACACAGTATACACACATTGATATATGTACACGCAGTATACACACACACTGATATATGTACACGCGGTATATACACACACACTGATATGTGACACACGGTATAAACACACACATATATCTTTACACACGGTATATATACACACAGATTGATATATGTACACACAGAACACACAACACTATCTCTTGCCATCGCCTATGCTTATTAAACATTCTCTAGTAAAACGCGAACTTTTCTAAACGAACATTTCTTAACTGAGAATTACTTTAATATTCTTGTAAAATTATAATTCTATAAACCTTTTTTCTCATTTAATCATGTTTTATATATTTTATCTACAATTGTGCTTGCTATTTTCCCAAGCTTTCATTTTACTTGATATTTTATTTACAAAATAGTGTTGATGTATCTAGTAGTTGCTATTCTCCCGCTAATTCTTTTGGTACGCAAAATGTCATGTATTAAGTGATGTAGCAAAAATCAAAAATATAGAAAAAAAAAGTTTATTTTTACATTTTTGTCAAACGAATAAACATAAAATTACATGTGAAAAACATTGTTGTTAGTTTTGTTATGTTTTTGTTAAAATTCCAAAAGTACGTCTTTTTTTAACTATGTACACACGGCTACAGTACACACCACAATCTCTCGCCATTGTTTAGGCTTATTAAACATTGTCTAGTAAAACGCGAACTTTTCTAAACGAACATTTCTTAACTGAGAATTACTTTAATATTCTTGTAAAATTATAATTCTATAAACTTGGAGTCTATATTCGTAACACCCTCCCCCTGACTAGAGAAATAAAACTAGAATCAGAGGACCAGGCCTTTATGTGCTTCAGACTAAATATGCAACACAATATTAGCTACTTGTATTTTCTCTACCGCTCTCCCTCAAACCAAGACTGTACCCTAATAAACAAAGTCTCAAACAGCATAGATATAGCACTCTCCCTCGATACTAGCGCACAAATACATGTATTTGGTGACTTCAATGTCCACCACAGTAACTGGCTAGGATTCTCTAATCACACAGACGTAGCTGGTAGCGCAACACATAGCTTCTCTATATCCCATTCCCTATCTCAGTTGGTTACATTTCCGACACGTTTCCCAGACCAGCAAGATCAACATGCCTCACTTCTAGATCTCTTTCTGACAACGGTTCCCAATGACTGTACAACAAATGCCCACAACATACTCCGGAATGCTGATCACGCTATGATAATGGTAGAAATCAGCCTAAATTCTCGCCCTAAAACTGAAGACCCACTACTCAAAACAACGAGGTATTACAAAAAGGCTGATTGGGAAGCAACCAGGGAACTCATCAGAGATGCCCCATGGCAAAATATTTTTACTCTTCCAGCGGAACAGTGTGCAAATGAGACAACTGAATGGTTCAAAACTGCTATTGAAGCACATGTTCCCGCACGGAAATTCTATAGCAAGCCCCACTCTCCCCAATGGTTTACTTCTGCTTGTGCAGCTGCCATTTGTCAAACGCAGCATGCGTTCCGCAGATTCAACCGACATAAGTCCAGCTCAAATAAACAGAAGTTTATAAAAGCTAGAAATAATGGTAAGAGAGTGATAGAGACAGCTGAGACAGATTACTCTGAAACCACCAGAAAGCGCATCGAAGCACAGAAATTAGGAACCCGGGATTTTTGGAAAATCTACAACAGCGTAGTAAATAATGGACAGTCAACTATTCCCCCACTATCAAACAATCATGAGGTTGCTTGCACGGCAACTGACAAGGCTAATCTGCTTGCCAGTCGGTTTGCCGCAAACTCCACACTGAACTCGGTACACCACTCACTCCCTGATTTTCCTCTGCGAACAGACGCCACACTAGACGATTTAAAAATCACTCCTTCTCAGGTACATGCTATTATAAAAAACCTAGACACCTCAAAAGCATGTGGACCAGATCTCATCCCGGCTGTGCTATTAAAAAAATGCTCTGCCGAGGTTGCTCCAGTTCTGTCCAAACTTTACAATAAATGCCTTAACGAATCTTGTTTTCCCGACTGCTGGAAAACCGCCTCTGTGGTACCAGTCTTCAAGAATTCTGGTGAAAGAACTGACCCACTAAATTATCGCCCCATTAGCCAAAATATTTGAGTCCTTAGTTAATCAAGCCCTAGTCCAGCACCTAACAGCTGCTAAACTCCTGACTGACAAACAATATGGATTCAGGCAAGCCCGTTCAACAGCAGATACTGTAGTTTCTGAACGTATATACCGTTCATTAGATAAAACAGAGGAGGGTAGAGCGGTAGCCCTTGATATATCTAAGGCTTTTGACAGGGTATGGCACGATGGTCTTCTAAGGAAAATTAGATCATATAGAATCACTGGAAGAATTCATAATGTAATTAAATCCTTCTTAAGTAATAGAAAAATCAAAGTTGTCCTCGACGGTCGTACATCCAAACAGTATGACATAAATGCGGGAGTACCTCAGGGGTCTATCCTTGGACCTCTATTATTCCTGATATTCATAAATGACTTACCTGATAAAATTGTTTCGGAGATGGGTATATTTACCGATGACACTACTCTCTATAACAGATATGAGGGGAAAACAAATGAACACATATCCAAGGAAATAGCAGACACTCTAGAGGATGACCTCCAATCCGTAGGGGAATGGGGACAAAAATGGTTGGCCACATTCAATGCTGCTAAGACTAAGCTTGTTTCCTTCAATAACTACAAGAAACCTTCTCTATCACCAATAGTAATGGCCAAGAACACATTGCCCGAAAGTACTTCTTTTAAACTTCTCGGCCTAACGTTTACAGGGAATATAAACTGGAATAGATACATTGAGAGCATTGCCAAGGCTGCTACAAGGAAGGTTGGCTCCCTCTACCGTGCTAGAAAACTACTTACGCCTGACAGTATCCTATACCTCTATAAGACAACCATTCGCCCATGTATGGAGTACTGTTGTCACATCTGGGCTGGTGCATCTGCTGCTTGTCTCTCGCTCTTGAACAGAGTTCAAAAGAGAGTCGCCAACCTGATAGGTCCTGAACTGTCATCTAGGCTTCAGCCTCTGTCCCATCGACGAGATGTTGCATCCCTCTGCCTTTTCTACAAATACTTTAATGGTGAATGTTCTGACAAACTGCAAACACTTGTACCTCCCCGACGTAACTACCCCCGACAACCCGACAAGCTACTAATTCTCATCCCTTTACAGTAGAGATCCCTAGGTGCAAGAAAGCCTTTTACTCCAATAGTTCCTTCCCCAGAAAAAAACTTTTTTTCTCATTTAATCAAATCTTTTATATTTTATTTACAATTGTGCTTGCTATTTTCCCAAGCTTTCATTTTCTTTGATATTTTATTTACAAAATACTGTTGATGTATCTAGTAGTTGCTATTCTCCTGGTAATTCTTTTGCTACGCAAAATGTTATGTATTAAGTGATGTAGCAAAATCAAAAATTTAGAAAAAAAAGTTTATTTTTAACTTTTTGTCAAACGAATAAACATAAAATTACATGTGAAAAAACATTGTTGTTTGTTTTGTTATGTTTTTGTTAAAATTCCAAAAACACGTCTTTTTTTTTAATTTCAACTCATGCAATGGGTATAAATTCGATTTTTAATTCTTAAAGGAAACTAACGTTTTTATAAGTCTGTAAGTGGCGTACCGGGAAAATATTTGTTTCTAAAAAATAAAAGGGAATGAAATGTATTTTTACAAAATACATGAATATAGCGAATAAAATAATTACACATGAAAATTTGGTTATTTTTATTTATTTCTGAGAGAGCATTAGTAAATTATCAGAATAATTTTTTTTTCATATTACATTAAAAATAATAAATTATATTAATATGTGTGCACGATGTTTATATACCTGTTTTCCTTCTGTCGTCACAAATACAACTTTTAAAAACATATTTTATATCATTTATATTAATTATCAGTGTGATTTGCCTAAAATAACCGTCTTACCAAAGCCAGTAACTATGCTATATTATCGATAACCTCGACGACGACGACGACGACGACGACGACGACGACGACGACGACGACGACGACGACAAAAACCATTTCATAAGGATATCATATATATAAAAAAAAATATAGCGTCTGTTGGCATTTTTTAAATTACTTCTCATGTAAGGGAGAATAACCCTTTAGATCGTAATTTTTTTTATTTATTTTTGTTTCATCCGTGATTTGATATAATTAATTGGTACTTGTACAGTTTAATCAATACATCAAAAAATGAAAATATTGAAAAAAAATTTTATTTTACGTACTCGTTACGGAATAAAGTTTTCATGCAAACATAATCACTAAATGTGATCAAGCAGTTTTTAAATTTTTTACCGAGGAAAATCAAATTTTACTGAGATCGATCGCGTAGCGGCCATCTTTTTTTCACTTAGGAGAAGGGAGCACCAGAGGGAGATAACTTACAGTTTGTCAAAATTTGACGAGTTTATTTTAAAACATGAGCAGAAAAATACTTAGATAATTTTTTTTTTTCAGTTATTTTACAAAGTTTTTGTGTCTTTTTTAAAATCTTTTTTGTTTTCTCCTTTGGTAATAATTATTTGCGTTTGCGTGTCACTAAAAAGCCAAATGACGACGATAGATCGATTTCATTCAAATTTGATTTGCCTCTCTAAAAAAAAGTACTTGATCAAATTAAATTACTTTTTTTTTCGGAGAACTTCATTCGATAACGGGTACGTACAATATAACTCTATTTTTTTCAATGTTTTCGTTTTTTTAATGTCTTGGTAAAACTATACAAGTGCCAATTAATGAAATACAAAACTGTTTGATTTAATTACATAAAAACGTTGTTGTTTGGTTTAGTGCTTTGGTTTGAATTCTAAAAGTTTTCATTCGTTTGTATTTGTTCTCATTGAAAAGATTATGAATTTATGTTGTTCACATGTAAACGACCTTGACATTGAATATTACAATAAAATGTAAGTTCCGTTAAGAATTGAGGTATTTTGTAAAAATGTTGGTAAGTTTAAATTAAAGTAAATTATTTGTTATGGATTATTATTATTATTAGTGAATGAAAAAGTTGTGATATACTGATATTGGTGAGAATATTATGAAGGTATTTTAGTGTTTTATTAATGTTAGTGGTAAGTATATATAAAAACAGTGGTGGACACCACACAAAAATTATACTCATCTGCTTCACGTCCTTCGGGGCCTGGGCAGCGGGTGTCAAGCAAAGACCAGCAAAGACCATATGTGGGGGTAACACCACATATAAGACCTTGGTCAATGTAGTTGGTCCCCATTACCCCTTCACTCCTCACTTTAAAAATCGGCCTTGTGCCTAATTTGCTCGGTGGGGAAGCAAATAAATAATACTTACCTGACATAGGTAAGGCCCTGGTCGTTCGGGGCCTGGGCAACAAGTGTCAAGCAAGGACCATATGTGGGGGCGACCCCACATATAAGACCTTGATCAATGTAGGGGAAACCCTTCATACCAATTGTCACTATCCAGACCCCCTACTCCCCGGGGAGTTGGTCCCTATTTCCCCTTCACTCCTCACTTTAAAAATTTGCTGTGTGCCTAATTTGCTCGGTGGGGGAGCAAATAAATACCCTTACCTTACGTATGGGTAACGGTGATCATTAAGGTCGTTCCCCCAGAGCGAGGCCCATCAATTGCACTGCGGTTGGGTTGACCTTTGCGATCGTCCCAAATGTGGACGACTCGGACGTGCTATTTCTAAGTGTGGGGTCTGCATACGTGCTTACCCCGATAATACAATCAAAATCAGAAATCCCTTCCTACTTCTTCCAAGAATCTCTCGCTCGTAGGTCTATACTCCCTCTGCTTAATCACCGGTCTCTGTAATACCAAGAAACGGGCCATTTCTCTCGGCCAGTTTATTATCCACTCCAATTTACACGTTCTGATTGTATCTAATTTGCATGTAAATGTTATCAATTTTTTTAAAATATATTTACAAAACTTTTGAAGTTTTAAAAGAAAAAATATATATTTACAAAACATTTTGTTTGAAGTAACAGAAAGACACCCATTTATTTAAA
This sequence comes from Euprymna scolopes, assembly GCF_053919585.1. Classification (NCBI taxonomy): domain Eukaryota; kingdom Metazoa; phylum Mollusca; class Cephalopoda; order Sepiida; family Sepiolidae; genus Euprymna; species Euprymna scolopes. Next base: position 109,387,717 of record NC_136508.1, on the reverse strand, counting down.
TATCTTTTATTTAAATACGTTCGTTTTGTTACTTATTAAAAAAAATGTTTTTTAAATATATATTTTTCTTTTAAATCTTCAAAAGTTTTGTCAATATATTTAAAAAAAATTGCTGGTGAATATTCGAGCATGTTTGCTATTTGATGCGTTTACAAACAACCGACGCCATGTGCTTGTGCTAATGTCAAGGTCGAATCACCCGTGTTAGTTGAAATGTGCGCCGGTCACCGCCAGATGGCGTCGCCTGCTGCAGGGTATCTATTCTTTACTTGATCCTAGTATTATTATTAATCTTTTATCCAATATTTTAGATTTAAGAATGTGATCATATTCTTCTATAAAGTTTACATAAAATGATCACCCATTTAGTGGCCATCACTACAAAATTCAAAATCTACTTTAATTGGCCAATACGTTTCAATAACCTTAAAAATATCAGCAAGGAAATTTTTAAAATATAATTATTATTTAAGATTTTAGAGTAAGGTATCACTTTGCTATATAAATTTATTGCAAAATGATCACCCATTTAATGACTAGTTAATGGTCAACATGACATGTAATTGTTCGATGATTCAAATTTTTGTGGCAGAGGAAAATTGACTTTTGCTTTTTTAGTTTTTTTCATTTTGTATTTTCATGTAACAATTTAATAAACAAAACACACCATAAAATATCATTCTGTATTTTCATGTAACAATTTAATAAACAAAACACACAATTAAATATCATTTTGTATTTTCATGTAACAATTTAATAAACAAAACACACCATAAAATATCATTTTGTATTTTCATGTAACAATTTAATAAACAAAACACACCATAAAATATCATTCTGTATTTTCATGTACCAATTTAATAAACAAAACACACCATTAAATATCATTCTGTATTTTCATGTACCAATTTAATAAACAAAACACACCATAAAATATCATTTTGTATTTTCATGTAACAATTTAATAAACAAAACACACCATAAAATATCATTCTGTATTTTCATGTACCAATTTAATAAACAAAACACACCATAAAATATCATTCTGTATTTTCATGTACCAATTTAATAAACAAAACACACAATAAAATATCATTCTGTATTTTCATGTAACAATTTGATAAACAAAACACACCATAAAATATCATGCTGTATTTTCATGTAACAATTTAATAAACAAAACACACCTTAAAATATCATTCTGTATTTTCATGTAACAATGTAATTAACAAAACACACCATAAAATATCATTCTGTATTTTCATGTAACAATTTAATAAACAAAACATACCATAAAATATCATTCTGTATTTTCATGTAACCATTTAATAAACAAAACACACCATAAAATATCATTCTGTATTTTCATGTAACAATTTGATAAACAAAACACACCATGAAATATCTTTCTGTATTTTCATGTAACAATTTAATAAACAAAACATACCATAAAATATCACTGACCATAACACACCTTTGCATTAAGTGACAACGCGACAGTTATTAGCTGGCTTTCTACCAGTATTTTGTTAGATTTTTCGATTTGTAACTATTATCGGGACTCCAAAGATGACTGTCTCATGTCAGCGTTTTTTTTTTTGTTTAGTTCTAACGTAAGGTTCGGCAGTAATTATTTTCAAATTTAATAAACGCTTCAAAATAAGTTAAAACAAAAAAATCTTATCCAGGCAGGTATAAGAATAACTTGTATTGCCTTTGTCAACGTTTATTTCTTATGCATTTTTTAAACCACTTTTTCGATTTCTAAATAAATAAACGCTTAAAAATAAGTTTAAAAAACAGAAAAACTTATCCAGGTTTGTAAATGAGAAACTGACACCGTTTTACAATTTGTCAGTCTGCAGAGGGAGACAACTCTCGTTTACTAATAGATTCGTTCATTTTTCATCTCATAATGTAGAATGCTGTATTTTTTAATTCAAACATTAACAAAAATAAAGCTGCGACGAATTTTTTTAATGTAGCAAAGTTGATAACATTAACATTACCAAATGTAGTCTTTACACAACTATTAAGAGAAAAGCAACCAACGATATTTTCATTAGATGAAAATATTTTTATTCTAAATTTCGGCAACTTTTTTTTTACGTAATTAAAAAGTAAATGTATGGCAAGGTTATTAAGAAATCAGTCTTTAACCTTTAAAAGCTTCCGAGAATGAATAATAACACAAGGATGAAACTTTTAATCCGAGGCGATTTTTTTTTTTACTGTAACAAAGCTTATAATATTAATAGCACCAACATCTAATTTTTAACATTACAAAACATGAAAATGCAATGAAAGTTGTAAGCTGCGCAAGTTTTTTTTTTTTTTTTTTACATTTTTTATGACTTTATAAGAGATTCAATGCGAGGATAGGAAATTATATTTTTTCTTCAGACAAAATGTTTTGAAAAACAAAGATGAAAATATGAAAAAAGATTTTTTTATTGAACAACATATTAATAATACCAACATGAAGTGAATCGCAGTTTTCGTTGAATAAAAATTACAACTAGATTTTCATAAAAGAAAAAAAGGTTACCTTTAAAACTTCCTACAATGTGTCTGTTATTTCTGTGACTGAATCTCAATTAGCCGGTGATATACTGAATTTAATATGTAAATATTCAATTATGTGGGTGCAATTTTATTAGAATTATTAATAATTAACTATTTTTTGTCAATAGTTGTTACACATTTTTTTTATACTTTAATATAACAAAATATATATTTAACAAAATATAACGGGGCTATATGTAGTGATTTAGTTATGTTTAGAAAAGTTCATTTTGTTTTAATTAACTTTAGTTTGCAATAAACTCATCAATAACCTATGTTTTGCAATTTCGTCTATCATTCTAGTCTTCTCTCTCAAATCACATATTAGTTTGATATTTCAGACAACCAAATACTTCTGTCTAATCCATGTATAGGTACAATCACCGAAAAAAATTTATCTAAAACTTAAAAAAAGACATTTATATGGCATATTAACAAAAAATGACAAATTAAAAAAAACTAAAAAAACTTCATTAAAATTTCAATAGGAAAATGAGTGTAAAAATAATTAATGTTTTGAAACTTTCGACTGTAATGAATTATGTCAAAATACCAAATAAAATAAAATGCACTTTTTTTAAAACTAAAATATTTTGAAATTTCCGACGATAATGAATTATAATGTCAAGATATTAAATAAAATAAAATGTACTTTTTTAACAAAAAATGCATAAATATTAAAAAAAAAAGTTCAGATTAAACTTGATAGTCGTTTTCATATAATAATGCACTAAATTTATTGATGTATCATAAAAGGTTATGCTTATTTAAACACAATAGTTTTAAAAGTACACAATAAAAACCTTTTTCTGTAAAAAGTTCGGATTAAACTTGATAGTCGTTTTCATATAGTAATGCACTAAATTTATTGATATTTTTAATAATCCAAAAATACCAACCATGAAGGCGAAAAGGAATTTCGAGTTAAAATAAAAAACAAAATAAAACAAGCAAATAGTTTTTCTTTGCTTTTCTGAGAAAAGAACAAGAATCGTGTTATATGCAATATTTAAAACAAACAGAAAAAAAGAAAGAGAAAATTGTATAAAATAATTTTTATTTACTTTCCTCCGTACAACGGCAGTTACACACTAGTGTTCTAAATGTGGGGAAAAGTATTAGGTTGACAAGAAAGCTTTTGCGGTTTTAAACTTTTAAACTGAAACGAGCATATCTCGGCTTAAGTAAAACAAATATTGATTGAAATAAAAACCATTAGAATCAACACTTTTGCCAACGTTAAACAAGTGTATGATAGGCCTCACTTTTTCTAGGTCGAATTCAATGCCATTTTGGCGCGTGTGTATAACCACAAAACACATTTTCTTTTAGAGACTGGTTCCTTCGCTCAACTGGTTTTACATACCCTCATCACCTGGGCTGTATCTATTCGCATTTGCTGACTGTGGGTTGATGCCATTTCAGCTACTCTGCATATGTTTACACTCTGTTTTGTGGACATCGTCAGATTCCCAACAAGCACCTTTCAAGACTGTAAGAGAAACAATCACGAACTCACCCATTCTTACATACTACGACCCCCACAAGAAAGTGACGCTGGAGAATGATGCATGTGAGTATGGGTTAGGATCAGCGCTAACACAATTTGACAAACTAGTTGCGTTTGCATGTAGGTCAATATCAGTGGATGAACACACATATGCACAAATTGAGAAGTAGATGCTGGCAGTTGTATATGGTCTAGAAAAATTCCACCACTATACTCAATGAATAGAAGTGGTAGTTTTGACTGACCACAAGCACCTCGTCTCAATCAGCAAAAAGCCACGATCAACAGCACTAAAACGGCTACAGAACCTCCTGCTACGGGCACAGCAATACAATTACATACTCCAATATAATCCAGAGAAAGATATCTCATTAGCAGATATGCTTTCATCAGCACCAACAAGTAAGCCAATGTCAGATGAAATAACATCAGTGAATAATCTGACAATGTAACCAGTATCAAAACACAGGCTCGCAGAGATTCACCAAAAGACAGTTGAGGACTTCAACATGAGAGCACTAGCAGTAGTATTATTTATCAAATTGTTTTCTTTATGTACTTTAGTGTCCCCCATAGAGTGGCCTCCAGAAGTTTTCAACATCTACTTGAGTTGATGGGAAGCTCACCTATATTTCTTCTCTAACGAGGTTCCTATAAACAATTCTTGGGTTTTGTTGCAAAAGTCTATTTGTACTTTTTGCTTTAAAGTTTTGGGGGTTTTTTTGTGCAGCTGAGGCTTTTATGTCAGCCTGATTTCTGACATCTGCGCTGGGTTTTGGAAGATGTTGCATTATTAGTTGCAGTGACACGTCGGGTATATTTCTGGTTTGTTTTTGGTAGACATCTAAGACTTGGACTTGTTGGCATTGTCTCAGGGAGTTGTGTCAGGTGAGAATTTGTTGTAGTGTCTTCCTGTTGGGTTTGCCAGATCTTGGGTATAGGGACGGGATTACTGATTGGACTAATATTGTTTTTAGCCATTTTCTGGACATCTTTTAGCTGGGATATTTGCGCCACAGAAAAAAATGTTCCTCATAAAATTAGACTTCTGACATGTTATCTTTTCCTTCTCAATCTTTTTCTTGTCTGGACAGTGGTGTGTAAAAACTCTTTTCCATTGCTTACAAGGTTCTGTTAGTTTTTTATATTCTATTTTGGCATATTCCATTGACCAAATCCTCTCTACTCCACTGGATTTGGACAAATTATGCAGTGTTCTATTTGGTAAAATCAATCGCTGCTTCACTAAAAACTTTCTTCTTGATTGAGTCTCTAACATCTTTTGGGAGATATTTATGTACTTGGGATACAATTGAAAGTAAGTTCTTAGTGAAGTTTTCTCTTTTAGTAAGGTTGACGATTTAAATTGGGCCTCAAATACGTTAACTTTTTCCTCCCCCGTATTTCATACGTTTAGTATAGGAAACAGTAAAAAATTGTTTTCTTTTTCCCAAATAGACCCCTTTACTTGGTTATATTGTCTTTTCCTTGTAGTCTTTGTTTGGTCTAGCCGGATTACAGGACAAGAATTTGACTGATGTGGTAGAGTGTCCAGCTTAGTGTTGTTATTTGTGGCCACATACCTAGGAGAAGATGCGCCGTTATTTTCCTAGGACTCCGTGATTAGCAATGCAGCTGGGATTTTTTTTATCCTGGGCGACATCCTGCCAGTTTGTTTAGTTTTATTTTTCATTTTCATTTAAATTCGAATATTTGATCAGGTTTTACTTTAAATTGCAAATTAAAAGTATTCTCATATCAGAGTCCCTGGTAAACCCCTGTAGAATGAGACTGAAGACACTCGAGGTTGGTGTCTAGTAGGCATTCAATTCTCCTCAGCGTGAGTTCTCATATGTGTAACTAATAATGATTTTTGCGAACAAGAATATCCACACACTTCACAAGAATGTGGACTTTCCCTAGTGTGAGTTATCATATGTGTAACTAATGATGATTTTTGAGAACAAGAATATCCGCACACTTCACAAGAATATGGCTTTTCCCCAGTGTGAGTTCTCATATGTGTAACTAATGATGATTTGTGAGAATAAAAATATCCGCACACTTCACAAGAATATGGCTTTTCCCCAGTGTGAGTTCTCATATGTGTTACTAAATGTGATTTGCGAGAATAAGAATATCCACACACTTCACAAGAATATGGCTTTTCCCCAGTGTGAGTTCTCATATGTGTAACTAATGATGATTTTTGAGAACAAGAATATCCGCACACTTCACAAGAATGTGGCTTTTCCCCAGTGTGAGTTCTCATATGTGTAACTAATGATGATTTGTGAGAATAAGAATGTCCACACACGTCACAAAAATGTGGCTTTTCCCCAGTGTGAGTTCTCGTATGTCTCACTAATACTGATTTTTGAGAACAAGAATATCCACACACTTCACAAGCATGTGGCTTTTCTCCAGTGTGAGTTCTCATATGTTTCACCAATGATGATTTGTGAGAACAAGAATATTCACACACTTTACAAGAATGTGGCTTTTCCCCAGTGTGGGTTCTCATATGTGTCACTAAATTTGATTTTTCAGAAAAAGAATGGCCGCACACTCCACAAAAATGTGGCTTTTCCCCAGTGTGAGTTCTCATATGTGTCACTAATACTGATTTTTGAGAACAAGAATATCCACAAACTTCACAAGAATGTGGCTTTTCCCCAGTGTGAGTTCTCATATGTATCACTAACTTTGATTTTTCAATAAAAGAATATCCACATACTTCACATGAATGTTGCTTTTCCCCTGGGTGAGTTCTCATATGTATCACTAATTTTGATTTGTTAAAACAAGAATATCCACAAACTTCACAATCACTGGATTTTCTGTAATGTGTATATAACTCTTCACACATATATGTCTAATAAAGTTGTCTGCTACCGTTTTTGTTGTCATCCATGTAAGGAAATAATTGTATATAGAATACTGTTTTAGAAGGATGGTCCCTTAATATTCATTAAAAACATTCAAGCAGGAACGTCTGCAAATAAAAAATAAATGAAATTCTACATTTTAATATCATTGTTTATTTTAATCATGCCAACAAAACCAGAAACATAACTTTATAACACATCTAAAAATCACAGAAATAAACACTTAATTCACATACATATTGTTTAGATTTAAAATAATATTCATAGTATTTTGTAATAGATAAAGAAATTATGCAATTAATAAAGTAAAATAAACAATAATGTAGTAAGAATTTGCTACTGATAATAATAAAAATAGTAAGAATTTATAGGAACAATAAACATACAGCTACTATAGTTGCTACTGGTAATTATAAAAATATATTGCTAACAATAGAAATATAAGTTTATAATACAATAAAAATGAATTTAAATACTCAGTAAATTCAAGTTAATAATACAAATGAATATATAATCTAGTTACTTAGCAATGGATAATAACATGGTCTTTTAAAAGAGCTTTCGTTTTAAGTCATATATGTGGAAATATAGCCGCTTATTCATAATATGTTTGATATTAAACTGAATATTTTCCTAACATTACATATTTTTTAATACTCATAATACCGAATTTAATGCAGCAGAATTAGGTTCTTATTTTTTTTACTTTTTTTTAGAAATCAAGTTTTTTTCATTCAACAAATTATTTCCTCCAACGCTTTTGAATGCATTATTATCATTCCCATATTTTATTATACAAATAATATCAGCAATTGTACTAATCGATTATCAGAATTTCATTTTTTTAATTAACGTCTGGTAATACATATTCGTATACCATATACATTATATTCTTATTATTGTATATATTCTTAGTAGTTATTTTAACTTTTATTAAAATAATTTTTTTTTCACGTTCGCGAAATGATTACTAGCACTCAACGAATTATTTCATCACACTTTTTAAGCATATTTCATTTAATTGTACATTTTTTTTAGTTTTTTTAATGATTTTTATTCTAATTATTTTCACCTTCTAATAGTATAACTTATTTAAATGTATTAATGTTGAAAGCTTAGTATGAATTTTAATATGGCCTATGAAATTCAACTATTATACTCATCGTCTACGAAATAATCTTCTTTTTTCTTCTGCATATTAATGTTGACTCATAGATTCCAATTCTGTATGGCAGAACCTGCATTTGTTGTCATTGCTGACACCTGCCATTTTCTTGAATGCATTGGTCATCAATCCCTGGTCTTCATCAGCCATTATAACCCTTTCCAGATCCTGGTGGAGGGCTCTCCTTTTGAGCCAAAAGAAGCTTAATATGAATTTAAATATGACCTGTAAAATGAGCCTATTCAACTCATGATCTACGAACAATTTCTTTCTTTCTTCTGCATATTAATGTTGTATCTATAACCTGTAGATTTATTACTGTCTTTTAAACCGTCTTAATTCGCTTTAAAATTACTTTTACTTTACTATTTTTACTGGATTTTGGATATTTATATCTTTAAACCTTTTTAATTCGCTTTAAAATTACATTTTCTTTTTGAACCAAGAAATAATAAACATTTTCTTCTTTGATGAACCGATGAAAAGTCTGATGATTTGCATGGTTTATGCAATGACACACGTGTAAGACGCAGCAATTTAAACAATATGTAAGTGAATTTAATGTTTAATAACGTTACATATGTTCTGAAAGTATAAATCCTTTTCATTCAGTTTAATACACCGTTGCAATTTTAAGATATGCTTATTGAATAAATACATTATAAACGTATATCTGTTTTAAGGAGCATGCGCATATGCGTTTGTGTGTGAGTGGAAATCATAAAGCACATGGATATATGAAAATTTTAATGTAATATTTACCATGACAGAAATATATCTAGCTTCATCAGAAAACGTTTTTTTTGGGGGGGTACTAAAGCACATGCATACTCTTGATATAGGAATACGTAAATTTATCAAAAGTCTCGACAATTTCTTCAAAGAGACTTATTTAATTCCAAAACTAATTCGGTTGGAAAATCTATACATTTATTTTTTATTAGTTATTTCTTGTTTTCCGTATATATTTCTCAAATTTAAAGCATATTATTAAAATTTATAGATTGTTTAAGGATATCCGTTTATCGCTAATTCATTTGAAAATAGACATTGTTGTTACTACATGTGTTTAACTCATCAGCAAGTTAATATTCAATCTTTGACTATTAGTTTTAACAAAAATTGTTATTTAATATTTTTAATACACTATTTACATAGTAAGGATATTACAAAGCCTGCATAGACCTTTCTAGAAAATTACTTATATGAGAGTATGCTATATATTTACAAAGCTAAAATTACCAGATATATTGTGTATTGTTGCAAATATGTATTTTGTATTGTTGCAAATATGTATTATGTATTGTTGCAAATATGTATTATGTATTGTTGCTAATGTGTATTATGTATTGTTGCTAATATGTATTATGTATTGTTGCAAATATTTATTATGTATTGTTGCAAATATGTATTATGTATTATGTATTGTTGCAAATATATATTGTGTATTGTTGCAAATATGTATTATGTATTGTTGCAAATATGTATTATGTATGCTTCAAATATGTATTATGTATTGTTGCAAATATGTATTTTGTATTGTTGCAAATATATATTATGTATTGTTGCAAATATATATTGTGTATTGTTGCAAATATATATTGTGTATTGTTGCAAATATTTATTATGTATTGTTGCAAATATGTATTATGTATTGTTGCAAATATGTATTATGTATTGTTGCAAATATTTATTATGTATTGTTGCAAATATGTATTATGTATTGTTGCTAATATGTATTATGTATTGTTGCAAATATGTATTATATATTGTTGCAAATATGTATTATGTATTGTTGCAAATATATATTGTGTATTGTTGCAAATATGTATTGTGTATTGTTGCAAATATTTATTATGTATTGTTGCAAATATGTATTATGTATTGTTGCAAATATGTATTTTGTATTGTTGCAAATATGTATTTTGTAATGTTGCAAATATGTATTATGTATTGTTGCAAATATATATTGTGTATTGTTGCAAATATATATTGTGTATTGTTGCAAATATTTATTATGTATTGTTGCAAATATGTATTATGTATTGTTGCAAATATGTATTATGTATTGTTGCAAATATGTATTATGTATTGTTGCTAATATGTATTATGTATTGTTGCAAATATGTATTATGTATTGTTGCAAATATGTATTATGTATTGTTGCAAATATTTATTATGTATTGTTGCAAATATGTATTATGTATTGTTGCAAATATGTATTATGTATTGGTGTTAATATGTATTATGTATTGTTGCTAATATTATTGTGTATTGTTGCAAATATTTATAATGTATTGTTGCAAATACGTATTTTGTATTGTTGCAAATATGTATTATGTATTGTTGCAAATATATATTGTGTATTGTTGCAAATATTTATTATCTATTGTTGCAAATATGTATTATGTATTGTTGCAAACATTTATTATGTATTGTTGCAAATATGTATTTTGTATTGTTGCAAATATGTATTATGTATTGTTGCAAATATGTATTTTGTATTGTTGCAAATATGTATTATGTATTGTTGCAAATATGTATTATGTATTGTTGCAAATATGTATTATGTATTGTTGCTAATATGTATTATGTATTGTTGCAAATATTTATTATGTATTGTTGCAAATATATATTGTGTATTGTTGCAAATATCTATTGTGTATTGTTGCAAATATGTATTATGTATTCTTGCAAAAATATGTTATGTATTGTTGTAAATATGTATTATGTATTGTTGCAAATATGTATTCTATACTGTTGCACATATGTATTATGTATATTTGAAAATATGTATTGTGTATTTTTGAAAATATCAATTATGTATTGCTGCAAATATGTATTGTGTATTATTGCAAATATGGATTGTGTATTGTTGCAAATATGTATTGTGTATTATTGCAAATATGTATTGTGTATTATTGCAAATATGTATTGTGTATTATTGCAAATATGTATTGTATTGTTGCAAATATGTATTGTGTATTGTTGCAAATATGGATTGTGCATTGTTGCAAACATGTATTGTGTATTGTTGCAAATATATATTTTGTATCATTGCAAATATATATTGTGTATTGTTGCAAATATATATTGTTTATTGTTGCAAATATATATTGTGTATTATTGCAAATATGTATTGTTTATTGTTGCAAATATATATTGTGTATTATTGCAAATATTGCTTTGTGCAACTACCAAGACACTCTTAAATAGAAGCCCTACACCAATGTTAAAGATCAACCCTGTTCCACTCCTACAAGTTATTTAATGAAATGTTCTCTAGTGAACTCATAGCAAATTGTATTCTCTCAACGTATCTACTAACGACCAATCGGGCAAACATCAACATCTTACCATTCTCTTCTATTGGTGCTTGTAAGACTTCTACCGTTTTAGACGAAAAAAGTTAAAAATTGGCGGTTGACTGTTTTATCACTAAAATATTTGTTCATTCTTAATTCATCTGAACGTTAAAATTATTTTTAATCATAGACGTTTAACTTATAAGCGAGTTTAACGTTTTATATTTACATATTAGTAAGACAAAATATTTAAATTATTAACATATAACAAACATTGAACCTAATTATACTATTTTGATTTTCGACTAAACATTTTATAACAATACAACTACCACATATAGATTGATATTTTCTTTGCTTGGGTCGATTACATTTTCTATTTCTTCTCGTGTTTTTCTCAATGTGTCAATCCTATTATTCCACATCAATGAAGGAAAATATCTGTTCATCTCTAATTAAGCTTAACATATTATTTAAAACTTAATCACATGTAAGATCAGCACATTAATTAATAAATCTCTAAAAATGGTATTATATTTAGAAAGTTAATGTTTTTTTTTTATTTTTAAGGAATATAGTTTTTAGAGATTTTATAGTGAATTGTTATAGGCAATGGAAACATGGAATAGAGCTCCACGTTTACTTCTTTGAATAGAAAGGTAATGGAATATGATGATGTATTATAACGAGGTTCCTGAACAGAGAATTGATGAAGAGTAACACGAGATCAACAAGTAAAATAAGTTCATTTTTGTTTCTGTATCTTGCCGATATTTAATGTGCATTGTCAGCCATGGTTTGTGTAGACAGAGCGGCAGGCACTTGCTGATTGAAGTTAATTTGTCCTTTCAACCAGCTTGTTAACGACTTTAAAGAGTTTCTCCCTTTACCGTTGAATGTTTTGATGGTTGTTACACGTAATGCTTTCATATTTCAGATTATTATTGAGCTTTTATTGAATTAAATGTTATTCCATGTGATTATCATTATTGTTGAGTTTTTATTGAATTAAATAGATTTAATATGATAATTCATATTAGTGAGTTTATATCGAATTAAATAAAATTAATATGACTATCATTATTATTGGGTTTTTTATTTAATTAAATTTCATTTAATATGATTATCATTATTATTGAATTTTTTATTGAATTAAATAAGATTACATATGATTATCCTTATTATTGAGTTTTTTATTGAATTAAATATAATTTCGTATGATTATCATTATTATTGAGTTTTTATTGAATTAAAAATTATTTCGTATGATTATCATTATTATTGAGTTTTTATTGAATTAAATATTACTTCATATGATTTTCATTATTATTGATTTTTTATTGAATGAAATATGATTTCATATAATATCATTGTTATTTTTTTGTATTGAATTAAATAGTATTTCATATGGTTATCATTATTATTGATTTTTTATTGAATTAAATATTGTTTTATATGATTATCTTTATTATTGAGATTTTTATTGAATTAAACAGGATTTAATATGATTTTCATTATTATTGAGTATTTATTGAATAAAATATTATTTCATATGATTATCATTATTATTGAATTTTATTGAATTAAATATTATTTCATATGATTATCATTGTTATTGAGTTTTTATTGAATTAAATATTATTTCATATGATTATCATAATTATTGAGTTTTTATTGAATTAAATAGGATTTCATATGATTATCATAATTATTGAGTTTTATTGAATTAACTGTTATTGCATTCTGTTATCATCATTATTAATTTTTATTGAATTATATAATATTTCATATAATTATCATTATTATTGATTTTTATTGAATTAAATGGAATTTCATATGAATATCATTATTATTGATTTTTTTATTGAATTAAATATTATTTTCATATGATTATCATTATTATTGAGTGCTCTTCAATTTAATACAATTGAATATGATTATCATTATTATTGAACTTTTTCTTATATTAAATAAAATTACATATGATTATAATTATTATTGAGTTTTTATTAAATTAAATATTATTTTCATATGATTATAATTATTATTCAGTTTGTAATGTATTAAATAAAATTTATATTAGTATCATTATTATTGACTTTGTATTGAATTTTATATTATTTCATATGATTATCATTATTATTGGGGTTTTATTTAATTAAATATGATTTTATATGATTATCATTATTATTGAGATTTTATGGAATAAAATGTTATGTCATATGATTATCATGAATATTGAGTTTTATTGAATTAAATATGATTTCATATGATTATCAGTATTATTGAGTTTTTATTGAATTAAATGTTATTTCATATAGTTATCATTATTATTGAGTTTTTATTGAATTAAATATGATTTCCTATGATGATCGTTATTATTTAGTTTTTATTGAATTAAATATTATTTCATATGAGTATCATTATTATTGAGTTTTTATTGAATTAAATATTATTTCATATTATTATCATTATTTTGGAGTTTTTATTGAATTCAATAAAATTTAATATGAATATTATTATTATTTTTTATAGAATTTAATAACATTTTATATGATTATCATTATGAAGTTTTTTATAAAATTAAATAAAATTTAATATGATTATAATTATTATTAAGTTTTCATTTAATTAAATAAAATTTCATATGATTATCATTATTATTGAGTCTTTCTGTAAATGAATATTATTTCATATGATGATCATTATTATTGAGTTTTTATTGAATTAAATATTATGTCATATAGTTATCATTATTAATGAGGTTTTATTGAATTAAATATGATTTAATAATATGATGATTATTGTTGAGTGTTTATTGAATTAAATATTATTTCATATGAGTATCATTATTATTGAGTATTTCTCGAATTAGCTAAGATTTTATATGATTATCGACTTTAATGTGTTTTTTCCTTTAACATCGAGTGTTTTCAGGCTTGTTACACCTAAAATTTTATCTGCTGCAATCAATTTTGAATGTCGTTTATATAGTGCTGAGATGATATTAAGTAATAAAATTAGCTGAGGATAAGTAAGTGCCATATTAAACGATATGCTATTTCAAAGGACCCTGAGTTTCCATATTCTCATTATCGTCTTTACTGTTTGTATAGCAAACTTTACCCGGACATTTAATTGTATTATGTGTAAGGAGTGTGTAACAACTCACCTGTCAAATTGATTGGCCCTTAAAATATTTAAGTGCTGTATCAATGCTAATTCATCTTCACTTAACATATATATATTGTTCGGTACTACTTGAGTGTTTGGTGAGCACTGGATTAAATAGGGTTACCGAACATTTCTGTGCTGGCATCATCCATTTTGATTGTTGTTTATAAAGTGCAAACTTAAGAGGTATAAAGTTATTTAATTAGAACTAAAGCACAAGTTGTTCACGGGAGAGACTTTATAGAATTTTATGATCTCTACAGAATATCTTCTTACAAAATGCTGAAACATTTTGGATTTAAATTTGCGACCCCATTTTTTAAGAGTTTGTAACAGTTGCTTTTTTAAAAGTTGATTTTTACACAATAGTTAATATATTTGTTCAAGTTTAAGAAAAGTTTAAAATTATTATATTTTATTATTTATATAAAATTATGATATTATTTTATTATTTATATTAAATTATGATATTATTTTATTATTTTTTTTATTAAATTATGATATTGTATCAGTGAACATTTTACGTTTGAAATTTTATATACGGACGTTTGATTTGTATTTTACAAAGGAGTCACCATTATTAAGGCCCAGATGCCACTCGAGCATAAGGGTTAATAAGTATACAGTGGTCAATGGAACACTGTTATAGTAATTGTTAGTAGAAATTTAGTAAATATTATATTCAGCTGGAAAGTATGCAAATGGAAGAGTTCCACAGGTGTGCATTCCAAGAAAGAAACTTTGTTCATGGAATCTATGTTTATGTTTAGTCACAGATAAAGAGTGGGGGAAATTATTGATAGTTTTTTCAGCTAGACGAGTGTTTCTCATGAACGTTTGGCAAGAGGGACTATAGACTGGAGCTCAGACGAGCACGTCATGAAAATAATGATAAAGCAAAGACAAGCTGTGAGAAAGAGTTTGCAGGAAAGAGAAAATGGCATTACCCACTAGTCTACGGAGTCTACTATTAACTCTCAAGGCAGGGAACATGAGTTGGAATAGATACATTGAGATAATTGCCAAGACTGCTGTGAAGAAGGTGAGCTCTCTCTCTTCCCTGCTAGAAAGTTACTTAAACTTGAAAATATCCTATACCTCTACAAACCTACCATTCGCCCATGTTGGCGTATTGTTGTGACATTTGGGCTGGTGAATCTGCTACTAGTTTCTCTCTCCTGGGCAGGGTTCAAAAGAGAGTTGCCAACTTGGTAGATCCTGAACTGTCATCTAAGTTTCAGCCTCTGTCCCCTCAACAAAATATTGCATCCCTCCACTTGTTTTACAAGTATTTTAAAGCTCTTGTACCCCCTTTAATGAAAATACCCCCCACAAACCCAACAAGCAGCAAAGTTCCACCCCTACACAGTAGAGATCCCTAGATGTCTGAAAATCTTCTACTGTAATAGTTTGTGAACGTAATAAAAGAATAACTTTATGTAAACGAAATAAAAGAATCATTTTATGTAAACGAAATAAAATAATCATTTTATGTAAACGAAATAAAAGAATCATTTTATGTAAACGAAATAAAAAACATTTGTGTAAACGTAATTAAAGTATCATATTATGTAAACGAAATAAAATAAGCATTTTATGTAAACGAAATAAAAAACATTTGTGTAAACGTAATAAAAAAATCATTTCATGTAAACGTAACAAAAAAATCATTTTATGTAAACGTAATAAAAAAATCATTTTATGTAAACGAAATAAAAGAATCATTTTATGAAAACGTAATAAAATAATTATTTGATGTAAACGTAATAAAAAAATCATTTTATGTAAACGAAATAAAAAAAAACATTTTATGTAAACGTAATAAAATAATTATTTGATGTAAACGTAATAAAAAAATCATTTTATGTAAACGAAATAAAAAAAACATTTTATGTAAACGTAATAAAATAATCATTTTATGTAAACGTAATAAAAGAATCATTTTATGTAAACGTAATAAAAGAATCATTTAATGTAAACGTAATAAAAAAATCATTTTATGTAAACGTAATAAAAGAATCATTTTATGTAAACGTAATAAAAAAAACATTTTATGTAAACATAATAAAATAATCATTTTATGTAAACGTAATAAAAGAATCATTTTATGTAAACGTAATAAAAGAATCATTTTATGTAAACGTAATAAAAAAACATTTTATGTAAACGTAATAAAATAATCATTTTATGTAAACGTAATAAAATAATCATTTTATGTAAACGTAATAAAAGAATCATTTTATGTAAACGTAATAAAAGAATCATTTTATGTAAACGTAATAAAAAAAAACATTTTATGTAAACGTAATAAAATAATCATTTTATGTAAACGTAATAAAAGAATCATTTTATGTAAACGTAATAAAAGAATCATTTTATGTAAACGTAATAAAAAAAACATTTTATGTAAACGTAATAAAATAATCATTTTATGTAAACGTAATAAAAGAATCATTTTATGTAAACGTAATAAAAGAATCATTTTATGTAAACGTAATAAAAGAATCATTTTATGTAAACGTAATAAAAGAATCATTTTATGTAAACGTAATAAAAAACATTTTATGTAAACGTAATAAAATAATCATTTTATGTAAACGTAATAAAAGAATCATTTTATGTAAACGTAATAAAAGAATCATTTTATGTAAACGTAATAAAAAAAACATTTTATGTAAACGTAATAAAATAATCATTTTATGTAAACGTAATAAAAAAATCATTTTATGTAAACGTAATAAAAGAATCATTTTATGTAAACGTAATAAAAAAAACATTTTATGTAAACGTAATAAAAAAACATTTTATGTAAACGTAATAAAAGAATCAGTTTATGTAAACGTAATAAAAGAATCATTTTATGTAAACGTAATAAAAAAAACATTTTATGTAAACGTAATAAAAAAATCATTTTATGTAAACGAAATAAAAGAATCATTTTATGTAAACGTAATAAAAAAATCATTTTATGTAAACGAAATAAAAAAATCATTTTATGTAAACGAAATAAAAAAATCATTTTATGTAAACGTAATAAAGAATCATTTTATGTAAACGAAATAAAAAAAATCATTTTATGTAAACGAAATAAAAAAATCATATTATGTAAACGTAATAAAAAATCATTTTATGTAAACGTAATAAAAAAATCATTTTATGTAAACGTAATAAAAAACATTTTATGTAAACGTAATAAAAAAATCATTTCATGTAAACGAAATAAAAAAATCATTTTAAAAATAAACAACTTAATTCTTTAAAAAATCTTTTTTTTTTTAATATTTATGTACGTTTTTTGTGCAAAACAAAAAATGTAAATTGTAAACTTTTGGGGAAATTTTAACATTTAAAAAAAAGAAGGCACTTTTTGGCGGTGCCTAGATAAATACAATCTAAACTTGATAGGAAAACAATTCAAAATTATCACAATATATATATATATATATATATATATATATATATATATATATATATATAGACACCGCCAAAAATGGCCGAAAAATAAAGTTGTTGTTTTTTTTTAAAACGAAATTACATTTATTAAAATCCATTATTTCTGAGTAACTTTTTTTTTCCAGAAAGATAAAACGCTGAATTTTATCATATAGAAAACAGAATAATGTAAAACTTTTTCTACTATTTTTAATTAAATTTTAAATGTTAAATTTTCCCAAAAAGTTTACAATTGACATTTTTTGTCTTGCACAAAAAACGTGCATAAATATTTTTTATAAAAGGTTTTTGAAATAATTCATTTATTTATTTGTTGTCTAGCTAAGATTTAGGATGATTTTCTATGAGAATATGCAAAAATATTATAAGTACCTGGATTTCAAATAATTCCACTTATTCATATAGGCAACCAGTTACTTCGCGTCGATCTAGAGTCTAGATCGACACTGTTTACATTTGTATGCGATAAAAAGCAAACTATGGAAGACCAAACAGGCCAAAAAACTTATTTTTCAGTAACGAAAATTTCAATGTATTATTGTGATAATTAAATTGATTGAGTTACCGAGGGTGGCTCGGTGGGAAGGGAAAGACACTCATGGCTGTGAATGGCCTGGCCTGGTGTTTGTTAATGAAGAAAATAGGATGTCTATTCCTTATAGCTTAAATAGACATTCCAGTCTCGTTTCAATCTCGCTGAACGAGAGATTGAGACTATAAAAAGAGTCACCTTTGTAGGCTTGTTGTTGTTGTTGTTGTTGTAGTTTTTTGTTCTTGTCGTTGTTAGAGATCTATCAGACCGGTACAACAACTGTTAACAGCACGTAATATTTACAAGAATACGTTTGCCTGTAAGCAACTAGGTAATTTTTCGTTGCAAGCTAAATGTCTTTTCTTCCCCCCCCCCTACTCGTCGGTAGGAAATATCGATATTATTAATGCTGAGGCTGGCCAGTACCAGATGGGTGACCATTTGTATGAGTTTGGTTTTTAATGTGTATGTGTGTGGGGGCCAGGCTCCCCAAAATGGGGGAGGGGCAATTTAAAGCAGAATAAAAAAAAATTATTTCAGCGCCTTTGGTCCACCGTAGTCGAAAGGCGGCAGACATTTTCAAACGGGATCGAAAAAATGATGCTATTTTTAAAACAAAGGTCACAATATTTCTCGAATTTTTTTTTTTGTATCGATTCTTCAAAGCATGCCCTCTTTAATAATGGTCATGCATTATTTGGCTCGCTAAAAAAAATTTGTTAATTTATTTATCAAAGATTTTTAAAATGGCTTTTTGTCGTAAATTTTTTGTTTTGCTTAACTTGAATTAATTATTTTACTTAACATATTCACCGAATTTCACACTTCAAAACTCAAAAGCGGGATAATTAAACACAATCGAAGTTCTGATATTCAGACGTCAAAATAAGGTATGTAAACAATTTTTTTTAAAATCTATATTTCTGTCCCTTACAACAACACAATATGTTGTGTTCAGTTTCAGATGATTATTTTAAGCATATTTGTACCACCTCCAAACAAGGGGGGTTGTAAGTAAAAAAATATATATATATATAAATATCCTTTATGAAAAATAAGTACACTGTTATAAAGTTGCTTCTTCTCTTAATAATCGCTTAAAATTTCGCATTGATCGGATAATTACCTGATTTTTGGTAGATTTTTAAAAAGACTGTCCGTCAAAAAGTACTTACCTGCCCCCCCCCTGTTTTGGCGGTGCCTAATATATATATATATATATATATATATATATATATATATATATATATATATATATATATATATATATATATATAGTGAAAACCCAGTTTTGTGTTCAGTTGTCTAACAATTCAACCAACTTCGAATCAAATTATTGTGTTTATGGTAAACATTAGGATTTTCTAAAATCTTAATCTTAAATAAACACATTTTTATTCGCGAAATCAATATTTTTATTGGATTGCAATAAAATTAAACCTTTTTTATGTTTAATATTATTTTAAGAATCAATATTTTTGAGTGATTGCAAAAAATAACACTGTTTCAGATTATTTTAAAATTTATTGAATGGGATTTTTTAAAGCGTAAAAAGATAACTTACCTTTCATATTGTATTGCAATAAAAAAAAAACTTATTTTAATATTTAAGATTATTTTTAAGTCGTTGACTTATATTTTTGTAAAGTGAAAAAAAAAACAACAAAAAGAAAAAACAAACTAACCTTCTATTCCAGGAATTTAATACGAAAAAAAAAAATCGTTCTTCTTTTGTTTCCAACGCAGAAAATTTTTTTGTTTGTCAGGATTTCTTAATATAATGTTTAGTAAATTGATACAAATTTTGTTTTGTGTGTCCAATTCATTAAGCAATTAAATATATGAAAAAATAAAAGAATCAAAATTAAAAGACAAAAAACACGATTTAAACGTGAAATTATTATAAGAAGAAAAAATCAACTGCTCCAGAACAAAGAACTTATGTTCATCGTAAAACGGTGTAATCATTATTTTGTTCCTCGTGTAAAAGATTGAACATTTCATTATTAGTTGGATTAGTCGAACTACTGTTTACATCCAAGATGAGAACAGTAATCCAAATAATCCAAATATAAAAAAATGCAAAACTGAATATTTCACATAAACATTTCAAAAATGAAGGAATTTAACAAATAGTGAAGTCAATCAAATAACAAAAATAGATTTGAACCAACAAAAAACAAAACAATAATCACATGATTACATTATGAAAATTGCGAATTATTTTATCAGATTCGATTCCGTTAACTTTACGATGACCTTAACTTATAATTCCAGGCTTAAACCTGATGTTTTACGTTCAATCAGCATCAAACGTCTAACGATGGAAGTGTAGTACCTGTTTCTAGTTTGTTTGAGCATTTCAGCCATATCACTATTCTGACTTTACGTGTCATGTTTTGCGCCCTCCCATGTATTACCTCCTTTGATAGAGAAGTAACGCAATGTTGTAAAATGTCGCGCCTCGCACATATGAATATGAGAAAATATATAACAGAACACAAATCGATACTTAACAACATTCAGATCGCTGTGTAATTTGCTTGCTGCACCCCACTTGTTTATTATATATATATATATATATATATATATATATATATATATATATATATATATATATATATGTGTGTGTGTGTGTGTGTGTGTGTGTGTGTGTATCAGAGAGGCGGTAGCACTCTCTATATAGGGATGGCCCGTACACGCCTATATACGCCTACAAAACAAAACTATCCAAATCTCAACTAAAATCAACTTATAAGTTTCAAAAAGCACATATTCTTAGAGAGAAGCGTCTTACGAATCCAGCGAGTGTCAGAACGTCGGTTAAAATGTCAAAAGAGAGCAAAAAAAAAAAGGGTACAAAAATGGCCAATTGTTCTTCTTTCTTCTTTCTTCTTCTTCTTTCTTCTTTCTTTTGAGACGATGTATCTCGGTGTACGAACGGTCTCTGACAACAGTTCAAGCATCAATCGACTGCTCTTTACACGGAGAAGTGTAGTGACCCATCGCTTTTTAGCTAACTCCATAATTAAATAAGATTACGTGTAATAACAAGTTTTAAACACTATATACCCAATGTAGACAGACCACTTCGAACACGGAACTTCTCTCAAAAGGGACAGCTCCAAATAATACACCGGATGCTCACATACGTTCCAGTTTGCCAGTGGCCTATATTTCTTGGACGCTGAATATTTGAGGTGAACGTTAAGGTTTTTTCTTTAAACAGTAACCCACCAGCGTTAATGAAACCACGAAATCTTTATCTCAGTTGATCAAAATTGTTATAAGAGTAACCTATCAGCAAGTACGACGTCAAAAAACAATGTTATAAAAACAAATAATTATTCAGATTTTGGACTGTAAAATATGTACAAAATGTCAATGCTGTGACCAGGATTCGAACCTAGGTTAGCACGGCCACAACGTGGGGTCCTAACCTCTAGACGATCACGGCTAACACTGACGTCTGTCGCTCTTGGCAGAAAGACACATGACTACTGTCAAACTATTGAAAAATAAGGAGGAAACTTGAAATTCTCACGCATGCGCAAAAATACACTATAGCAACCATTGTTAAATTCAGCTGAATCTCTTCGCTCGCTTAGAAAAGTAGATCAGACCAGTTCTTCTAAGAACTCACCAAACGCCAAAGGAAATAAGTTTAATTAATCGCAAAAGAAACTGCAAAAAGTCATCTTCTAAGAACTCACTGGAAGCTGACCAAAAAGAATCAAAATCCAAGCCCTAATCACAAAAATAACTAGATATTGTGGCTACTATACACAATCTACTAATAAAAACAAGTAAGTTTTTTAAAATAAACTACAATAAATTAACCAAGTAACCTCACACTGTCACTGATTAGGACTTCATATAAAGATAACAACTACACTATTGGTGTATATACCGTTCCACACTTTAACTATTGGTGACGGGGCAGTATCTCACTTCTACGAGAGTTGTCTTGCTATAAGATAAGTGATATTATAGTAAGATACACATAAGTGTTATATGTTTACATTTAATAAAAAATGCCAAAGTCAGCACGTAGTAAAAAAGCTCAGAGAAATATAGACTATGAAAAAAACAAAGTCAGGGTATTATCTGAGCAAAAAGAATACTATCAGAAAAATGCTGAAATAATAAAAATTAAGTATAATGCAAATCCTGAGGCAAAGAAGGCTGCCTCACGTGCTGACTCAAAAGCACGGTATAACAGGGATTCTGAGGA